>NC_141875.1:126534238-126838792 GCF_056163025.1 Triticum urartu
GCCCGCCCAGGACGAAAAGTCCATTTTTTGTCATGATTTTTTGTCATAGAAGTAGGAGCCCACCACATCTATGATGATACCGGGTTTTGTCACAATTATCATCATAGAAGTGTCATATGTATGACAGAAAAAAAATTTCGTTCGGCCCAAAATGTCACGGATGTGTCTTTTTTTTGTAGTGTGGACTCCATCATATGATCGCAATAACCGGGAAAGGGGGAAAAAGAAGTAGCAAAGCAACCGTGAGTACTCATCCAAAGTACTCGCAATCAAGGATCTACACTACATATGCATTGTTATCAATGAAATGGGTAGTATCTGTGGACTAAACTACAGAATGCCAGAATAATAGGGGGATAGCTAGTTCTATCGAAGACTACACTTCTGGCAGCCTCCATCTTAAAGTAGTAGAAGAGAGTAGATGGTAAGTTAACCAAGTATCATCGCATAGCATAATCCTACCCGGAGATCCTCTCCTCGTTGCCCTGTCAGAGAGCGATCACCGGGTTGTATCTAGCACTTGGAAGGGTGTATTTTATTAAGTACCTGGTTTTAGTTGTCATAAGGTCAAGGTACAACTCCGGGTCGTCCTTTTACCGAGGGACACGGCTATTCGAATAGATAAAGTTCCCTGCAGGGGTGCACCAATTTCCCAACACGCTCGATCCTCTTTGGCAGGATACACTTTCTTGGATCAATGCCCGGCCTCAGAAGATCAACACGTCGCAACCCCACCTACGCACTACAGAGAGGTCAGCACGCTGGTCTAAATCCTATGGCGCAAGGGTCTGGGCCCATCGCCCATTGCACACCTGCACGTTACATGGGCGGCCGGAAGCAGATCTAGCCTCCCTAATACAAGAGCAGGCATTCCAGTCCAATCCGGCGCACGCCGCTTAGTCACTGACGTCAAGAAGGCGTCGGCTGATACCACGACGTCGAGTGCCCATAACTGTTCCCGCGTAGTTGGTTAGTGCGTATAGGCCAGTGGCCAGACTCAGATCAAATACCAAGATCTCGTTAAGCATGTTATTTTGAAGTAACCGCGGATGCCGACCAGGGCCAGACCCACCTCTCTCCTAGGTGGTCTCAACCTACCCTATCGCTCCGCCACAAAGTAACAGTCGGGGGCCGTCAGGAACCCAGGCCCACCACTACCTGGATGGAACTACCTGCCCCTTTAGCCCCCACATCGAAATCACTTGCGGGTACTCTACGAGCCGACCCGACTTTAGTCACATCATGTATCATGTATAATATGCATGTAAGTATATACTCGTGATCACCTCCCGAGTGATCACGACCCGATAGTATAGCGTGGCAAAAAGACAAGAATGTAGGGCCACTGATGGAATACTAGCATCCTATACTAAGCATTTAGGATTGTAGGTAAAGGTAACAATAGTAGTAGCAAGGACAGGCTATGCAACAGAATAGGAATTAACGGAAAGCAGTAACATGCTACACTACTCTAATGCAAGCAGTAGAGAGAAGAATAGGCGATATCTGGTGATCAGGGGGGGGGCTTGATAACCCACAAGTATAGGGGATCGCGATAGTTTTCGAGGGTAGAGTATTCAACCCAAATTTATTGATTCGACACAAGGGGAGCCAAAGAATATTCTCAAGTATTAGCAGCTGAGTTGTCAATTCAACCACACCTGGAAACTTAATATCTGAAGCAAGGTATTTAGTAGCAAAGTAATATGATAATAATGGCAACGGTAGCAAAAGTAATATTTTTGGGTTTTGTAGTGATTGTAACAATAGCAACGGAAAAGTAAATAAGAGAAGAACAATATATGAAAAGCTCATAGGCATTGGATGGGTGATGGAGAATTATGTCGGATGCGATTGATCATGCAACAGTTATAACATAGGGTGACACAGAACTAGCTCCAGTTCATCAATGTAATGTAGGCATGTATTCCGAATATAGTCATACGTGCTTATGAAAAAGAACTTGCATGACATCTTTTGTCCTACCCTCCCGTGGCAGTGGGGTCCTATTGGAAACTAAGGGATATTAAGGCCTCCTTTTAATAGAGTACCGGACCAAAGCATTAACACACAGTGAATACATGAACTCCTCAAAATACGGTCATCACCGGTAATGGTCCCGATTATTGTCACTTCGGGGTTAACGGATCATAACACATAATAGGTGCCTATAGACTTTGCAAGATAGGATCAAGAACTCACATATATTCATGAAAACATAATAGGTTCAGATCTGAAATCATGGCACTCGGGCCCTAGTGACAAGCATTAAGCATAGCAAAGTCATAGCAACATCAATCTCAGAACGTAGTGGATACTAGGGATCAAACCCTAACAAAACTAACTCAGTTACATGATAAATCTCATCCAACCCATCACCGTCCAGCAAGCCTACGATGGAATTACCCACGCACGGCGGTGTGCATCATGAAATTGGTGATGGAGGAAGGTTGATGATGACGATGGTGACGGATTCCCCTCTCCGGAGCCCCGAACGGACTCTAGATCAGCCCTCCCGAGAGAGTTTAGGGCTTGGGGGCGGCTCCGTATCGTAAAACGCAATGATTCCTTCTCCCTGATTTTTTTCTCCCCGAACACGAATATATGGAGTTGGAGTTGAGGTCGGTGGAGCGTCAGGGGGTCCATGAGGCAGGGAGCGCACCCAGGGGGAGTAGGCGCACCCCCACCCTCGTGGACAGGGTGTGGGCCCCCTGACGTGGACTCTTCTTCTAGTATTTTTTATATATTCCAAAAATAATCTCCGTTGATTTTCAGGTCATTCCAAGAACTTTTATTTCTGCACAAAAATAACACCATGGCAATTTTGCTGAAAACAACTTCAGTCCGGGTTAGTTCCATTCAAATCATGCAAGTTAGAGTCCAAAGCAAGGGCAAAAGTGTTTGGAGAAGTAGATATGACAGAGACGTATCAACTCCCCCAAGCTTAAACCTTTGCTTGTCCTCAAGCAACTCAGTTGATAAACTGAAAGTGATAAAGAAAAACTTTTACAAACTTTGTTTGCTCTTGTTGTTGTAAATATGTAAAGCCAGCACTCAGGTTTTCAGCAAAGATTATGAACTAACCATATTCACAATAACATTTAGGTCTCATGTTTACTCATATCAATGGCATAATCAGCTAGCGAGCAATAATAACAAATCTCGGATGACAACACTTTCTCAAAACAATCATGATATGATATAACAAGATGGTATCTCGCTATCCCTTTCTGAGACCGCAAAACATAAATGCAGAGCACCTTTAAGGATCAAGGACTGACTAGACATTGTAATTCATGGTAAAAGAGATCTAGTCACAGTCATACTCAATGTAAACTAACAGTAATGGATGCAAATGACAGCGGTGCTCTCCAAATGGTGCTTTTTAATAAGAGGATTGTCGGTGTCAAAACTGGCGGATCTCGGGTAGGGGGTCCCAAACTGTGCGTCTAGGCGGATGGTAACAGGAGGCAGGGGACACGAAGTTTTACCCAGGTTCAGGCCCTCTTGATGGAGGTAAAACCCTACGTCCTGCCTGATTAATATTGATGATATGGGTAGTACAAGAGTAGATCTACCACGAGATCAAAGAGGCTAAACCCTAGAAGCTAGCCTATGGTATGATTGTATGTTTTCCTACGGACTAAAACCCTCCGGTTTATATAGACATCGGAGAGGGCTAGGGTTACACAAGGTCGGTTACAAAGGAGGAGATATACATATCCGTATTGCCTAGCTTGCCTTCCACGCCAAGTAGAGTCCCATCCGGACACGAGACGAAGTCTTTAATCCTGTATCTTCATAGTCTAACAGTCCGGCCAAAGGATATAATCCGGCTATCCGGAGACCCCCTAATCCAGGACTCCCTCAGTAGCCCCTGAACCAGGCTTTCAATGACGATGAGTCCGGCGCGCAGTATTGTCTTCGGCATTGCAAGGCGGGTTCCTCCTCCGAATACATCACGGAAGAATTTGAATACAAGGATAGTGTCCGATCCTGCAAAATAAGTTCCACATACCACCGTAGAGAGAATAATACTTCCAGAAATCTAATCTGCTGACGCATCTTGGCAACACAACATTATGTCATGGCCCGGTGATTATTCGAATTGTTTCCTTTAAGTAGCCCCGCACATAACGCGAGGCAGTTTTTTGACACGTTTTGTCAAAGCAAAGATTGTGTTCCCCTAATTACGGGATTCTCATCAATACGGTCGTGGGTACACCAACGGTATCTAGGACTCCTAGATCATAGGCAAGTCCCAAACGGTTACGGAGAGGATGCTTGATATTCACCCTCTTTATAAAGGGACAAGGCTTTTACTCTTTCCCTCCCGTGCTCAATCGAATCCTTCCCCCGCCTCGAGTTCTAACACCCAAAGCCCAGGTCAGGTGCTCCGGACCTTCAATCATGTCCGGATCTAGCCTTCAAGGACGGTGGATGCCCTCCTCCGTTACAGAAGAAGATATCAAGAAGTTGAGGGAGGCCAGATACCTGACCGCCGAGGTTTCGCATCGGCTGCCTGCCCGAGGGCAGGTCGTCCCTACTCCTGAACCCAACGAAGACGTTGTGTTCATCTCCCACTTCCTCCGAGGTCTAGGCCTCACTCTGGATCCCTTCGTTAGGGGGCTAATGTTTTATTACGGGCTAGATTTCCACGATCTAGCCCCGGACTCCTTTCTCCACATCTCATCATTTATTGTTGTGTGTGAGGCTTTCCTTCGCATTACCCCTTACTTCGGCCTATGGCTCAAGACCTTTGACGTGAAGCCGAAGATGGTCGAGGGGCAACATGTAGCATGCGGAGGCGTATTAATAAGCAGGATCGCCGGAGCTCCATGGCCAAAGGGTTCTATTCCAGACGTGTCCGGATTATGGCAACGGGAGTGGTTTTACATCACAGCTCCCAGAAGTGCCAAGTGGGCGGCTGCCCCTGCTTTCCGCTCAGGCCCTCCGCCACAACTGATGTCATGGATTAGCAGAGGGCTGAGCTGGGGTCCCGCCAAGGATGTGCCTGTACTACAAAGACACATTCAAAATCTCTTCGAAGGATATTTCAGTTTGATTATGGTAATGCAAGTCATGCTGGTTCGACGAATCCAGCCATGCAAACGCCGGCCTCTTCGCATGTGGGAGTTCAACCCAGAAGGACCGCGCGCTATTCAGAATTTCCTCGGCCTGATGCAGAAGGAGATGTATAGATCATTCTTCGGACCCCAGATAGAGTGTCCGGATACTACCGAGGACGTGGGCCAGAGCAGCAACCGCACCGCCGACCAAGTAAGTTATCCTCTAGCCGAACACACCGTCTTTCATTTATCATGACGTTATTCTGAAAGATCGCTCTTTGACCTGGACTGGATAACAAAGGCGAAGATGATTCGGTGTTTGACCCCCTTCCTGAGGGTTTGGAAAATCCGGTACTGGAAAATATGCTCGAGCTAGCACCTTCCCCGGAGCCCTCAAAGGAAGACAAAGGGGGGAATAATGAGGGCGAAAGCGGGCCTCCACCACTACCTATTCCGACCGAGGGAACGAGCGCCTCCGTGAGGGAGGATAACCGAGGGGAGGAATCTGACATTCTCTCACCCCGGGGAAGGAAGAGGACTACCTCTAAAGATCCGGAAACCAAGGTTTCCAAGCGGGAGAAGAAATCTCCACCAGATGGTCCTGCCTTGGAGGGTGCTCTTGCCGCACAAAGTCCGAATATGTTACCTTACCTCTGAGGAAAATAACCAAAGTATTTATCTTGCAGTTCGGATCTTAGCCCTTCTCAGCAGAGCTCTTCTTCGGGGGATCTTCTTCCGGAGATGATGGAGAGAGAAACGCCTCCCCCGGACTCCTCCTCCGCTCAAGAAGCGGGCGACCTTGAAGTGTCGTCACGGAGGGCCTCTTCGGATCCGGTGAGGCCAGAAGATAATCCTATAGTCACCCGAAGTCCCCAGCGTCCGGTTTTCGAAGAGAGCAAATAGAAGAGTCCGACACCGTCTGGTATGCGGTCAGACGTACTGAGAGAGCTGTTGGAGCGAGCGGCCATCTCAGAAGAATACCATACGTTGATGGGTACGGTGATGGAAAGGATTTCATCCGCCGAAAGCGGGTTGCATGATGCCTTTATGAGTCTACTGACGGGCTTTGAGGTACGTAAAAGGATGTACATTTGTAATGGTACCGCACATTTTTAGGTGTGCCCTGTGTAGATAGTAGCCCCTAAGACTCTGGTTGTCACCGAGAACGGCGGCAAACAGAGGATCGTAGTCGCAGGCAATAACCATACCGCTTTAATGTGCAGGTAGTGGGAGCTCCGGTGGCTAGCCGGACTCATGAGTTTGCCGAACTGAAGCGGCAACTGGATGCGGCGGATGCCGACATCGAGCTTGTTAACAAGAGGCTTGACGAGGCACAGGGTAAGTGGTATTTTCTAGTGGATGCCACATAGTAAGAGCAGCGTGATGACAGTATCTTTAATATGTTGTGACTGCAGATGGAGCTACCACCATGGAAACCCTGCGGGCGGAGCTTGCCCGAGCCAAAGAACAAGAAAGGATTAGTAATGCGGCCGCTTTGAAGGCGGCCGAAGAGTTGAAAGCCGAGAAGGCCGCGTATTGCGAGTGCAAAGGTAAGATGGCCAAGATGGCCGTAAAGTTAAAAGACGCTGCTGACCGTTGCCAGTTCCTTGAAAAATAAAACCGAGCGAAGGCAACAGACCTTGAAAAGGCCACGATGGAGAACAAAGACACCGGCACTGCTATGAGAGCGAAGGAGGAGCTGCGTGAAGCCGGTGATATTGCGGCTGGGAAGCCCTTTATGCTGCGGAGGAAGTTCGAAGATCCACGGTATGCCCCTCTGGATCGGCTGTGGAGTTCGGCAGACACATATATGGACTTGGCGGCGAGCGCTGTCGATGCGGCCAAATACTTCCAAGATAAACAGATCGTGAAGTGGACAAGCTGTTCTGATCGCAATTTAATGTTCCAGAGCGTCCGCTTCCGTTGACTAATCAGCTAGCCGAATGGGCCGAACTCAATAGGTTGTCCGGACTCGCCATGAGGTCTGTTGTGGATCAGCTGTGGCTGAAAAAGCCGAAGCCGAACAACTATTTTAGCTTAGTGCAGCAGTTCCTTGGTGCAGTCCCGCGCATCAATGCGATGAAGAGGTCGGCGTGCATAGAAGGCTCACGGATGGCCCTTGCCCATGTTAAAGCATACTGGGCAGAGATGGATGCTACCATTGTTGCGGTGCAGGGTTCGGCCATAGGCCAAGTGGCTGTCGAGCACTATTTCGAAGAGGTTCTCAAGGGTGCTCGTTTGATAGAGGCCCAGTGCTCGAAGAATATTATGTTTGAGTGACATGTATTCCCATTGTAAACACAATGTTTTTATGAAATTTGTTAAGGTTTTGTTTATACTTTTGCCTGAAAGTAATATGATGCCTCCCGTGCGGCCGTTTATGTATACATGTGTATAACCTGAAAGATTGCAGTCGTCGGCTTCCGCCCCCATGCATATAATGTGGAGGTGTTCATAGAAGATGCGTGTTCACACTTAACCCAACGTCTTGGTCCTATTAAGGAGGTGATAGCGCAACGAACGAGGCAACCGGACTATAATGCTTTAACACTTTCACTTAGCCATAGGAGTTTGACGGTGGGGCTACTATATAGCCTCCGGTGGCTCCGCACTCTCCCGAATTTGGGGTGCGTACATCCCTGGCCGGGAAACGGCCCTTCGTTAAGGTGGAGGAATTCTAACATTCCGATAGGTCATCGAGTGGTTGACCAGTCTCACGCTATATCATGACAGTCAGTTTTCGGCTTTCTCTACTGAGGTGCTCGTCCGGATGACCCAAGGCACAATCACAGTAGTTTTTTTAGAACAAAGGCTCAAGAAGAGCCCGGCTTTGAATTAACAAAGCCATCAACCGGCCAGGTGTACAAGACTGCGACTTACAACAAGAAAGAGGAAAGCGGAAAGAAAAAGATACAAAGTGCTCAGCAGAACAACTCGAAGGCAAAGAGCACACACCACTCTTGCCATCGAACGACGCAAAGCCAAAACTAGCTAACCTACGGAGGCGCCAGGAGGAGGGCACCACGATTCAAGATTTGTGTCGTTGGCTGCCACCAAAGGGATCAAACAGGGCAAACATGATCTGACTCCGCCGCCGCAAAGGATCCCTACCCTACCACCCGGGTTCGACGGGTGCCGCACCGGCAGCCGACGAAGTGATTCACCCTAGAATCCAAATCAGAGTGCCCCGGCTGCCCAAGGAGAGGCACCAGAGTCAGACCCACATGAAACGGAGGACCGACCACCAAAACACCATCGTCAGCAGCAGCAAGGCAAAACACCGGACGAGAGTTATCGGATGTAGCCGCTGAAAACCTCAGAGAAGGCCAAAAGGATGCGACACCATGTCCCTGGTCAAGGATAGGAATCACCACGCCGAAGGCCTACCGCCGGCATGGAGGCAGGGACCCCAATCCCCTCGAACCTGTTGCTGGAACCCTCCGCACCTGGACCAGAGAAGGATGCCGTTGATGAAAACAGGCCACCATTTGCCGCCCTCGCACCACACCCAACTCCACCACCACTCGAGCCATCCCCGGACGACACCCTCAGGAAGGAACACGCCACCAAAATGCCGTTGTCGCCACAACAAGGGGACCTGAGGCTTTCACCTGAGCTCTTGGACGGGATGGGAGGAGGAGGAGTCCCACCGAAGCCTCCAACAAGGTAAACGACGCACAAAGGCGCCGCCTTCGGTGTGGCCGCCGCGCCGGCCAGGGGTTTCACCCGGATCTGCCCCCACGCACCAGATCCGCGCACCCGACACTGAGATCCAGCGACCAGAGCCACCAGAGGCCGAGATCAGCGCGAATCGGAGTGGATCGAGGTTGAAGATGCCACTTCTCCAGGGCGCAAACGACGGGTGAGGAGTCGCCGCAGCAGCTGCCGCCCGCCGCCTCCGCACCGCCCTCACGGCCAGGGAGGCGGCCCACCTGCACCCGCCGACGCCACCCGCCACACAGGCCACGTCGCGCACCGCCGTTCGGGGCCACCGCCCCAGAAGCCGAGGCCCTCCACACAGGGTGAAGCCGCCGAGATCCCCACCGCCACCATCATTAGAGCCGCGCGGGCTCACCGAGGAGCTCCTCTGGTGGCGGCGGAGGGGGGGAGGGGGCTAAAGTGTGGCGGCTAGGGTTGGCCCCTAGGTCGCCTCGGAGGAGACGACGCGGGGGAATCGCTCACCAAGAATTGACTCTATGGTGAGCGGAAATAGCCAGCCAATCGCAGTAGTTCTCCTAGTGCTACCTTAGCCGATAGAGCGGAACGTAAGGTACCAAAACATAGGAGCCGGGCAAACCCAACATTTGACCAAAGACATGATTCGGAGCTGATGCATATAGGGCCAAACTCGCGACGCCGAACACTCCCTAAGGTATTCGGTCTTTATGGTATGAACCTGGCCTAATCAGTGCCCTTTGTAAGAAGCCCATGGTGTTCAGGTACGTGCATTATTCTGACGTGGCCACATGCCAAGACGCCAGCATCCTTCTCAATTGTACTGAGAATCCGAGGGATGTGTATCAACAAGAGACAGTAAAAAAGGTTGACGCAGGGTCTTAATCTAAAAAGAATCCTTGGAACGGGTCCCTGCTGCACGTCTGCGCCTGTGTCTCCGTTGTGCCGTATCCTAGACGGGTGTAGCACGGTGGCCATCTGTAAAAGAGAGGAACTTAGGTGAAAAGTTGTCGTGCAAAAAGGTAGGTTTTTTTGAAAAAATCATGTATAATTCAAGATGAGTAAACATTGGCACTTGTCTGCGCGTGTTGAGCCCCTTGTATTTGTGATAGGGGTGTGGCCATCAAACCTGTACGAATTACATACAGCTGCGCCGGACTCGTCTAACCGTGTCCGTGGTCTTGACGACCTATTGAATACTTTAGTTGGTGAGGCCGTTTTAGTGTGCGGCTGCCCAGGCGGCCGCATTCTCTTCGGCGCGCAGGGATCGCTCCATATTTCCATTTACTGTAATGATGCCACGTGGACCGGGCATCTTAAGCGTGAGGGAAGCGTAGTGCGGTATTGCGTTAAAGCGAGCGAAAGCTTCACGTCCAAGTAGTGCTTGATAGCCACTTTGGAACGGGGCAATGTGGAAGGTTAAATTTTCGCTACGGAAGTTATCGGGGAAGCCAAATATAACTTCTAGTAGCTGGGAGCCCGTGCAGTGATCCCCTGGGCCTGGCGTTACTCCTTTAAAGGTAGTATTGTTGTGGCAAATTTTCGTTGGGTCTATCCCCATTTTGCGTATTGTGTCCTGATATATCAGGTTTAGACTGCTACCACCGTCCATCAGGACTCGTGTGAAATGGTATCCGTCAATTATTGGGTCTAATACCAAGGCAGCCCATCCTGCATGCCGGATATTTGCTGAGTAATCCTGATGGTCGAAAGTGATCGGTTGAGCCGACCAGTGGCAGGACTCCGCGGTGATAGGCCCTTGGGCATATTTCTCTGGGAGTGCCGCTTTATTTCTCCCCTTGATCACGTGTAACACGTTTACTGTTTTGGCTTTTGGTGGAAATTTCTTTTGTTCCCCAGTGTCTTGCTTGAGAGGCTCATCCTCGTCTTCGCTTGGTGTATCCCCCCCCCTTATGTACGGCGTTCAGCTTGCCGGACTGCTTGAAGACCCAACATTCTCTGTGGGTATGATTAGCAGGTTTACCAGGGGTGGTATGGATCTGACATATTTGGTCCAGAATTTTGTTCAGGCTGGACAGTTCATCTCTGGCACCTTTAGGGGGCGACTTTTGCTGACCTGGTCGAGAGCTTCTGAATCCGGCGTTTACTGGCGTGCTCTTCGGGCTGTCTTCTTTATTCCGGCGCTTATTATTTTTGCTGCGTCGTGATTTCCCGTTTTCATCTCTAACTTTGGATGTACTTGGGTCGCTGGTGCTGCATCTGGCCAGCCAGCTGTCCTCACCCGCACAAAAGCGGGTCATGAGGCTTGTTAATGCTGCCATTGTTCTCGGCTTTTCTTGGCCGAGGTGTCTGGCAAGCCATTCGCCGCGGACGCTATGCTTAAAGGCTGCCAAGGCTTCGGCGTCCGGACAGTCGACTATTTGGTTCTTTTTAGTAAGAAACCTATTCCAAAGCTTTCGGGCTGACTCTCCGGGCTGTTGAGTTATATGACTCAAATCATCCGCATCCGGAGGTCGGACATAAGTCCCTTGAAAATTTGCCCGAAAAGCATCTTCGAGCTCTTCCCAGCTTCCAATGGAGTTTTCGGGGTGGCTTTTAAGCCAGTGCCGAGCTGGCCCTTTGAGCTTGAGGGGTAAGTACTTGATGGCGTGGAGATCATCTCCTCGAGCCATATGGATATGGAGGATATAGTCCTCAATCCAGACCCCAGGGTCTGTTGTTCCGTCGTATGCCTCTATGTTTACGGGTTTGAATCCCTCTGGAAATTCATGGTCCAGCACCTCATCGGTGAAATATAGGGGGTATGCGGCACCCTTGTATCTGGGTTTACCGTGTTGTTCAGATGTTTGTTGTGTTGCATCATATGCTGGAGCGCGCTTGCGTGGTCCATAGATGGATCTGGTTGCGCCGTCCTTTTGATGTGAGCCCTTGCGTGGATCGCGTAGTGGCTTATGTGCGGTGTTGTTTGTCGCTCTATGTTGGTCGTGAGGTCGTCTATCCGGCCAGGTGGCCGTTTTAATTTTTGGTTGCGGGGGATCTAAGGCCTCCTCGTCGAATTCAGGTAGCAACTTCCGCTTCGGGTAGCTCTTGGTGGGGCAATTACCGCCGTACTTCGCTGTCGTATTGAGTACTTTACACCATCTGATTTTAAGTGTGTCTTGCGCAGCCTTGAGCCTTTGCTTCTGCTTTTTTAGACTCCTCGCGGTGGCAACGAGGCTTTGACGGGCATTCTATTGCTCCGGGTGTCTGTCCAGTGTGATGTCATCCGGACTGTTATCTTTGACAGAATTGGGTTGTTCGGTTTGATTCTCCGTGTTGCCGTGGTCCGGCGATGGTTCACCCTGCTCTTACACTGGGTCTGTATTATCGTTGTTTCTGCGGAGGCAGGATTTGGAGCGGCGCTTACGCTGCCACTTTGACTGCTTCTCGAGGGGACAACCCTTCATTGCGTCCTTCTGTTCCTCGTGGTTGTTTTCTTTTGGTGTGTCCACCATGTATACGTCATGTGATGAAGTGGGCGTCCAGTGCCTTGTGGGCAGTGGTTCCTGTTCGTCTCCTGCATCGTCGTCCATATCGTCGATGTCTTCGAAGTCGAAGTCGAGCATGTCGGTTAGGTCATCGAAAGTGGCTACTAAGTGGGTGGTGGGTGGGCGGTGAATTTTGACGCCATCCGCATCCCAATCCTGCCAGACATAGTTCGGCCAGGATTCTCCTGACAAGGAGAGAGACCTTAATGAGTTCAGTATGTCGCCAAGGGGTGAGTGATGAAAAATATCCGTGGAGGTAAAGTCCATGATCGGCGCCCAATTGGATTCGCTAGGAACGGGCGCAGGCGGTTCCGAGTCCGTGGCCGGAGAGAGATCTGACAGTTTGTCAACACGGCTCTCGTGAAGATTAAGGTCGACGCTCGGCTCGGTCGCTGTTGGGGGTAAGGCCTCCGTGGCGGGGTCCATCTGTCGGCGTTCTGGGAACGGGGGTCCCCAGACTTGCCTGCCTGTGGCCTGCGGCGTGGCTCAAGGGGGGGCCCAGCTCGGCCCGCCTTCACCAACACAAACCCAAGACCCTCGCGAGGGGCCAAGCCTCGCGGGGCGGATGACGCGGATCTTTCTCAGGCACGGCCTCGTCAGGCTGGCTCACGAGGAGGCGGAGAGATCAAGGCGGGGTACCTCACGAGGTGCCCGTGACGCAAGCCATGACGACTCAGGGCGCCAGGCGGGTGCCAGCCCGCGCAGCGTCCTCCTTTCCTCTTTGGTGCAAAGGGGGCAAGCGCAGCCGCAGAGTACCGAGGCATCAGGCAAAGGTTGCCATTTCGGTGCAACGAGACCAAGACCAGGAGGACTACGAGACGGAGGTCACCGTGGAGCCCAAGACGGCGTCATCACCAGAGCTTTGCGCAGGCGAAGACTACTTTTGTCAGGATAGCTGATACTTGCTGTCCCCCTTCAAATTAGCCCGCCAATGTTGGCTCCCTTCCCGCTCGATATTTGGGAAGAGGACCAGGGCCTCTATAAATAGGACCAGCCACCCACATAGCAACGGGGGGGGGTCGGTCGGTTCGGTCGGTTGGAGGAAGCAGAGAGAGAGAGAGAGAGAGAAAGGTGATTGAGCTCCACTGAGCAGTTCATCGCCCCAGCCAAGAACAGAACCTCGCGAGGCTATTCTTCCTTGTATTGTTCATCATCATCAGCCCAAGAGGCAATCCACCACACCACACACTGGAGTAGGGTATTACACCACAATGGTGGCCCGAACCAGTATAAACCCTGTGTCTCTTGTTTTGTTCTTTCCCTAGTTTTAGATCCTAGCATGGCGGAGGGGTGCAGGTAGGTAGGAGGCGAAATCTCCGTGCGCACCCCAGTGTTCGAACCTCAAGGGTCTGCCGGAACCAGAAATCCGACATTTGGCGCGCCAGGTAGGGGTGCGCCGGAATTCGTCTTCCACCGCCCCGTTCTCCTCCGACCATCACGCCCATGTCTGACGCTCGTCGGGCCCGCGCCGAGCGCCGGGCCGCACTCGCTTCCCGCGTCGCCCAGAAGGCCCCTGTCGGCGGGCATCCACGCTGTTCCCCGTCACCTGCCGTCAACGCCGCCACCGGCCCGGCGGGGGACGAGCGGCAAGCATCGTCCCAGTATCCGTCCGTGCGGCAAGATGGCCGCACCGCAACTCCCTCGCTCACCCCAGCTGGTTCTTCGTCCCGCGCGCTCCGCGCACCCATGGAGGCTCGGGCTGCAGTCATCGCGGCAAACGAGCTCCTGCGCTACCGTCCCGTCGACGACGTCTACGAAGAATGGCTCGACCGCGTCGCCGAGCTCGTCCACGCCGCGGGGGGCTCTCCTGCGCCGTCCGTTCCACTGCACCGCACCCCGCCCCGCGCGGGCGACGAGGCTCCGGCGGCGCCCCGGCCACCTCCTCCTCAAGAAGACGCCATGGCTCCAAGGCTCGTGGCCCCTGGGCGGAACCCGCTCCGCCAGGTGCCAGCGCAGCAAGAGCAGAGCTGCCAAGAAGTCCCTCGCCCGCAAGAAGCTGCCCGGGCGCTCCCTGCTCCAGCACGTCGCGACCATGCTCCTCCTCCCGCGCGTCAAGATCCCGCGCTGCTCCCAGCTGCTGCGCGTGGGGACATGCAAGACCAAGCTCCCCGTCACCCGAGGCCTCCCGTGGCCACAGCAGGCTGCCGCGCCTTCACCACCGAGCTACGCAGCGTCGCGTGGCCCGGCAAGTTCAAGCCAGACTTGCCTCCTCGCTACGACGGCACGGCTGACCCTGCAGAGTTCCTCCAGCTCTACGAACTGGGCATCGAAGTTGCCAACGGAGACGAGAAGGTCATGGCGAACTGGTTCCCCATGGCACTCAAGGACGGGGCCCGCACCTGGCTCCTGAACCTGGCTCCAGGCACAATCTCCTCCTGGGACGAGATGCGCACCCGCTTCATCGCCAACTTCCAAGGCACTCGCGACCGGCCACCCGCCATGAGCGACATGTGCCGCATGAAGCAACAGCCTGGGGAAACCCTGCAGAAGTACATCCAGCGCTTCAACAACGCACGCCTCAAGATTCCCAAGGTGACTGAGGAGGCCATCATCTCGGCCTTCTCCGACGGCGTGTGCGACGTCAATATGAAGGAGGAGCTTGCGATGCATGAAGACCTGTGCACTTCCTTGGAGCTGTTCAACTTGGCGAACAAGTGCGCCAGGGCTGAGGAAGGGCGTCTCTCCCTCCTCAAGCTGCCTGCCGCAGACCCAGAAGAGAAGAAGCTCAAGGCCAAGGATGTGAAGCGCAAGGGGGCTGCCGTGCTCGCGGCAGAACCAGACACCAAGCGGGGCAGAGATCAGCCCGAACCTTCCAAGGGCAGCCGGTACTGTGTGTACCACGACCTCCACACCCACAACACCAACGAATGTCAAGAACTCCGAGCTCTGCGAGAAGGAAGGATCGGCCGTCGCCCCGACCGCGGTACCGGGGCTACGACCGAGGAGGAGGAAGGAACGCGGGACGCTGGGAAGACCGTGGCCCGCGCCAAGGGTGGCGCGACCAACCTCGCGAGGATCACTGGCAAGACCCACCTCGCGAGAGAGGATGGAGGGATCAGCCTCGCGAGGGAGACTGGAGGGATCAGCCTCACGAGGATCGCCCGCAAGGCAACGCAGGCCTCCCACCGCTGCCGCCGCAGCCAAGGAGAAACGAGGACCGCCACCAGGACGAGGAGGCTGGGGGATTCCAGGAGCCGCGCGCGATCGCCTGCATCCTGGGCGGGGCTCAAGCCCCAGCCTCTCAACGCATCTTCAAGCAGTTCGCCCGCGAAGTGAACGCGGTCCTCCCCAAGCTCGAAGCCACGCGCCCTCTCAGGTGGTCGGTGTGCGCCATCACGTTCAGCTCAGCAAATCAGCTCAAGTGTGCGGCTACAGCCGGAGTTCTCCCAATGCTTTGCTCCCCAATCATCAGCAACGTGGTGGTCACCAAGACCATCATCGATGGCGGGGCAGGGCTCAACGTCCTGTCCGTGGAAACATTCAACAACCTCCAAGTGCCCTACAGCCAGCTTCAGCCAACCAAGCCTTTCTCCGGTATCACCGACGGCTCCACGGTCCCGATTGGGCAGGTCCGCCTCCCTGTCACCTTCGGGACACGCGACAACTACCGCACCGAGCTCATCGACTTCGACGTCGCCCACATTCGCCTACCGTACAACGCCATCCTTGGGTACCCAGCGCTGGCCAAGTTCATGGCCGTAACTCACCACGGCTACAATGTCCTCAAGATGCCAGGAAGCGGCGGAGTCATCACGGTGCCATGTGAAGAGAAGGACGCGGTGTGTTCCCTGGAACGAGCCTTTCAGGCCGCATCACTGGAAGACCCGGATCGTGGAAGCAGGAGGCCTCCCGAGACCGCCCCTAAGAAGAAGAAGACATCGTCCGGCCCGACCACTTAGGAGGCAGGCCCCTCTGGGCCTGCGCCTGCCCAGGGGGAACCTCCCTCCATCGCATAGGAAAGCACGCCCAGCGCCCTCCTCAGGCAGGGCTTGGGGGCTCTCCCCTGGAGGGCCACCGACCTAGCTAGGGTCAAGAGGGAGGCGCTTGGGCACCACCTGGAGGCATGTTTTGAAGCACGTTTCCCTCGAGAAGGAGCAAGGAAAGGAGATCCATACCCTCAGGAGTTCGTCAGCAAGGCCATTCAGGAGATACAGGAGTCAAGAGTCATGAGAGTTGGCCGTCGCCTACCAGCAGTGGCCCCCCATCCAGGCGAGGATGGCGGGCTGCGCGTCTGCATCGATGTACCAGGGCTCAACCAAGTCGCCTCCCTGGAGCGCCTCTGGCCCTCGCAAGTGGGGCGCTGCGGAGGTCCACCCCATAGCTACGTTCGCACGCCTTACGGCTTGCCGAGTGCGGCTGACATGTACCAGTGCCTCATGAGGGGCATCGTGGAGGCACGAGAGGCCAGGCGTTTCGCAGCCCTGGCGGATATGGAGATGGTCCGTGAGGAGCCGCCAGCGCCTCCGGAGCCTCCCGAGGCCCCTGGGTTTGGGGGCTCATGAGGATCAGCTTCCGCAGCCCACCGAGTCTACTACACCAACACCCTTTCGTCTTCAACATCATCAGGTGACATCTTTCGAGTTTTACTTCCAGCTGGGAGCGCCCCCAGGGCTGCATTATTCCCAGGCCGCATGGGTCCATCCCTACGGCGTGTATCCCTTTTTATTTCGCGTCGTTAGCTTACCTTGTTGGGGGCGCCCCTCGGGCTGCATGATCCCCAAGTCGCTCGGGCCTGACCCAGTGATCTCCGCATTCCCAGCATCTATTTGAATGGAGCTGCTCCCAAATGGCACGACGCTTGCACATGGGTTCGTCCCTGCAACGCCGACAAACCTGGATGGCTGAGCTCTAGCCGCGGCAGCCCCGCATAGCGTCACCTCGTCAAGCCTTCAGTGCCTCACTACCCTCGGAAGCAACCCACAGCTGACCGTCAATTGTCATGGCAACCCTTTGCTTCTTCTATGATGGACCTGCAGGACCTCCCGGAGGAGCTGCGTCAGGCGAGGCCCTTGCGGTGTCTCCTTCACTCTCGTCCACGCGAACCGCTTGCATGTTAAAGGGGGGTGCCTGAGCATCGCGACTGAGGTCTCCTACTAGCTCTCCAGCCCTCACCCTCTGGCCTTGACCACGGCATCGCGACCTGGCATACCAGCAACGGCTGAGACTCGCTCGAGGGCCGGGACCCGAGGACGTAGAGCAGAAAGGGGAGCAAAGGCGAGGGCAGAGAGACACACGAGGACCTCGCCAAGCAACCTCGCGCCTGCCGATGCACGGACCCGGCGACACACGAGAGAGCAGCCCCTGATCCTCGAGATAAGTCATCGCCCGGAAGCGCCAGCTACCGTGGCACCATCCCCACACCTAATGCTATCCCATGTTAGCGACGCCGCTCTCCTATCTCACCAAACGACGGCTGCTTGGGCGCCAAAGGGGACCTCCTGAGCATCGCGACTCAGGGGCTCTTACCGGACTCCAGGTCGCTCACCTCCTGGCCTTGACCACGGCATCGCGACCTGGCATACCAGCGACGGCTGAAGCCGCCTTGGGACTGGGACCTGTCGGCGCAGAGCACCAAGCCCTCGTGAGGTTTGAAAGGGAGGACTAAGCTAAGACGGAATGAGCAACTTGCGCAAATTTACGACAAGGGTTATATTAACAAAACAGGATCACAGGCACCTTACAAGCCCCCACGGGGCGCGTTTTTGGTTCCTCGCAGGGAACAGATCCTGAAGAGACGCAAACTACACGCATTCTTACAAAATACGCCATCATCAAAGGTGGGCCATCAAGCACCGACGCCAACCCCATCCAGATCAGAGTCGACGGTGGCCTGACGAGCCCGCCCTGCTCCAGGAGCGGCGCCGGCTCGGGGGCTCGTAGCTGTCGTCGCTCGTCTCCGGAGTCGCGAAGGGCTCGCCGGAGTTGCTGGAACCCCCTACGTCTCCACCGCCTGAGGAGCCTCCAAGGGAGCGGTTGGCGAGCCCAGTCCTCGTCGCAGCAGGGTCCCGGCCGCCTTCCCTGGGGCAGCACTCCAGCCTGCGCCCGCTCGCATCGAAGACCTTGAAGAGCATCACCGAAGCACCGTCGTAGACCAACTGGATCGCGAAGACGCCCCTTATCCTGCAAACCCGGGCGATCTCTCTCCAGCCCCGAGTCATGTAGACCTCGCCCGGGGCGTTGACCGCGACCTCTGCCTCGGTCGCGAGGGTGCTGCAGCCGGCGTGCTGCAGCCAGAGCTCCAGGGGCTCCCCCCGCGGGATGATGGAGGCGAAGAAGGGAGGCAGGCGGATCCAAGACTGAAGAGGAATGGCAACGTGGAGCACGAACTCTTGGGAGGAGCCCTCGGTGTGGACCCCAGGGGGGACGACCCACACCTTCGTGACCCGTCGGCGCCGACGGCGGCGCCGCCCATGGCGGTCAGCATCAGCTCCTCCGGGGCCCTCGACGTGGGCGTACAATGGAAGAGGGAACCCCGGCGGCGCCCGCTCGCACAAAGGCCTCGACACCACCTGAAGGGCCCCTTCGTCCGGGCCATGGGGGATGAGCCGTTTCTTCGGCGGGAGTGGGTTTGGCCCCTCTCGGGGAGCCTTTCCCTTCTTTGCCGTCGAGAACTGGCGGATCGGAGCCATCGCGGCAAGACGGAGCAAGGCTCGGGAAGAAGGAGAAGCAAGGAGGGATGGACTGGAAGGGCGCGCGCCGTTCCGTACTTATGGCCGGCGAAGGCCAACCGCCGACCTCCACGATCGCAGGTAATCATGACCCATTTTTGCATGCAGGGACTTGTCCAATCCGTGCAGTTGCCGAGGCGTCGTGGGGAAGGGGAGACGCCCACGTCCAATCAACCGCCACGCGGCGCCCAAGGCCACAGGTTGTTAGGGCCCGTGGCGCTTCGTTCTTGCCCTTCCGCCTCCCTGCACGGCCAAGTCTGGGCGCGCCTTGGGCCCGGGGGCTACTGTCGGCGTTCTGGGAACGGGGGTCCCAGACTTGCCTGCCTGCGGCCTACGGCGTGGCTCAAGGGGGGCCCAGCTCGGCCGGCCTTCACCAACACAAACCCAAGACCCTCGCGAGGGGCCAAGCCTCGCGGGGCGGACGACGCGGAGCTTCCTCAGGCACGGCCTCGTCAGGATGGCTCACGAGGAGGCGGAGAGATCAAGGCGGGGTACCTCACAAGGTGCCCGTGATGCAAGCCATGACGACTCAGGGCGCCAGGCGGGTGCCAGCCCACGCAGCGTCCTCCTTTCCTCTTTGGTGCAAAGGGGGCAAGTGCAGCCACGGAGTCTTTGCAAGTCTTTGCAAGTCTCTTCGAATTATCAGTTTGGTTTGGCCTACTAGATTGATCTTTCTTGCAATGGGATAAGTGCTTAGCTTTGGTATCAATCTTGCGGTGTCCTTTCCCAGTGACAGTAGGGGCAGCAAGGCACGTATTGTATTGTTGCCATCGAGGATAACAAGATGGGGTTTTCTTCATATTGCATGAGTCGATCCCTCTACATCATGTCATCTTGCTTAAGGTGTTACTCTGTTTTTAACTTAATACTCTAGATGCATGCTGGATAGCGGTCGATGAGTGGAGTAATAGTAGTAGATGCAGGCAGGAGTCGGTCTACTTGTCTCGGACGTGATGCCTATATACATGATCATACCTAGATATTCTCATAACTATGCTGAATTCTGTCAATTGCTCAACAGTAATTTGTTCACCCACCGTAGAATACTTATGCTCTCGAGAGAAGCCACTAGTGAAACCTATGGCCCCCGGGTCTATCTTCATCATATTAATCTCCTACTACTTACTTATTTCCTTTGCTATTTACTTTGACTTTATTTTACTTTGCATCTTTATCATAAAAATACCAAAAATATTATCTTATCATATCTATCTGATCTCACTCTCGTAAGTGGCCTTATAGGGATTGACAACCCCTATTTTCATTGGTTGCGATGATTTATTTGTTTTGTGCAGGTACGAGGGACTCATGCGTAGCCTCCTACTGGATTAATACCTTGGTTCTCAAAAACTAAGGGAAATACTTATGCTACTTTGCTGCATCATCCCTTCCTCTTCGGGGAAAACCAACGCAGTGCTCAAGAGGTAGCAAGAAGGATTTCTGGCGCCGTTGCCGGGGAGGTCTACGCAAAAGTCAACATACCAAGTACCCATCACATACCCTTATCTCCCGCATTAAATTATTTGCCATTTGCCTCTCATTTTCCTCTCCCCCACTTCACCCTTGCCGTTTTATTCGCCCTCTCTCTCTCTATCCTCCCTCTCTTTCTCTATTTGCCTCTTTTTGCCCGCTTGATTTTTGTTTGCTTGTGTGTTAGTTTACTTGCTTGTCACGATGGCTCAAGATAATACTAAATTGTGTGAATTCACCAATACCAACAACAATGATTTTATTAGCACTCCGATTGCTACTCTTACCGATGCTGATTCTTGTGAAATTAATATTGCTTTGCTGAACCTTGTCATGAAAGATCCATTTTCCGACCTTCCTAGTGAAGATGCCGCTACCCATCTAAATAGCTTCATTGATTTGTGTGACATGCAAAAGATGAAAGATGTGGATAATGATATTGTTAAATTGAAGCTATTTCCTTTTTCTCTTAGAGATCATGCTAAAGCTTGGTTTTCGTCTTTGCCTAAAAATAGTATTGATTCATGGAACAAGTGCAAAGATGCTTTTATCTCTAAGTATTTTCCTCCCGCTAAGATCATCTCTCTTAGAAACGATATTATGAATTTTAAGCTACTTGATCATGAACATGTTGCACAAGCTTGGGAGAGAATGAAATTAATGATACGTAATTGCCCTACTCATGGTTTAAATTTGTGGATGATTATACAAAAAAATTATGCTGAATTGAATTTTGCTTCTAGAAATCTTTTAGATTTGGCCGCGGGAGGCACTTTTATGGAAATTACTTTAGGAGAAGCTACTAAACTCCTAGATAATATTATGGTTAATTATTCTCAATGGCATACTGAAAGATCTACTAATAAAAAGGTGCATGCGATAGAAGAAATTAATGTTTTAAGTGCAAAGATGGATGAACTTGTGAAATTATTTGCTAATAAGAGTGTTTCTTCTGATCGTAATGATATGCCCTTGTCTACTTTGATTGAGAAAAATTATGAATATATGGATGTGAATTTTGTTGGTAGGAACAATTTTGGTAACAACGCGTATAAAGGAAATTTCAACCCTAGGCCTTATCCTAGTAATTCCTCTAATAATTATCGTAATTCCTACAACAATTCTTATGGAAATTATAATAAGATGCCCTCTGATTTTTAATATAATATTAAAGAATTTATTACTTCACAAAAGAATTATAATGCTATGATTGAAGAAAAATTGCTTAAGATTGATGATTTGGCTAGGAACGTTGATAGAATTTCTCTTGATGTTGATTCTTTGAAACTTATATCTATTCCACCTAAGCATGATATCAATGAGTCTCTCAAAGCCATGATAATTTCCATTGATGAGTGCAAAGAAAGAACCACTTGGACGCGTGCTAAGAAAGATGCCTTTATAAGAGCGTGTTCTTCTAGTTCCTATGAAAATAAAGATGAAGATCTAAACGTTATTGATGTGTCCCCTATTAAATCTTTGTTTTGAAATATGAATCTTTATAATGATGGGACTGAATATGATCCACCTTTACCTAGAAGGCGTTCCAAGAATTCGGAATTTGTTGATCTTGATGCTAAAATTGATAAAAGTGGGATTAAAGAAATTAAAACCCTAGATGTTGCTAAACCCACTATTACGGATTTCAAGGAATTTAACTATGAAAATTGCTCTTTGATTGATTGTATTTCCTTGTTGTAATCCGTGCTAAATTCTCCTCACGCTTATAGTCAAAATAAAGCGTTTACTAAACATATCGTTGATGCCTCGATGCAATCTTATGAAGAAAAAGTTGAATTGGAAGTTTCTATCCCTAGAAAACTTTATGATGAGTGGGAACCAACTATTAAAATTAAAATTAAAGATCATGAATGGTATGCTTTATGTGATTTGGGTGCTAGTGTTTCCACGATTCCAAAGACTTTGTGTCATTTGTTAGGTTTCCGTGATTTTGATGATTGCTCTCTAAACTTGCACCTTGCGGATTCCACTATTAAGAAACCTATGGGAAGAATTAATGATGTTCTTATTGTTGCAAATAGGAATTATGTGCCCGTAGATTTTATTGCTCTTGACATAGATTGCAATCCTTCATGTCCTATTATTCTTGGTAGACCTTTCCTTAGAACGATTGGTGCAATTATTGATATGAAGGAAGGAAATATTAGATTCCAATTTCCATTAAGGAAAGGCATGGAACACTTTACTAGAAAGAAAATTACATTACCTTATTAATCTATTATGAGAGCTACTTATGGATTGCCTACCAAAGATGTCAATACCTAGATCTATCCTTGCTTGTTATGCCTAGCTAGGGGCGTTAAACAATAGCGCTTGTTGGGAGGCAACCCAATTTTATTTTTATTCCTTGCTTTTTGCTCCTGTTTGGTAATAAATAATTTATCTATACTCTGTTTCAGTTGTGTTTTTTGTGTTTAATTAGTGTTTGTGCCAAGTAGAACCGTTGGGAAGACTTGGGGAAAGTCTTGTTGAACTTGCTGTAAAAAAACAGAAACTTTAGCGCTCACGAGAACTGCTGTCATTTTTATTTGGAAAGTTATATTTAGTTAATTCTTTTTGAAGATGATTAATAGATAAATTCCTCACGTCCAGCGATTTATTTTAGAATTTTTGGGATTCCAGATCTTGCGCTGGCTACAGATTACTACAGACTGTTCTGTTTTTGACAGATTCTGTTTTTCGTGTGGTGTTTGCTTATTTTGATGAATCTATGGCTAGTAAAATAGTTTATAAACCATAGAGAAGTTGGAATACAGTAGTTATAACACCAATATAAATAAGGAATGAGTTAATTACAGTACCTTGAAGTTGTCTTTTATTTTCTTTCGCTAACGGAGCTCACGAGATTTTCTACTTTAAGTTTTGTGTTGTGAAGTTTTCAAGTTTTGGGTAGAGATTTGATGGATTATGGAACAAGGAGTAGCAAGAGCCTAAGATTGGGGATGCCCATGGCACCCCCAAGATAATCTAAGGAAACCTAAAAGCCAAAGCTTGGGGATGCCCCAGAAGGCATCCCCTCTTTCGTCTACTTCTATCGGTAACTTTACTTGGAGCTATATTTTTATTCGCCACATGATATGTGTTTTGCTTGGAGCATCTTGCATTATTTGAGTCTTTTCTTTTTAGTTTACCACAATCATCCTTTCTGTACACACCTTTTGAGAGAGCCATACATGATTTCGAATTTGTTAGAATACTCTATGTGCTTCGCTTATATCTTTTGAGTTATATAGTTTTGCTCTAGTACTTCACTTATATCTTTTAGAGCACGGTGGTGGATTTGTTTTATTAAAACTATCGATCTCTCATGCTTCACTTAGATTATTTTGAGAGCCTTAATAGCATGGTAATTTGCTTAAAATCCTAATATGCTAGGTATTCAAAGTTAGTAAAATGTTCTTTAGAGTGTTCTGAATACTAAGAGAAGTTTGATGCTTGATGATTGTTTTGAGATATGGAGGTAATAATATCAAAGTCGTGCTAGTTGAGTAGTTGTGAAATTGAGAAATACTTGTGTTGAAGTTTGCAAGTCCCGTAGCATGCACGTATGGTAAACGTTATGGAACAAATTTGAAACATGAGGTGTTATTTGATTGTCTTCCTTATAAGTGGCGGTCAGGGACGAGCGATGGTCTTTTCATACCAATCTATCCCCCTAGGAGCATGCGCGTAGTACCGAGGTTTTTGATGACTTGTAGATTTTTGCAATAAGTATGTGAGTTCTTTATGACTAATGTTGACTCCATGGATTATACGCACTCTCACCCTTCCATCCTTGCTAGCCTCTTCGGTACCGTGCATTGCCCTTTCTCACATTGAGAGTTGGTGCAAACTTCGCCGGTGCATCCAAACCCCGTGATATAATACGCTCTTTCACACATAAACCTCCTTATATCTTCCTCAAAACAGACACCATACCTACCTATTATGGCATTTCCATAGCCATTCCGAGATATATTGCCATGCAACTTTCCATCATTCCGTTCATCATGACACATTCATTATTGTCATATTTCTTAGCATGATCATGTAGTTGACATAGTATTTGTGGCAAAGCCACCGTTCATAATTCTTTCATACATGTCACTCTTGGTCCATTGCATATCCCAGTACACCAGCGGAGGCATTCATATAGAGTCATCCTTTGTTCTAGTATCGAGTTGTAATCATTGATTTGTAAATAAATAAAAGTGTGATGATCATCATTTTCTAGAGCATTGTCCCAAGTGAGGAATAAAAAAAAGAGAAAGGCCATAAAAAAAGAGAAGGCCCAAAAAAGAGAGAAAGGCCATAAAAAGGAGAAGACCCAAAAAATGAGATAAAAAGAGAGAAGGGACAATGTTACTATCCTTTGCCACGCTTGTGCTTCAAAGTAGCACCTTAATCTTCATGTTAGAGAGTCTCTTGTTTTGTCACTTTCATATACTAGTGGGAATTTTTCATTATAGAACTTGGCTTGTATATTCCAACAATGGGCCTCCTCAAGTGCCCTAGGTCTTCGTGAGCAAGCAAGTTGGATGCACACCCACTAGTTTCTTTTGTTGAGCTTTCATACATTTATAGCTCTAGTGCATCCGTTGCATGGCAATCCCTACTCCTTGCATTATCATCAATCGGTGGGCATCTCCATAGCCCATTGATTAGCCTCGTTGATGTGAGACTTTCTCCTTTTTATCTTCTCCACATAACCCCCCTCATTATATTCTATTCCACCCATAGTGTTGTGTCCATGGCTCGCGCTCATATATTGCGTGAAAGTTTATAGGTTTGAGATTACTAAAGTATGAAACAATTGCTTGGCTTGTCATCGGGGTTGTGCATGATGAGAGCATTCTTGTGTGACAAAAATGGAGCATGACTAAACTATATGATTTTGTAGGGATGAACTTTC
This sequence comes from Triticum urartu, assembly GCF_056163025.1. Taxonomy (NCBI): domain Eukaryota; kingdom Viridiplantae; phylum Streptophyta; class Magnoliopsida; order Poales; family Poaceae; genus Triticum; species Triticum urartu. Next base: position 126,559,521 of record NC_141875.1, read on the forward strand.
TTTGGCCATGTTATTTTGAGAAGACATAATTCTTTGTTCGTATGCTTGAAGTATTATTATTTTTATGTCAATATGAACTTTTGTCTTGAATCTTTTGGATCTGAATATTCATACCACAATTAAGAAGAATTACATTAAAATTATGCCAAGTAGCACTCCGCATCAAAAAATTTATTTTTATCATTTACCTACTTGAGGACAAGCAGGAATTAAGCTTGGGGATGCTTGATACGTCTCCAACGTATCTATAATATTTGATTGCTCCATGCTATATTATCTACTCTTTTGGACATTATTGGGCTTTATTATCCACTTTTATATTATTTTTGGGACTAACCTATTAACCGGAGGCCCAGCCCAGAATTGCTGTTTTTTTGCCTCTTTTAGGGTTTCGAAGAAAAGGAATATGAAACGGAGTCCAAACGGAATGGAACCTTCGGGAACGTGATTTTATCAATGAACAAGACCCGGGAGACTTGGACCCCACGTTAAGAAAGAAAAGAGGAGGCCACGATGTAGGGGGGCACGCCTACCCCCCCAGGCGCGCCCTCCACCCTCATGGGCCCCCTATTGCTCCATCGACGTACTCCTTCCTCCTATATATACCTACGGTCCCCCAAACAATCAGATACGGAGCAAAAACCCTAATTCCACTGCCGTAACTTTCTGTATCCATGAGATCCCATCTTGGGGCCTGTTCCGGAGCTCCGCCGGAGGGGGCATCGATCATGGAGGGCTTCTACATCAACACCATAGCCCCTCTGATGAAGTGTGAGTAGTTTACCTCAGACCTACGGGTCCATAGTTAGTAGCTAGATGGCTTCTTCTCTCTTTTTGGATCTCAATACAATGTTCTCCCCGTCTCTTGTGGAGAACTATTCGATGTAATCTTCTTTTTGCGGTGTGTTTTGTTGAGACCGATGAATTGTGGCTTTATGATCAATTCTATCTATGAATAATATTTGAATCTTCTCTGAATTCTTTTATGTATGATTGGTTATCTTTGCAAGTCTCTTTGAATTATCAGTTTGGTTTGGCCTACTAGATTGACCTTTTTTGCAATGGGAGAAGTGCTTAGCTTTGGGTTCAATCTTGCGGTGTCCTTTCCCAGTGACAGTAGGGGCAGCAAGGCACATATTGTATTGTTGCCATCGAGGATAACAAGATGGGGTTTTCTTCATATTGCATGAGTCTATCCCTCTACATCATGTCATCTTGCTTAAGGCGTTACTCTGTTCTTAACTTAATACTCTAGATGCATGCTGGATAGCAGACGATGAGTGGAGTAATAGTAGTAGATGCAGGCAGGAGTCGGCCTACTTTTCTCGGACCTGATGCCTATATACATGATCATACCTAGATATTCTCATAATTATGCTCAATTCTATTAATTGCTCAACAGTAATTTGTTCACCCACCGTAGAATACTTATGCTCTCGAGAGAAGCCACTAGTGAAACCTATGGCCCCCGGGTCTATCTTTATCATATTAATCTCCTACTACTTAGTTATTTTCTTTGCTATTTACTTTGCCTTTATTTTACTTTGCATCTTTATCATAAAAATACCAAAAAAATTATCTTATCATATCTATCATATCTCACTCTCGTAAGTGGCCTTATAGGGATTGACAGCCCCTATTTGCGTTGGTTGCGTGGATTTATTTGTTTTGTGCAGGTACTAGGGACTCGCGTGTAGCCTCCTACTGGATTGATACCTTGGTTCTCAAAAACTGAGGGAAAATACTTACGCTACTTCGCTGCATCATCCCTTCCTCTTCGGGGAAAACCAACGCAGTGCTCAAGAGGTAGCAATGCAATGGACCAAGAGTGATATGTATGAAAGAATTATGAATGGTGGCTTTGCAACAAATACTATGTCAACTACATGATCATGCTAAGCAATATGACAATAATGAATGTGTCATGATAAACGGAATGGTGGAAAGTTGCATGGCAATATATCTCGGAATGGCTATGGAAATGCCATAATAGGTAGGTATGGTGGCTATTTTGAGGAAGATATAAGGAGGTTTATGTGTGAAAGAGTGTATCATATCACGGGGTTTGGATGCACCGGCGAAGTTTGCACCAACTCTCAATGTGAGAAAGGGCAATGCACGGTACCGAAGAGGCTAGCAAGGATGGAAGGGTGAGAGTGTGTATAATCCATGGACTCAACATTAGTCATAAAGAATTCACATACTTATTGCAAAAATCTACAAGTCAGCAAAAACCTCGGCACTACGTGCATGCTCCTAGGGGGTAGATTGGTAGGAAAAGACCATCGCTCGTCCCCGACCGCCACTCATAAGGAGGACAATCAAATAACACCTCATGTTTCAAATTTGTTACATAACGTTTACCATACGTGCATGCTACGGGACTTGCAAACTTCAACACAAGCATTTCTCAATTTCACAACTACTCAACTAGCACGACTTTGATATTATTACCTCCATATCTCAAAACAATCATCAAGCATCAAACTTCTCTTAGTATTCAAAACACGGATATGAAAATTTTACTAATCTTGAATACCTAGCATATTATGATTTTAAGAAAATTACCATGCTATTTAAGACTATCAAAATAATCTAAGTGAAGCACGAGAGATTAATAGTTTCTATAAAACAAATCCACCACCGTGCTCTAAAAGATATAAGTGAAGTACTAGAGCAAAACTATATAACTCAAAAGATATAGGCGAAGCACATAGAGTATTCTAACAAATTCCAAATCATGTATGGCTCTCTCAAAAGGTGTGTACATCAAGGATGATTGTGGTAAACTAAAAAGTAAAGACTCAAATCATACAAGACGCTCCAAACAAAACACATATCATGTGGTGAATAAAAATATAGCTCCAAGTAAAGTTACCGATAGAAGTAGATGAAAGAGGGGATTCCTTCCGGGGCATCCCCAAGCTTTGGTTTTTAGGTGCCCTTAGATTATCTTGGGGGTGCCATGGGCATCCTCAAGCTTAGGCTTTTGCCACTCCTTGTTCCATAATCCATCAAATCTTTACCCAAAACATGAAAACTTCACAACACAAAACTCAAAGTAGAAAATCTCGTGAGCTCCGTTAACGAAAGAAAACAAAAGACCACTTCAAGGTACTGTAATGAAGTCATTATTTATTTATATTGGTGTTAAACCTACTGTATTCCAACTTCTCTATGGTTTATAAACTATTTTAATAGCCACAGATTCATCAAAATAAGCAAACAACACACGAAAAACCGAATCTGTCAAAAACAGAACAGTCTGTAGTAATCTGTAGCTAGCACAAGATCTGGAACCCCAAAATTCTAAAATAAATTGCTGCACGTGAGGAATTTATCTATTAATTATATTAAAAAAGAATTAAATAAATATCACTTTCCAAATAAAAATGAGAGCAGTTCTCGTGAGCGCTAAAGTTTATGTTTTTATAGCAAGTTTAACAAGACTTTCCCCAAGTCTTTCCAACGGTTCTACTTGGCACAAACACTAATTAAACACAAAAAACACAACCAAAACATAGGCTAGATAAATTATTTATTGAATAACATCAAGGAAAAATATTGGGTTGTCTCCCAACAAGCGCTTTTCTTTAAAGCCCTTTTAGCTAGGCATTGATAATTTGAATGATGCTCACATGAAAGACAAGAATTGGAGCACAAAGAGAGCATCATAAAACATGTGACAAACACATCTAATTCTAACATACTTGCTATGCATAGGCATCTTATAGGCAAAAAAATTACCAAGGCAAGCAAAAACTAGCATATGTAAGGAAGCAAAAAGAAACAATAGCAATCTCAGCATAACGAGAGGTAATTTAGTAAAATGAAAATTTCTACAACCATATTTTCCTCTCTCTCATAATAATTGCATGTGGTATCATAATCAAATTCAACAAAATAGCTATCACATAAAATATTTTCAACACGATCCACATGCATGCAAAGTTGACACTCTTCCAAAATAGTGGGATTAACATTAACTAAAGTCATGATCTCTCCAAACCCACTTTTATCAAAAAAAATCATAAGATTGAACATTATCCAAATATGTGGGATCTAAAGTTGACACTCTTCCAAACCCACTTTCAGTATTATTGCAAAAACTATTATCAATCTCATAATCATCATGGGGAGTAAATAAATTTTCAAGATCAAAAGAAGAATCACCCCAATCATGATCATTGCAACAAGTAGAGGACATAGCGAAACTAGCATCCCCAAGCTTAGGGTTTTGCATATTATAAGCACAATTGACATTAATAGGATTTATACTATCATCATTGCAATCATGCTTTCTATTCAAAGATCTATCGTGACTCACTTCATAAAGTAATTCATCACACTTTTCAGATTCACGAATTTCATGCAAAACCTTATAAAGATAATCTAGTGCACACAACTCACTAGCAATTGGTTCATCATAATTGGATCTCTTAAAAAGATTAGCAAGCGGCTGAGGATCCATAGATCTTAGGTTCTCTGTTTAGTAATAAATAAACAACTATTCCAACCAAACGAGCAAACGAGCCAAGTAAGACATAAAAGCAAACAAAAAGACGAACAGAAGAAGGGCGAATAAAACGGCAAGGGTGAAGTGGGGGAGAGGAAAACGAGAGGCAAATGGCAAATAATGTAATGCGGGAGATAAGGATTGTGATGGGTACTTGGTATATTGACTTTTGCGTAGACTCCCCGGCAACGGCGCCAGAAATCCTTCTTGCTACCTCCTGAGCACTGGGTTGGTTTTCCCCGAAGAGGAAGGGATGATGCAGTAATGTAGCGTAAGTATTTCCCTCAGTTTTTGAGAACCAAGGTATCAATCCAGTAGGAGGCTACGCGCCAGTCCCTCGTACCTGCACAAAACAAATAAATCCTCGCAACCAACGCGATAAGGGGTTGTCAATCCCTACACGGCCACTTACGAGAGTGAGATCTGATACATATGATAAGATAATATTTTTGGTGTTTTTGTGATAAAGATGCAAAGTAAAAAAAAGAAAAGTAAAAAGCAAAGGAAATAACTAAGTATTGGGAGATTAATATGATGAAGATAGACCCGGGGGCCATAGAAGGTTTCACTAGTGGCTTCTCTCGAGAGCATAAGTATTCTACGGTGGGCGAACAAATTACTGTTGAGCAATTGACAGAATTGAGCATAGTTATGAGAGTATCTAGGTATGATCATGTATATAGGCATCACGTCCGAGACAAGTAGACCGACTCCTGCCTGCATCTACTACTATTACCCCACTCATCGACCGCTATCCAGCATGCATCTAGAGTATTAAGTTAATGAAAACAGAGTAACGCCTTAAGCAAGATGACATGATGTAGAGGGATAAACTCATGCAATATGATGAAAACCCCATCTTGTTATCCTCGATGGCAACAATACAATATGTGCCTTGCTGGCCCTACTGTCACTGGGAAAGGACACTGCAAGATTGAACCCAAAGCTAAGCACTTCTCCCATTGCAAGAAAGATCAATCTAGTAGGCCAAACCAAACTGATAATTCGAAGAGACTTGCAAAGATAACCAATCATACATAAAAGAATTCAGAGAAGATTCAAATATTGTTCATAGATAGACTTGATCATAAACCCACAATTCATCGGTCTCAACAAACACACCGCAAAAAGAAGATTACAGCGAATAGATCTCCACAAGAGAGGGGGAGAACATTGTATTGAGATCCAAAAAGAGAGAAGAAGCCATCTAGCTACTAACTATGGACCCGTAGGTCTGAGGTGAACTACTCACACTTCATCGGAGGGTCTATGGTGTTGATGTAGAAGCCCTCCGTGATCGATGTCCCCTCCAGTGGAGCTTCGGAACAGGCCCCAAGATGAGATCTCGTGGATACTGAAAGTTGCGGTGGTGGAATTAGGGTTTTGGATCCGTATCTGATCGTTTGGGGGTACGTAGGTATATATAGGAGGAAGGAGTACGTCGGTGGAGCAGCAGGGAGCCCAGGAGGGTGGAGGGCGCGCCTGGGGGGTAGGCGCACCACGCTACCTCGTGGCCTCCTCTTTTGTGTCTTGATGTAGGGTCCAAGTCTCCTGGGTCTTGTTCGTTGAGAAAATCATGTTCCCGAAGGTTTCATTCCGTTTGGACTCCGTTTGATATTCCTTTTCTTTGAAACCCTAAAACGGGCAAAAAACAGCAATTCTGGGCTGGGCCTCCGGTTAATAGGTTAGTCCCAAAAATAATATAAAAGTGGATAATAAAGCCCAATAATATCCAAAACGGTAGATAATATAACATGGAGCAATCAAAAATTGTAGATACGTTGGAGACGTATCAAGATAGGAATAATATTTTGAGCGGTATATTTTCATTGTCAACATAACAACCGAGAGATCTCGATATCTTCCATGATACACACATTATAGGCGGTTCCCAAGCAGAATGGTCAAGTTTATACTCCCCCACCAGCAACAAGCATCAAACCATGGCTTACCCGAAACAACGGGTGCCTCCAACTAACAACAGTCCTGGGGGAGTTTGGTTTGCAATTATTTTGATTTGATTTGATCATGGGACTGGGCATCCCGGTGACCAGTCATTTTCTCGTGAATGAGGAGCGGAGTCCACTCCTCTTGAGAATAACCCGCCTAGCATGGAGGATACAGACAACCGTAGTTGATACATGAGCTATTCAAGCATACAAAACAGAATGTTTATTTGAATGTTTAGAGTTTGGCACATACAAATTTACTTGGAACGGCAGGTAGATACCGTATATAGGTAGGTAAGGTGGACTCATATGGAATAACTTTGGGGTTTATGGAATTGGATGCACAAGCAGTATTCCCGCTTAGTACAAGTGAAGGCTAGAAAAAGACTGGGAAGCGACCAGCTAGAGAGTGACAACAGTCATGAACATGCATTAACATTAATCAACACCGAATGGAAGCATGAGAAGGAAATAATGCACCATGAACATAAATATCGTGGAGGCTATATTGATTTTGTTTCAACTACATGCATGAACATGTGCCAAGTCAAGCCACTCGAATCGTTCAAAGGAGGATACCACCCTATCATACCACATCACAACCATTTTAATAGCATGTTGGCACGCAAGGTAAACCATTATAAGCTCCTAGATAATTAAGCATGGCATAAGCAACTATAATATCTAATTGTCATTGCAAATATGTTTCTTTCATAATAGGCTGAATCAGGAACGATGAACTAATCATATTTACAAAAACAAGAGAGGTCGAGTTCATACCAGCTTTTCTCATCTCAATAAGTTCATCATATAATCATCATTATTGCCTTTCACTTGCATGACCGAATGGCGTGGAAAATAATAATAGTGCACGTGCATTGGACTAAGCTGGAATCTACAAGCATTCAATTCAAGAGAGAAGACAAGGTAATATGGGCTCTTTGGTAGATCAACAATAATACATAGGAGAGCCACTCAAAATTTTAATCATGGTCCTCTCCTCTCGACCCCCAAAGGAAAGAAAAGAAACAAAACTATTTACACGGGAAAGCTCCCAACAAGCAAAAGAAGAACAAGAAATCGTTTTGGGTTTTCTTTTTAATTACTACTACTACTGGCATGGAAAGTAAGCTAGCTAAAACCTACAACTAATTTTTTGGTTTTCCTTAAGGTTTTACAAACACCCAAGAAGAAATCTTAAGAAGAAAATAAACTAGTATGGATGATACAATGAAAAAGTATGAGCACCGACAACTGGCATGAGTGTGTGAACATGAATGTAATGTCGGTCAGAGATACGTACTCCCCCAAGCTTAGGATTTTGGCCTAAGTTGGTCTATGCCCATGGATCAAAGTGGCCCTCTCCGGTGTAAGGAGGAGTGTCCTCTGGGTGCTACTGGTTGGCGATCTCCTCCGGATCCCACTGATAAACTAACTGTCGATAAGGGTCTAGGGGTGGTTCCGGCTCAGGCTCTGGAGCTGGTGTCACGCTCTAGTATGCATAAATGTCCTTCGGCAAAACAAGGTACTTGCCTGAAAATATGTTAAACAAAGAGAGAGTAGACAAGGTAATAGTCTCAAAGTTATTCTTACCAAAAATCAGTCTATAGTTAAGCACTTTTTTCTTATTCTTAACAATAAAATCATGTGATATCATGCTCTTATAATCTAGAAAAATATTAGGCAGCAACTTTTCCTCTTTCTCATAATTCCTAATAGGTATGTTAAAGTGTGCAGCAAGGCGTGAGGCGAAGATGCCTCCTAAGACGGGCCCTTAGTACGGTTCAGATTTAACGGTTTAGCAACAATAGCGCATAAACTGAAAGTAGTATCCTGAAAAAAGGCATGGCGCAAAATAACAATATTCAGGGCACTAAGGTTTCCACAGTTCCCGCGACCAATTAAGCATCTACTAGCAAATATTGCGAAGTACCATAAAATAGGAAAATGTATGCTAGTGATTCTCGCATCGGAAACTTTCCTCGTTTCCCCTACAGCAATCATATCAATAAATCCGTCCACATCATTACGATGTGGTTCCTCTATGCTGCCCTCAAAGGGTATCAAACAGACCCGGCACAATTCATAAAGTGACATCTCCTTATGCACATCATATAAATAAAATTCCACCAAAGGTGGTGATCTCCTAGCATGGAAATGAAAATTTTGCACAAAGATATTGGTGAGTAAGAGATACTATTCACGCTAGTCATGGAGGAAGGCGGTGATGCCTGCATTCTCAGTCAAATGATAAAAAGTTCATGAATCCCGACCTCTTTCAAGAACTCATCACAAGGCCATTCACATGGTCGAACCTCCGCAGTACGAGGGAGATTATACTTGGGCTTCTTGTTCTCTTCATCTTGCTTATCCTTCGAGCTTCGGCTCGATGAGCCCCTCAAAAATCTCTTCATCTTTTTCTGAAAATTTCTGAAATTTTTAGTAACTTGAAATAAAAGTGAACCAAACTCAACAAAATTGATAATAACTACTCCTACAAGTGCCTAGAGGCTATATCATGCATTAAAACTAATTTTGACCATATAAATTTGACATGCAAGCTCAAGAACAGGGTCACCTAAGCAGCAAAAATTTGTAGTAAATAAAGCACTAGAACAAAAACTAATTGGACCATTGGAGGAGTCACATACCAAAGAACAATCCCCCAAAGCAGTTTTGTGAATGGAGCTTTGAGCAAGGAGATCGAAAATGGCAGCAAGATGAGCAAGAACTCGGGTTTGAGCTGGCTAGTGATTTTTTGGGAGGAAGGAGTGTGTGGTGGCTGGAATAAGGGGAGGGGACCCACGTGGGGTCCACGAGGTAGGGCATGCGCCCAGCGGGGGTGGGCGCGCCCTCCACCCTCAGGCGATGGAGGAGATGACGGCGGTCCTCCTAGACAGAAGCTCGGGCATCGGGGAGCTCGGTGGCCATGAGGGCGCGAGTGGATGCCGGCGATGTCGCTCGGGTGAGAGGGAAGAAGCGGATTCGGGGCGACAAGGGGAGAGCGATGGGAGGGAGGGGGAAGTGGATCTGGGGCTAGGGTTAGCTAGGGGTGGACGGCGCCCTTATCCGCCCGCGCAGCTGCAACGGTGTGGATGGCGAGCCGGTCGGGCGACGACCGCGAGCGAGGACGCTCGGTCGCACACATAGTGGATGAAGACAACTCGGGAGGGGGAGCTGGGCCGCTGGGCCGGCTGGGTGTGCGGCCAGCTGGGCCGTGGCCCAGTTGGGTCTCGAGTTATTTTTGTCTTGTCTTTTTATTTTTTAATTTCTTTTCTGTTTATTTAATCTTTCAAATTGTTTTAGTTTTTTAAATCATATAGTTAGCACCTAAATTAGTAATAGTAGTTATACCACTACCTCAATTATTTTTGTAGTTATAAAAAAGTGGTTTTCAATATTAATCATTTAAGAGACGTTTAAATAATTGTTTCAGCTATTTTTTTACTTATCTTACAGCATTCAATTATTTATTAAAATGTGGTTTCTTGACCTAATTAATGTATGGATTATTTGCCGCAAACCAAACATTTTAGTTTTAATGTTTGAAAAATTTTGATGTTTGCCATTAACTCAAATTTGAATTTGAATCGCTTTGAACTAACGCGGGATTAACAACAGTAATTGTGGTGACGTGGCATCATTAGCAGGGTATTACTCTAGCTTAAATATCTGGGCGTCACACCCCCTCCCCCGTATATAAAGGAGTGGAGGAGGGGGAGGGCCAGCCCTCTATGGCGCGCCCTGGAGGAGTCCTACTCCCACCGGGAGTAGGATTCCCCCCCCCCTTCCCTAGTTGGACTATGGGAATGGGGAGAGAGGGAGGAAGGAAAGGGGGGTGCCACCCCCCTCCCAGTCCAATTCGGACCAGAGGGGGAGGGGGCGCATGACCTGCCCTGGCTGCCTCTCTCTCTCCACTAAAGTCCACTAGGGCCCATTGATGTCTACCACACAACCTTCGTCTTGTAGACGTTGTTGGGCCTCCAAGTGCAGAGGTTTGCAGGACAGTAGCAAATTTCCCTCAAGTGGATGACCTAAGGTTTATCAATCTGTAGGAGGCGTAGGATGAAGATGGTCTCTCTCAAGCAACCCTGCAACCAAATAACAAAGAGTCTCTTGTGTCCCCAACACACCGAATACAATGGTAAATATAGGTGCACTAGTTCGGCGATGAGATGGTGATACAAGTGGTATATGGATGGTAGATAAAGGTTTTTGTAATCTGGAAATTTAAAAACAGGAAGGTAACTAATGATAAAAGTGAGCACAAACGGTATTGCAATGCTAGGAAACAAGGCCTAGGGTTCATACTTTCACTAGTGCAAGTTCTCTCAACAATAAGAACATAATTGGATCACATAACTATCCCTCAACATGCAACAAAGAGTCACTCCAAAGTCACTAATAGCGGAAAACAAACGAAGAGATTATGGTAGGGTATGAAACCACCCCAAAGTTATTCTTTCCAATCAATCCGTTGGGCTATTCCTATAAGTGTCACAAACAACCCTAGAGTTTGTACTAGAATAACACCTTAAGACACAAATCAACCAAAACCCAAATGTCACCTAGATACTCCAATGTCACCTCAAGTATCCGCGGGTATGATTATATGATATGCATCACACAATCTCAGATTCATCTATTCAAACCAACACAAAGTACTTCAAAGAGTGCCCCAAAGATTCTACCGGAGAGTCAAGACAAAAACGTGTGCCAACCCCTATGCATTGCTTCATGGGCGAAACCCGCAAGTTGATCACCAAAACATACATCAAGTGGATCACATGATATCCCATTGTCACCACAGATAAGCATGGCAAGACATACATCAAGTGTTCTCAAATCTTTAAAGACTCAATCCGATAAGATAACTTCAAAGGGAGAACTCAATCCATTACAAGAGAATAGAGGGGGGAGAAACATCATAGGATCCAAATATAATAGCAAAGCCCGCGATACATCAAGATCGTATCACCTCAAGAACATGAGAGAGAGAGAGAGATCAAACACATAGCTACTGGTACATACCCTCGGCCCCGAGGGAGAACTACTCCCTCCTCGTCATGGAGAGCACCGGGATGATGAAGATAGCCACCGGAGAGGGATTCCCCCTCCAGCAGGGTGCCGGAACGGGTCTAGATTGGTTTTCGGTGGCTACGGAGGCTTCTGGCGGTGGAACTCCCGATCTATTCTGTTCCTCGATAGTTTTAGGGTATATGGATATATATAGGCGGAAGAAATACATCCGGGGAGCCACGAGGGGCCCACGAGGGTGGAGGGCGTGCCCAGGGGGGTGGGCGCACCCCCCTGCCTCGTGCTCTCCTTGTTGATCCCCTGACGTGCACTCCAAGTCTCCCATAGTGCTTTCTTTCCAAAAATAACTTTTCCGAAGGTTTCATTCCGCTTGGACTCCGTTTGATATTCCTTTTCTGCAAAACACTGAAACAAGGGAAAAACAGAAAGTGGCACTCGGCTCTGGGTTAATAGGTTAGTCCCAAAAATAATATAAAAGTGTATAATAAAGCCCATAAACATCCAAAACAGATAATATAATAGCATGGAACAATCAAAAATTACAGATATGTTGGAGACGTATCACCCATATACTCCCTGGGGGGTTCCAGTAACCCCCCGGTACTCCGGTACATGCCCGAACTCACTCGGAAGCATTCCGATGTCCAAACATAGGCTTCCAATATATCGATCTTTACGTCTCGACCATTTCGAGGCTCCTCTTCATGTCCGTCATCATATCCCGGACTCTGAACTACCTTTGGTACATCAAAACACATAAACGCATAATATCGATCGTCACCGAACATTAAGCGTGCAGACCCTACGGGTTCGAGAACTATGTAGACATGAACGAGGCACGTGTCCGGTCAATAACCAATAGTAGAACCTGGATGTTCATATTGGCTCCCACATATTCTACAAAGATCTCTATCGGTCAAACCGCATAATGATATACGTTGTTCCCTTTGTCACCGGTATGTTACTTGCCCGAGATTCGATCGTCGGTATCTCAATACCTAGTTCAATCTCATTATCGGCAAGTCTCTTTACTCGTTCTGTAATGCATCATCCCGTAACTAACTCATTAGTCACATTGCTTGCAAGGCTTATAGTGATGTGCATTACCGAGAGGGCCCAAAGATACCTCTCCGATACTCGGATTGACAAATCCTAATCTCGATCTATGCCAACTCAACAAACACCATCGGAGACACCTGTAGAGCATATTTATAGTCACCCTATTAAGTTGTGACATTTGATAGCACACTAAGTGTTCCTCCGGTATTCGAGAGTTGCATAATCTCATAGTCATAGGATCATGTATAAGTTATGGAGAAAGCAATAGCAGTATACTAAACGATCATCATGCTAAGCTAATGGATGGGTCAAGTCAATCACATCATTCTCTAATGATGTGATCCCGTTTATCAAATGACAACTCTTTGTCCATGGCTAGGAAACTTAACCATCTTTGATCAACGAGCTAGTCAAGTAGAGGCATACTAGTGACACTCTATTTGTCTATGTATTCACACATGTACTAAGTTTCCGTTTAATACAATTCTAGCATGAATAATAAACATTTATCATAATATAAGGAAATATAAATAACAACTTCATTATTGCCTCTAGGGCATATGTCCTTCAGTCTCCCACTTGCACTAGAGTCAATAATCTAGTTCACATCGTCATGTGATTTCACACCAATAGTTCACATCTTTATGTGATTAGTTCACATCCCCATGTGACTAATACCCAAAGAGTTTAATAGATTCAATAATCTAGTTCACATCGCTATGTGATTAACACCCAAAGAGTGATCATGTTTTGCTTGTAAGAGAATTTTAGTCAACGGGTCTTCCACATTCAGAGCCGTATGTATTTTGCAAATTTTCTATGTCTACAATGCTCTGCACGGAGCTACTATAGCTAATCGTTCCCACATTCAATATGTATCTAGATCGGTGTCAAAAGCTTGCATCAAGTAACTCTTTACGGTGAACTCTTTTATCACCTCCATAACCGAGAAATATTTCCTTAGTCCTCTAAGGATAATTTTGACCGTTGTCCAGTGATCTACTCCTAGATCACTATTATACTCCCTTGCCAAAATCATGCTAAGGTATACAATAGGTTTGGTACATAGCATAGCATACTTTACAGAACCTATGACTAAGGCATACATATAGGGAATGACTTTTTCATTCTCTTTCTATTTTCTGTCATGGTCGGGTTTTGATTCTTTACTCAACTTCACACCTTGCAACACAGTCAAGAACTCCTTTGACTGTTCCATTTTGAACTACTTAAAAACCTTGTCAAGGTATGTACTCATTGAAAAATTTATCAAGCGTCTTGATCTATATCTATAGATCTTGATGCTCAATATGTAAGTAGCTTCACCGAGGTCTTTATTAGAAAAACTCCTTTCAAACACTCCTTTATGCTTTCCAGAAAATTCTACATCATTTCTGATCAACAATATGTCATTCACATATACTTATCAGAAAGGTTGTAGTGCTCCCACTCACTTTCTCATAAATACAGGCTTCACCGCAAGTCTGTATAAAACCATATGCTATGATCACTTTATCAAAGCATATATTCAAACTCCGAGATGCTTGCACCAGTCCATAGATGGATCGTTGGCGCTTGCACACTTTGTTAACACCTTTAGGATTGACAAAACCTTCTTGTTGCATCATATACAACTCTTCTTCAAGATAACCATTAAGGAATGCAGTTTTGACATCCATTTGCCAAATTTCATAATCATAAAATGAGGAAATTGCTAACATGATTCCGACAGACTTAAGCATCACTACGGGTGAGAAGGTCTCATCGTAGTCAACTCCTTGAACTTGTCGAAAACCTTTTGCAACAAGTCGAGCTTTGTAGACAGTAACATTACCATCAGCGTCAGTCTTCTTCTTGAAGATCCATTCATTCTCTATGGCCTACCGATCATCGGGCAAGTCAACCAAAGTACACACTTTGTTCTCATACATGGATCCCATCTCAGATCATGGCCTCAAGCCATTTTGCGGAATCTGGGTTCATCATTGCTTCCTCATAGTTCGTAGGTTCGTCATGGTGTAGGATCAAAAGTATGTCTAGAGGGGGGTGATTAGACTACTTGACCAAATAAAAATCTAGCCTTTTCCCAATTTTAAGTCTTGGCAGATTTTAGCAACTTAGCACAATTCAAGTAATCAACCTACACATGTGATTCTAAGAGTATAGAAGCAGAATGTAAAACAATTGCATATGAAGGTAAAGGGAGGAGTTTGGAGGGAGAAAACGCAATGTAGACATGGAGATTTTTGGCATGGTTCCGATAGGTGGTGCTATCATACATCCACGTTGATGGAGACTTCAACCCACGAAGGGTAATGGTTGCGCGAGTCCATGGAGGGCTCCACCCATGAAGGGTCCACGAAGAAGCAACCTTGTCTATCCCGCCTTGTCCATCGCCCACAAAGGAGTTGCCCGTACAAAATCCTTGTTTCAACTCCACAATCTTGACGGAGGCTCCCAAGTGACACCTAACCAATCTAGGAGACACCACTCTCCAAAAGGTAATAGATGGTGTGTTGATGATGAACTCCTTGCTCTTGTGCTTCAAATGATACTCTCCCCAACACTCAACTCTCTCTCATAGGATTGGGTTTGGTAGAAAGATGATTTGATTGGAAAGCAACTTGGGAAGGCTAGAGATCAAGATTTATGTGGTTGGAATGGAATATCTTGACCTCAACACAAGTGTAGGTGGTTCTCTCCCAGAAAATGTATGTTGGAAGTGTAGGTATGTTCTGATGGCTCTCTCTATGAATGAAGAGTGGGTGGAGGGGTACATATAGCCTCCACAGAAAATCTGATCGTTACACACAAATCACCAAACTCGGTGGGACCGAATTATAAAACTCGGTCAGACCGATTTAGTTCAAAATGTGAATGTTAGGATTTTCGGTGGGACCGACATGTCAACTCGGTGGGACCAATTCCATTAGGGTTAGGGCATAACGTAATCTCGGTGAGACCGATTACACAAACTCGGTGGGACCGATTTTAGTAATAGACAAACAAAGAGTTGGTCAGGCAAACTCGGTGGGACCGATTCACTCATCTCGGTTAGACCGAAATGTTACGAAGGGGAAACAGGGAGTTTGCATTGCAATCTCGGTGGGACCGATCGCTCATCTCGGTTGGACCGAAACGTTATGAAGGGAAACAGAGAGGTTGCAATACCATCTCGGTGAGACCGAGATCCCTATCGGTGAGACCGAAGTGACTAGGGTTTGTGGCAGTGGCTATGTCAAGTGAACTCGGTGGTGCCGGATAGAAGATTTTGGTGGGGACGAGTTTGACTTTTGGTTTGGGACATATGTGGATATGAGAAAGTAGTTGAGGGTTTTTGGAGCATATCACTAAGCATTTTGAGCAAGTAACTCATTAAGCAACACCTCACCCCCTTTTAATAGTGTTGGCTTTTCCTATGGACTCAATGTGATCTTGGATCACTAAAAGTAAAATGTAGAGTCTTGTGCTTCGAGCTTGAGACAGTCTTTTGTCCTTAGCATTTTGAGGGGTCCACTTTCCAATCCATGCCATGCCAATCATTGAGCTTTCCTAAAATATTTATCTTAAAATAGCATTAGCTCAATGAGCTATATGTTGTTAGGAATTACCAAAACCACCCAGGGATAGTTGCACTTTCAATCTCCCCCCTTTTGGTAATTGATGACAACATATAGATCAAAGCTTCGACAAATGATCATAAGATTGAAAAACATCGTCGCTTTGAGAAATATGTGATAAGAAAGAGCTCCCCCTAAATTTGTGCATTATTTAAGATTTGCTTTTGAATGCAAATGCACAATCGATTAGGATCATGCGTTACTCTTCCATGTCACATACATCTTGGTGGAGCACTCAAAATGATAGAAATTAAAAGCATGCACTCATCACCAAGCAAGTGAATGATCATATATGAGATATAGAAGATAGTATCATCCAAACAAGCATTAAGGTAGCAAATGATCAACCACATGATCAAATAGGTATCTCACACAATAAAAAGTTCAACCAAAAGCAAGAGAGATAAAAAGCAAGACACTCTCTCTCGAAGCCTATGATCTATACATATTTCTCCCCCTTTGGCAAAAAGTTACCAAAAAGTTCAAATATGCATAGTGCTATGCGTCTCTCAGGCTTGGTCTTCGGGAGGTGGTGTAGAGAGAACTCCAAGGACGAAGGCATATGTCGATGTAGTTGGAGCTGCTGGAGTGGGTGCTGGAGGTGGCACTGGAGCTGTAGCTGCTGGTGCTGACAATGTAGCTCTAGCATCTGAAACTGGCACTGCAGCAGACAGCTGACCACGTGGCACTCACTGAAAAGCATCAGTAGTTGCCTTCCCTCTCCTCTCTTCTGCTTCCTCCTGAAGCTGCTCAACTACAGTCTGTATCTCAGTTACCTTGAGGTCAAGATCATAGAATTTTGTCTCAACAATCCTCTCGAAGCTCTCCTGATTCTGAGTCAGGGTGGCCAAGCCCTTCTCAATTCTCAGTGTAGCTTGAATCAGATAGCCTAATTGATCTTGTTTTGACTTGAGGAACACCTGAGATGCTTCTTCTGCACTTGGCATCCTTGCAGCTTTCTCTGCCTTTGCTTTGGCTCTCTTTTCCTGTGCTTGAGCTGATGATGGTTCCTCCTCATTCATCACTACTGTGTTGTCTTCAAATTCAGGATATAAGGGTAGATGCTCCTTGTCCAGCAAATAAGTTCATGTGCCCATCTTGAAATTGATGAGCTCCTAAATGTGTGGAGCATACCCACAGCTTCTCTTTTGGTCGGCAGCAAACCTCTTGATTGTTTCTACAATCAAACTCATAAACTTGAACTTCTGAGGGACATCAAAAAGCTGTAGCAGGTTGATAGAATGTCCTCTGATCATCTTGTGATCTCTTGACTTGGGTAGCAGAGTGTGTCTTAGGATCCAATTAATAGTAGGCAGACCAGACAACAAGAAGTGTATTGATCCAAGCTTGTGAGTCTCCAAAGCCTTATCTGGGATCTCCCTATACATGTTTGCCATGGAGTTGTGGTCTTTCTTCTTGGTGGCATACACATCCAAGTCATCTTCATGTTTTTCAAGGGAATTGATTAGCTTGGCCCACTCCTCAACTGTGGATTGGTACCTTGTACCCTCAGACATCCATACTATCCTCCCATCTGGATGAAAGTGGGCAGTGGAGTAAAACTGCATGATCAGCTGATCATTCCATTTGGCGAGCTTCTGTCCAACAAATTCATCTACTTCACATGCCTTGAAGCTATCATAAACTCCTGGGAAGTGATCTTCTTCTTCCTTGATATATTCCCAATCAACCCATCTCATGTCACAAACAATGGGCTTCTTGTCAAGCAAAATTGTCTCATAGAAGTCTTGGTGTTCCTTTGTGTGAAACCTGTAATCAACTGATGTCCTTCCCCTTATAGCATAAGGATCAGTCTGTCTCCACAATTTCAGTCCAGCATCCTTTCTGATATGCATGTCTTCAGCTACTGGATGAACATCATTATGATCAGGAATTTTGGTCTTCAACTTCCTCAAAACAACTGAATCATCTTCCTCTTCTTCACCTTGAGGCAGTGGGGCCTTGTTCTTTTCCTCAGCAGGTATACTCCTGGTGTTTCTCTTGGGTGAAGAAGGCTTCTGAGCAGCAGCCTTGGGAGCAAATTTGGGCTTTGAAGCAGTAGCCCCTGATTTGATAGCATCTCCCATAAGCTTCTGAGCTTTGGGTGCTGGTGCAGCACCCTGTTCCTCTTCATCTTCTTCTGGATCTCTCATAATGGAGGATCTACCAAGCACTCCGGTAGTGGTATTCTTGACCCTCTCCTTTCTCTTCTTTCCTTCTCCAACAGCCTCTCAAGTTGGCTTGGAGGTTTCAGTAGTTGAGGCTCTAACCTTTAAGGTTGGCACCCTCTTGGCAGGGGCCTTCTTGTGCAAGCCAGGCTTAGTTGTTGCAGCTGTGCCATATTCCTTCTTCAGCACCTTCTTGTTGGAGCTGACTTCCTCCTCAATAGCCACATAGTCCTCATCTTCAGAATCTGAGGTTTTCTTCTTCCTTGACCTGGTGGCTGCTTTGGGCAAGTTACTTGGTGTGCTCTTGCTGCCCTCATCATAACTGCTTGAGGGACTAGTGCCCTCACTCAATTGCACTTGTTCTTCAGACCTGTTCTGGATGTCACTCTGGTCAGACATCTCTGCAAACTTACTGATAGCATACCCTGTGAATAGATATAGATGAGGTGGAGTGGATGAGCATCACAAAGTGCAGAGTTTTTGCAAAACAGATGACTTAAAAACTTAGTTTTAGTTCTCCACAGAAAGCATTTCGGAGCTACCGATTTGTAAACTCGATGATATCGAAGCAGCTTTTGGAACCTAAACTGGTGAACTTGGTCAGACCGAGTCACAGTTCGGTGGCACCAAGACTGCTAGAGTTTCACAAAGAATCGAACTCAGTCACACCGATTTGCAGTTTTTGGCCAGACCGAAAGTGCAAGTGCAATTGCCTAAGCCAAATCAGTGAGACCAATTTCTACAATTCGGTCGGTCTGAGATGAGTTTGGCGGAGACCTAACCCTAAATCTTCAAATCAAATCTAACCTAAAGGATGTTTTCAATGGATAGAGTGTTTGCATACATAGTGATGATCATGGCAGAGCAATGTGCTACGAATCAGAGTTAAAAGAATAGCACAAAGAATCGAACCCGTACCCTAGTTCGGCGGAGTTCGCTACGGCGGCAACGGAGGGGCAGAATTCCGTTGACGGTGATGGAAACCAGCGGCGGGTGTCAGTGTCAAAACCGGCGGATCTCGGGTAGGGGGTCCCGAACTGTGCGTCTAGGATCGATGGTAACAGGAGACATGGGACACAATGTTTACCCAGGTTCGGGCCCTCTCTCAGGAGGTAATACCCTACGTCCTGCTTGATTGATATTGATGAATGTGGGTGTTACAAGAGTTGATCTACCACGAGATCGTAATGGCTAAACCCTAGAAGCCTAACCTATGAATATGGTAATGAGTATACATATATTGTTTCCGGACTATCCCCTTCGGTTTATATAGACACCGAGGGGATCTAGGGTTTACATGGAGTCGGTTACATGAGAAGGAATCTTCGGTCGCCAAGCTTGCCCCCCAAGCCAAGTAGAGTCCAATCAGGACACAGTGCACTCTTCGGCCTTCATGTCTTCATAGCCCATTAGTCCGGCACGTGGATAACAGGCCGAACGCCCGAGGACCCCTTAGTCCAGGACTCCCTCAGTAGCCCCTCAACCTGGCTTTTAATGACAAAGAGTCTGGCGTGCTGATTGTCTTCGGCATTATAAGGCGGGTTCCCTTTTCTTCCAACTCCCAAATAGTTTTCGGGTGCAATGATCATATCCTCACATGTTACACACACCATACACAACCGCAGAGAGAATACAATATTTGCACGAATCTAATCTGTTGACAGCTTTTTTCCAATACGTCATAGCGTCTGTCCGGTTATAATTTCGAACCATTTTTCTTCTGCCATTCCGCGCTTCGAGATGTGGTTGCTATTGGCACGTCTTGTCACAACAGAGATCGTGTCCCCTTATTGTGGGATTCTCATCAATGTGGGCATGGGTAACTCAACCGTGCCATTCATACAGCCCTAGGGAACAAGCGAATCCTAAGGCGAGTGAGGAGGCATTTTAATATTTGCTGCCTTTATAAGGGGATAAGGATTCACCCCTCCTCTCCTCATGCGCTCTCTCCATCTCCGCCTTTCTGATCTGAAGCTCCAGGGCTTGAGTTCTTATCTCCTTTCCACCCAAGCAACCATGTCTGGATCCAGTGGTTAGGGCAAGTGGATGGTCTCCTCCGTCAAGGAGGAGGACATTACTAAGCTCCGGGCGGCCGGATATTCGGCGAAGGAGATCGCCCGTCGCCAGCCAGCCAAGGAAGAAGTCGTCCCCATGCCGGAGCCCACAGAGAGGGTAGTATTCATCCCCCATTTCTTCCACGGGCTAGGGTTTCCACTCCACCCTTTCGTCCGCGGGCTGATGTACTACTACGGGACGGATTTCCATGATCTATCCCCGAATTCTTTCCGCAACATCTCGACGTTTATCTCGTGTGCGAGGCCTTCCTCCGCATCCATCCCCTCTTCGGGCTATGGCTCAAAGTCTTCAACGTGAAGCTGAAGGTGGTGGAGGGCCAACACGCGGAGTGCAGAGGGGCCATGGTGAGCAAGCTATCCAATGTCTCATGGCCCAAAGGCACATTTGTGGAGACAGTAAAGGAATGGCAGAAGCAGTGGTTCTATATTACAGAACCGCGCGGCACCACTTGGGCCGCAACTGCTGAATTCCGCTCTAGTGCTCCCATGCGACTCACCTCCTGGGTCAAGAAGAGTCCGGACTGGTGTGCACCTGACGAGCTGATAGCACTGCAGACGCGCGTTGAAAGCATGGTGACGAAGGACATCAAGCTTGTTGACGTTATCCAGGTGATGCTAATCTGGCAGATTCTTCCGTGCCAGCGCCGCAGCCGCCCTTTATGGGAGTTCAATTCGAAGAAGCACCTGACCCTGAGAAGGCTCTTCGATACTTCTCACGAAGGGGCCTGGAAGTTGCTCTTTAAGGGCAACGAGAAGCCACCGGCCACGAACTCAGACCGTAGTCACAATTGTAGCCGCCCCGCCAGCGAGGTATGTTACTTTTGATGTACTCCCAACTTAAATGTTTCAAGGATGATGTTTGAGATTTTAGTATTGCTACCTCAGGACTGGGTGAAGAGGGCGAAGCGGATCCAGTGTCCGGCTCTGTTGCCCGAAGAACCAGTCATCCCACGCCTGGTGAAGATGCTGGTGTCGGCGCCATATACGGCGCCGGAGAAGAAGGCCAAGAAGGCAAAGGGGGCCAAGAGTGGCCCCCGTCGCAAGGGCACTTCGGACGCGACGTCCGAAGATGACGAGGCCCATCCCTCTGTCCCTGAGGACAATGATGAGGAAGAGGAGGGGAAGGAGGGAAACAACCCTCCTCCCTAGGAAAGGAAGAAGAAGAGGGTGGCCTCGGCACACCTGGAGGCGAAAGCGCCCAAAAAGGGGAAGGGCATCACAGTGGTCAACACCGCGTGGGACGCTAACAGTAGTCCGGAACGTCACCCCCGTACTAGGCCCCATGCCTCATCGTAAGTGACTTGGCTTATTCATGCGCGTATCAGCCCTTTCTTTTTATTATTATAACATGGTTAATCCACATTATTGCAGTCCGGCCCATGACCTTATCCAGCAATCCTCATCCGGAGGTTCTTTGGCTCTGTCGGAGATGGCGAGCATGTCGCCACCGCCTTCTTACTCCCTCGGGGTCAGGGACGACACCGAAGTGTTATCTCGGAGGACCGCTCCGAGGGGAGGAGCCCAGGACGTTGTTCGGGAGGCGCCACAAGGCGGGACCTCCGCTGCCGGACACGCGGGGGGTCAATCCCCATGGAGACTGGCGAAGTGGGCCGTATCCAGTTTGGCCCTCAGCCGAATACGATTCCGGAGACCAATATGGCTCCGGAGTCAGGCGAGCAGCCCCCTTTGAGGGAGGGTGGTGCGTCGCCTCCACAGGTGGATCTTGTCCATCCAGGAGCGTCAGATCACCTGATGGGGGCTCTACAAAGCGCCTCCGTCGTCGACAAGCACCGTATCCTTATGGGTGCGGTGATTGAGAAGGTTTAGTCCGCCAAGAGCGGACTGAATGAAGCCTGCAATAGCTTGTTAACAGGTTTCGAGGTAAGAAAGAGAAAAACCCAGTATAGTCTGTAGCCCCTGAGACGCTGTCCGGTGTTCGGCGAGGAGAACCAGACAAGGGATCAATCCTTAATTATAAGAGGCTGACTGAATATATATCGATAAGCAGGCGTCCCTGTTGGCCGCTACCTCGCATTCTGCCGAGATCTCCGAGCTGAAGCGGAGGCTGGAGCGGACCGAGAACGAGCTCGGCGAGGTTAAAGTTCGGCTCCAGGAGAAGCAAGGTGAGGAACGGCTTGCTATATGTTCGGGAAAGGATAAGCCTTGAATATTGGCAGCGGTATTGTGATATGTGCAGAAGCCGCGACCGAGGTCGACGCCCTGATACGCCTCCATCGTATCTACTTTTCCAAACACTTTTGCCCTTGTTTTGGACTCTAACTTGCATGCTTTGAATGGAACTAACCCAGACTGACGCTGTTTTCAGCAGAATTACCATGGTGTTATTTATGTGCAGAAACAAAAGTTCTCGGGAATGACCTGAAACTTCACGGAGCAACTTTTCAAAAGATATGAAAATACCTGCAAAAGATGAAGGCCAGGGAGCCCACCACCTGTCCACGAGGGTGGGGGCGCGCCCCCTACCTCGTGGGCCCCCTGTTGCCTCTCCGACTCCAACTCCAACTCCATATATTGTGTTTCAGGGAGAAAAAATATCAGAGAGAAGAAATCATCGCGTTTTACGATACGGAGCCGCCGCCAAGCCCTAAAACCTCTCGGGAGGGCTGATCTCGAGTCCGTTCGGGGCTCCGGAGAGGGGAATCTGTCGCCATCATCATCATCAGCCATCCTCCATCACCAATTTCATGATGCTCACCGCCGTGCGTGAGTAATTCCATCATAGGCTTGCTGGATGGTGATGGGTTGGATGGGATCTATCATGTAATCAAGTTAGTTTTGTTAGGGTTTGATCCCTAGTGTCCACTATGTTCTGAGATTGATGTTGCTATGACTTTGCTATGCTTAATGCTTGTCACTAGGGCCCGAGTGCCATGATTTCAGATCTGAACCTATTATGTTTTCATCAATATATGAGTGTTCTTGATCCTACCTTGCAAGTCTATAGTCACCTATTATGTGTTATGATCCGTTAGCCCCGAAGTGACAATAATCGGGATACTTACCGGTGATGACCGTAGTTTGAGGAGTTCATGTATTCACTATGTGTTAATGCTTTGTTCCGGTACTCTATTAAAAGGAGGCCTTAATATCCCTTAGTTTCTGTAAGGACCCCGCTGCCACAGGAGGGTAGGACAAAAGATGTCATGCAAGTTCTTTTCCTTAAGCACGTATGACTATATTCGGAATACATGCCTACATTACATTGATGAACTGGAGCTAGTTCTGTGTCACCCTAGGTTATGACTGTTACATGATGAACCGCATCCGGCATAATTCTCCATCACCGATCCATTGCCTACGAGCTTTCCATATATTTTTTTCTCTTATTTACTTTCCTGTTGCTATTGCTATCATCACTACAAAATACCAAAAACATTGCCTTTACTACTGTTACCTTTTGTTACCGTTACCACTACTATCATATTATTTTGCTACTAAATACTTTGCTGCAGATACTATGTTTCCAGGTGTGGTTGAATTGACAACTCAGCTGCTAATAGTTGAGAGTATTCTTTGGCTCCCCTTGTGTCGAATCAATAAATTTGGGTTGAATACTTTACCCTCGAAAACTATTGCGATCCCCTATACTTGTGGGTTATCAATCCCTGAGGAAGGCCCTGGGCGAGGCCGAGGAGCAGGCTGTCCCGCAGCAAGCCGCCCGTAAGAAGCTAAATTCCCGGGTCAAAGAAGTAAACCAGGAGCTCCAGGATGCAGTGAAAAAATGCGAGGCCTTGGAGTATGATGCGTCGGTTCGAGGGACCGAACTGGCCAAGGCTCGTCAGAGCATGGAGACCGCACGGAATGAGGCCCAGACCGCCCTCCAGGAGATCCAGGAGGCCAAGAAGATCGTGGCGGGTAAGGCATTTAAGATGCAAAGCAAGTATGCAGAGAAGCAGTACCTTTTACTAACCCGGGTTCAGAGTTCCTTAGGTGCTTTTGCGGATTTGCCACGCAGTGTATCAGACGCTGTGGAGTTCCATCAGGCCGAAGGAGGGGGTTCTTCGGAGAGGCTCTTCTGGTCGCAGTATGCGGCACCAGATCATCCCGTATCCTTCACCGATCAGCTGAAACAGCTGGTGGAGCAGGATAGGGTGGCCGAACTAGTCATTAAGGATTTAATAATCCGGTTGTGACTAGCCGAGGCTATGCCTAGCAGCTACTTCAGACTCGTAAGGCGGATGGTGAACGCATGTCCTCGGCTGGACGTTATCAAGTGCTCCGTCTATATTGAAGGTGCCCGCATGGCTTTCGCTCGCTACAAGATGTGGTGAGCGAAGATGAACGCTGTTGAAGTCGCCAGTGGGCCGCCGGAGGGCAAGGAGCACCGCACCCCTGAGCGATATTTCGAGGATGTCGTAGAAGGGTCTCGACTTGTAGCGGCGCAATGTTCGCAGGACATTGTATTTGAATAAATGTATTCATGTTTCCTTTGTCTTGTATTATGGGAACAAAGCCAGTGTTTGTGGAGTAATTTAATTTATGCTTTGAATTGTTTCCTCCTGTGCGGCCGTGTTGTGTGTAATATGAGGGTTGGCCAGTCGTCGGCTTCTGCCCTCACGTAGATAGTACGGAGGTGTTCGGGGTGGAATCTAAGCAATCTTGATCCAATTACATGATCCTTGAAGGAGTTGTTTAGCGCAACAAACAAGGCAATCAAACTTTATGGCTTTAACGACCTCACTTAGCCATAGGAGTTTTATAATAAAGCATGGGCGCAGCCCCTGGTTTAAGCCAGAGTACTGTCTGCATCTAATCGGAAAGTACCGATCTCTCGCGTAACGCGGAAAAAATCTCCAACCATTTGTAACCCTCAAGTAGCTGACTGGCTCTCGCCACATCATGCCTATCAGTTTTTGGCTTTCTCTACTAAGGTGCTCGTCTGGTCAAGGCCAGGGCACAATCGCAGTAGTTCTCCCTTTACTACCCTAGCCGATGGAGCGGAACGTAGGGTAGCAAGCACAGGAGCTGGGCAATCCAACTATTAACCAAAGACATGATTCAGAGCCAATGCATATAATGCTAAATTCAGGGTGCCGAACTTATATATAAGAAGTGTTCGGACTGTGCTGCCATATTATAGGGCGACAAGTAGCCCCTGGCGAATATGAAACGTAAAAGAGTGTCAATGGAGAAAATAGGCAGATCGAAATGAAACGAAGTAAGGAGCGAAAACCACAGAAACTGGGCCACGAACCATTTTTATTATAACTGGATGGATACGTCAAGGCGTATCTTGTACAGATGGTTCAAGAAGTATCCGGCCATTTAACATGCTGGAGTCGATAGGGCGCAGTGGGCGGGTCTTGAGAAATAGGTATGAATACCGTCAAGAAGAACGTATAAAGGTTACCCTACGCACCTGTGTTGCTTGCCTCCGTTGTATTACAATCCTTCTAAAGGACTTGACATCAGGCCTGCGGAAAAAGGGTGCCTGAAACCAGAAAAAGAAGTAAAAGTATATGTGTCCGGGATCGGTCTGGCCGAATTGTAGACCCCGGGTTATCTCTTGCCTCCGTCTATGTCCATGGAATTTTGAGTGTGTAATTGTGTACGCGTGCTGTGAATGCCACTACCTCATTGGGGCCGGGACAGAGGCCGAATTGCTAATCGAGCTCTTGACGAGCCGAGATGTCCTGTTGCAGTGTAGTCCGGACCCTCTTGATGGTGTCTAGGGTCTCGGCAGCTGGATTATAATGCTGCTTGAGAAGGCCGCTCTGCATTCCTACTGCTAGGGCAGCGGTTTGCTCCTCTGTTCGGAGGGAGCGTTCTGTATTGCCATTAACTGTTATGACGCCACGTGGACCGGGCATCTTGAGCTTGAGATAATCATAGTGTGGCACTGCGTTGAATCTAGCAAGCGCGGTTCGTCCGAGAAGTGCCTGGTAGCCGCTGTGGAAGGGGACGATATCAAAGATTAACTCTTCGCTTCGGAAGTTGTCCGGAGAACCGAAGACCACCTCCGGCGTGATTGAGCCTGTACAGCGGGCCTCTACACCTGGTATGACTATTTGAAAGGTAGTCATTGTTGGTTTGATTTGTGAGGGATTAATGCCCATCTTCCATACTGTATCCTGATATAGTAGGCTGAGGCTACTTCTGCCATCCATCAGGACTCGTGTTAGGTGGAATCCGTCAATGATTGGGTCAAGGACCAGTGCGGCCGAGCCGCCATGGTGGATACTAGTCGGGTGATCTCGTCGATCAAAGGTGATCGGAAATGATGACCACGGATTGAACTTCGGGGCGACTGGCTCTACCACGTAGACGTCCCTGAGTGCTCGTTTGCGCTCCTTTCTGGGGATGTGCGTGGCGTATATCATTTTCACCATTTTGACTTGGGGGGGGGGGGATTTCTTCTGTCCCCCGGTGTTCGGCTGCTGGGGCTCTTCATCCTCGTCCTCACTTTGTGAACCCTTTTCTTTGTTTTTGGCATTTAACTTGCCAGCCTGCTTGAAGACCCAACAATCCCTGTTGGTATGATTGGCTTGCTTATCCGGGGTGCCATGAATTTGGCACGGACGGTCGAGTATGCGGTCCAGGCTGGAAGGTCCTTTAATATTTATTTTGTAGGGTTTCTTCCGTTGGCCGGACTTGGAGCCACTGAATCCGGTGTTGACTGTGGTGTCCTCGGTGTTGTCGCCATTGCTTCTGCGTTTGTGTCTGTTGCGCCGGAGCTTGCCAGTGCTATTTTTGGCCTCGATGGGGTCTGCCTCGCTGGCTGTGTTTTTGCTACGAGCCAGCCAGTTGTCCTCGCCTGCACAAAAGCGGGTCATGAGTGCCGTAAGGGCTGCCATTGACTTCGGTTTTTCTTGTCCGAGGTGGCGTGCTAGCCATTCGTCACGGATACTGTGTTTGAAGGCTGCTAGGGCTTCGGCATCCGGACAGTCAACGATCTGGTTCTTTTTGGTTAGGAACCTAGTCCAGAATTTTCTGGCTGATTCTCCGAGTTGTTGAACTATGTGGCTTAGGTCATCGGCATCTGATGGCCGGACATAAGTTCCTTGGAAGTTGTCAAGGAAAGCCTCTTCCAAGTCCTCCCAGCTGCCGATGGAGTTCTCCGGCAGGCTATTTAACCAGTGCCGAGCTGGTCCTTTGAGTTTAATGGGAGGTACTTGATGGCGTGGAGGTCGTCTCCTCGGGCCATGTGGATGAGGAGGATGAAATCCTCGATCCATACTGCCGGATTGGTTGCGCCGTTGTATGATTCGATATTGAAAGTTTTGAACCCCTCGGGGAATTCATGGTCCAGTACTTCATCGGTGAAGCATAGAGGGTGTGCGGGGCCTCTATATCGGGCCGCATCGTGGCGGAGCTCGGATGGAGTTCGTCTGTGGCGTTCGGCCTGAGCGTGGTTAGGTTTGTCGCGTCCGAATAGGTAGCCGTCGTCGTGCTTTGAGGCACGTCCTTGTGATCCATAAATCGATCTTATGTGTCCCGCTCTACTGTCCAGAGTCTGTCGGAGGTCATACATATGACTCCGGACTCTTCCGTCCCTATTTTGGCGGGGTGGTGGGGCGGTCTGATGTTCGCCCCGAGTTGCCGCTTTATCCCGACCGCGGGGTGGCCGTTCAGCTTTCCTGTCCCGACCACGTGGTGGTCGGTCCGTACTACGCGGGGGAGATGTGTGCTCTGGCGCCTCCTCATCGAATTGAGGTAGCAGTCTGTGTTTCGGGTAGCTCTTGGCTGGGCGGTTGAGGCCATGTTCCTCGGATGTCAGGACGTCGGTCCATCTGCCGACGAGCAGGTCTTGTTTAGCTTGAAGCTGTTGTTGTTTCTTTTTCAGGCTCCTTGCCGTGGCTATGGGCTGAAGCTTAAAGCGCTCCTGCTCGAGAGGATCCTCGGGCACGATGAAATCTTTGTTGCCAAGGCTTGTCTCCTCCTCGGAGGGTGGACGGTAACTATCATCCTCTGGGTCATCTTCTATGGTCTGTTCTTCGGGGTTGTCTTGCCTGCTGTCGTGTTCCTGTTCGGATGTAGCCCCGACAGGGTCTTCATTTTTTTCTGTGTCGCCCGGACTACTATTTTCTCCGGTGCCAGTGTTGTCGTCTTGTGAGCGGCGGTGCTTGGGGCAGCGCTTGGGTCGCCGGCGCTTGGACTGTGTCTCGGAGGTTTTATTCATATTTGGCTCTTCTTTGTCATCGCCAGATCCTTTAGGTGTATCGACCATGTACACGTCGTACGAAGAGGTAGCCGTCCAACGTCCAGTGAATGGCGAGTCTTGGCCTTGCTCCTTATCGGCATCGTCGTCCATACCATCGATGTCTTCGGAGCCATAGTCAAGCATGTCAGTTCAGTCATCGACGGTGGCTATGAAGTGGGTGGCGGGTGGGAAGCAAGATTCCTCATCATCCGTCTCTAGCTCGAACCGGACATAGTTCGGCTGTGAGTCCTTTTCTAAGGACAAATTCTTTAAAGATTTTAGCACGTCCCCCAAAGCTGAGTGCTGGAAAACGTCAGTGGCGCTGAACTCGAAGATTGATAACCGATCTAGCTCGGTGTCTGTGGACATACACAATCCGGAACTTATAACCAGTGATGGGTCCAAAGTTCCGTTAAAGCGAATGTTGTGGGGCGTCGAGTCCATGTGCGGCTCCAACACCGCGGACTTAGCGGCCTCGGATGGCTCAATCTGCTTTGGCTCTAAGGTCGTTGCAACCGCAGGAACCATCTCCTGGGTGTGGTCCAATGACAGATTTAAGTCACGTTCATCGGGATGAGGGGAAGCGATTGCCGCGGGCTCAAATCCCTCGAAGATCAAGTCTCCACGGGTATCCGCGACGTAGTTCATGCTACCGAATCCGACCTGATGGCCAGGGGCGTAGCTGTCGATCTGCTCTAGATGGCCAAGCGAGTTGGCCCGCAGTACGAAGCCGCCGAATACGAAGATCTGTCTGGGGAGCAAATTTCCTCCTTGGACGGCGTCATTATTGACGATTGAAGGGGCCATCGAACCTTTTGTCGACGGCACAGTGGAACTCTCAATGAAAGAACCAATGTCGGTGTCAAAACCGGCGGATCTCGGGTAGGGGGTCCCGAACTGTGCATCTAGGATCGATGGTAACAAGAGACAGGGGACACAATGTTTACCCAGGTTCGGGCCCTCTCTAAGGAGGTAATACCCTACGTCCTGCTTGATTGATATTGATGAATATGGGTGTTACAAGAGTTGATCTACTACGAGATCGTAATGGCTAAACCCTAGAAGCCTAGCCTATGAATATGGTAATGAGTATACATATATTGTTTCCGGACTATCCCCTTCGGTTTATATAGACATCAAGGGGATCTAGGGTTTACATGGAGTCGGTTACATGAGAAGGAATCTTCAGTCGCCAAGCTTGCCCCCCACGCCAAGTACAGTCCAATCCGGACACGGTGCAGTCTTCGGCCTTCATGTCTTCACAGCCCATCAGTCTGGCCCGTGGATAATAGGCTGGACGCCCGAGGACCCTTAGTCCAGGACTCCCACAGCTGGAGGTCGCTGGCGGCGAGAAGACAATCCGGAGACCCGAGGCGGCAGAGCAGGATACGGGCGGGCTGAGAGGTTTCGAAGAAATTTCCAAAATCTCACCCGTGGGTTTATATATCCCGACCCAGTCGGTGTGACCGAGTGGAACAACTCGGTGGCACCGAGATGCAGAATTGCAAGCAGTTACTGCAACTCGGTGTGACCGAAAAGTTCAAATCGGTTGCACCGAGATTGAAAACCTAGATCAACTTAGTGATCTCGGTGTGACCGAAATGGATGACTCGGTCATACCGAAATACACAAAGAGGTTTTGGAAGTTTAATTCTATGACGAATCGGGGACTCCAAGTGCTCCTCACACAGAGTGGTTCGAATCTGACTTGATCAAACTTTGTGATGTAGCATGAATAGAGTTTGAGACAAGAAAAGCATAGATAGCTAGAGGGAGTTCTTAGGCATTCTTGTCCATCCATTTGGCAAAAGATAAAGAGCCTAACAATCAAAACAACAAATGGATGTCCTCGAATGAGTAAAATATGCAACCAACATGCTCACACAATAAAATGACAAATGAAATATGTGACAAAGCATGCACAATCACTCTAGAATCTATCAAGCAATTTGGCAATAACTAAGTCATCTATATATGAGTATATTGACTTAGGAGTCAAATGAGAACATTTGATTATAGGTCATACTCATCGTTTAAGCACAAGTGGGGTTACCACTTTTACATAAAGCATTGTTGTGCTCACATCATTAGAGTTGCTTTAGCTTAATTGATTAGAGTAAAGCTCCCCCTAGATGTGATATCCCCCCTAAGAGGGATGAACTAACCTTGGGTTTTGTCAATGATGACTTCATGTAGGTGTTGAAGATGTAGATGCTCAATGTTGATGTAGATCATTCGGAGCAATCCTTTGGAGTGAGTTGCACTTTCAATACCTACACGGGTTAGTCCCACAAGGAACAAACAAGGATATCCATAGACATAGAGTGATATTCACATGAGATGATGTCCATGAACGCATTAGGTTACCTTGTCCCTTGTCTTACCAACAAGAGGATTTGTGACTCCTTGAACTAGTGCAAGATATGGAAGTTGTTTGCACTTGTCCTTGCCAAGATGATAAGAGTGAAGTATGTTGGCGGAGTCACCCTCAAGAACTCTCTAGTTCTTCTTCTTAGGGACCCACACCATCTTGATGGGAATCCTTGGAGTTGTAGTCGTACTTTATGAAGTGGAACTTGATGTAGTCTTGGGAACCCACTTGACCAAGGCCTTAGGTGCTTCTTCAAATGCATAAATCTCCTCTTGAAGCTTGTCCTTGCCTTTTAGCTTGTGGTCTTGTGGTGGAAGATCATCTTGAGCTCGTGTTCCTTGGAAAGAAGTAGGATCATGCTTCTCTTGTTGAGGAACAAACTTCGTCTTGGGGTATTGATCTTCTTCCCACTCAACTCCATTGGCATTGAAATTTCGTTCAAAACCAACACCTTGATTCTTCCCGTGTCTTCCTTGCTTGCGTACAATTTCCTCAAATTGCTTGCTTCCGGCAAGACTCTTGTAAACACCTTTCTCTATAATTCCCTTCAATAAGCTATTTTCTTGCTCAAGTGTAACTTGGCTAAGAGAATCATTAGTGGAATCAAGAGAACTACTAGAAGCAACAACATTGGATTTAGCATGATTGTTTGTTACTACTAGAGGAAGAATCTTTCTTGTTCTTGTTGCAAGATTTAACTTGTGGCATGTAAGTAGACAAGAGTAAACAGCTGGCAATGTAAGAAGAACTTTTCTTGCGAAGATCATCATTGATTGCTTTTAAGAACTCATGCTCTTTCTCAAGGTTGAGCTTTTCAAAGCGTAGCTTCTCATGAGTCTTTAAAAGTTCTCGATGATCTTCCAAGGTAGTTTCATGAGCTAACTTAAGAGTGTTTAGTTCTTTAGTTAGACGCTCAATCTCCTTCTTATCATTGTCATTCGTTTTATCTTGATTATCATGATTAATAGCAAGTTCATCATAGTTTTCATAACTAGAGTTGTCAACAAGTAAATCATCATCTCCTAGCAAATCATCTTCATCACTATTGAAATCAACATACTCGGGGTGTGATACCTTTAAGCCTTTAGCCATGAAGCATCTTCCAATTCCTTCATTTGGTGACTCAAATATGTCGTAGGAGTTGGTTGACACAAGTGCTAGACCGGCAACACCTTCATCTTGAGTATATTCGGAGTCGGAGTGATAACTTCTTTCGGAGTGATTGTCGGAGTCGGAGCCGGATACCCATTCACCAACATGAGCTTGATGTCTTCGTTTTGTGTAGCTCTTTGATGACTTGTCCTTCCTTTCTGAATCTTTACTTCTCCGTGATGTTCTTCGTTCATAACGGTCATCTCTACTCCTTCTCTCTCTTGGTGGTGATTCTTCTCTTCTACTTCATCTTTTGGGACAATCTTCTCTTCTTGTGTAGTGAGACATACACTCATTGGAATAGTGTCTGGGTCTTCCACAATTGTAGCAATTGCGCTCACGACTAGAAGATCTTTTATCATTGTAGGACCTTGACTTGGAACTTCTTTCCTTGCTTCTACTCTTGTAAAACTTGTTGAAGTTCTTCACCATTAGGCTCAATTCTTCGTTGAAGGTTTGTTTCTCACTTGATGATGTGGGAGCATCACATGAGGCTTTGTAAGCACCACTTGACTTGTTGTGAAGCTCTTCCTTATCCTTGAGTGACATCTCATGAGCAACAATTCTTTCCAATGACTTCCGTTGGCTTGAGACCTTTCTAATTGGGCATCATTTGGATCAATGTGCACACGGTATCATATTTTCCATCCAAGGCTCTTAGGATCTTCTTGATGATGAATCTATCGGTCATCTCTTCACTTCCTAAGCCGGCAATCTCATTTGTGATGAGAGCAAGCCTAGAGTACATTTCAGCGACACCTTCACCATCCTTCATTTTGAACTTGTCAAGTTGACTTTGAAGCACATCCAATTTGGATTCCTTGACGGAGTCGGTACCTTCGTTCATATCAATCAAAGTATCCCAAATTTCCTTTGCATTCTCAAGACGGCTGATTTTGTTGAATTCTTCGGGGCACAATCCATTGAAGAGAATATCTCAAGCTTGAGCATTGTATTGCAGCATCTTCAACTCTTCCGCAGTAGCTTCCCGGTTCGGTTCTCTCCCATCAAAGAATTCACCTTGCAAGCCAATACATACAATAGCCCGAACGGCGGGGTTATGCCCAAGAATATGCATTTTCATCTTATGCTTCCAACTAGCAAAATTAGTATCATCAAAGTAAGGACCTCTACGGTGGTAATTTCCCTCACTAGACGCCATACTCTCCTAGGTTGTGAAACCAAGGCTATGATCACCAAAAGCAATGGAAATCAAAGCAAATGGAGACCAAAGCTCTGACACCACTTGTGGGATCGAAAGTATGTCTAGAGGGGGGTGATTAGACTACTTGACCAAATAAAAATCTAGCCTTTTCCCAATTTTAAGTCTTGGCAGATTTTAGCAACTTAGCACAATTCAAGTAATCAACCTACACATGCAATTCTAAGAGTATAGCAGCGGAATGTAAAACAATTGCATATGAAGGTAAAGGGAGGAGTTTGGTGGCAGCAAATGTAATGTAGACACGGAGATTTTTGGCGTGGTTCCGATAGGTGGTGCTATCGTACATCCACATTGATGGAGACTTCAACCCACGAAGGGTAACGGTTGCGCTAGTCCACGAAGGGTCCATGAAGAAGCAACCTTGTCCATCCCACCATGGCCATCGCCCATGAAGGACTTGCCTCACTAGGGTAGATCTTCACGAAGTAGGCGATCTCCTTGCCCGTACAAAGTCCTTGGTTCAACTCCACAATCTTGACGGAGTCTCCCAAGTGACACCTAACCAATCTAGGAGACACCACTCTCCAAAAGGTAATATACGGTGTGTCGATGATGAACTCCTTGCTCTTGTGCTTCAAATGATAGTCTCCCCAACACTCAACTCTCTCTCTCATAGCATTGGATTTGGTAGAAAGATGATTTGAGTGGAAAGCAACTTAGGGAAGGCTAGAGATCAAGATTTATGTGGTCGGAATGGAATATCTTGACCTCAACACAAGTATAGGTGGTTCTCTCTCAGAAAATGTATGTTGGAAGTGTAGGCATGTTCTGATGGCTCTCTCTACGAATGAAGAGTGGGTCGAGGGGTATATATAGCCTCCACACAAAATCTAACCGTTACACACAAATCACCAAACTCGATGGGACCGAATTATAAAACTCGGTTAGACCGATTTAGTTCAAAATGTGAACGTTAGGATTTTTGGTGGGACCGACATGTCAACTCAGTGGGACCGATTCCATTAGGGTTAGGGCATAATGTAACCTCGGTGAGACCGATTACACAAACTCGGTGGGACCGATTTTGGTAATAGACAAACAGAGAGTTGGTCAGGCAAACTCGGTGGGACCGATTCGCTTATCTCGGTTAGACCGAAACGTTACGAAGGGGAAACAGAGAGTTTGCATTGCAATATCGGTGGGACCGATCTCTCATCTTAGTTGGACCAAAATGTTATGAAGGGAAATAGAGAGGTTGCAATCCCATCTCGGTGAGACCGAAGTGACTAGGGTTTGTGGAAGTGGCTATGTCAAGTGAACTCCGTGGCGCCGGATAGAAGATTTCGGTGGGGCCGAGTTTGACATTTGGTTTCGGACATATGTGGATATGAGAAAGTAATTGAGAGTTTTTGGAGCATATCACTAAGCATTTTGAGCAAGTAACTCATTAAGCAACACCTCACCCCCCTTTTAATAGTATTGGCTTTTCCTATGGACTCAATGTGATCTTGGATCACTAAAAGTAAAATGTAGTCTTGTGCTTTGAGCTTGAGCCAATCTTTTGTCCTTAGCATTTCGAGGGGTCCACTTTCCAATCCATTCCATGCCAATCATTGAGCTTTCCTGAAACATTTATCTTAAAATAGCATTAGCTCAATGAGCTATATGTTGCTAGGAATTACCAAAACCACCCAGGGATAGTTGCACTTTCACATGGTCAAGTAACATGACCTCCAGAACAGGATTACCGTACCACTCTGGTGCGGATCTCGCTCTGGTTAACCTACGAGGTTCGGTAGTAACTTGATCAGGAGTTTCATGAGCATCATCATTAGCTTCCTCACTTATTGGTGTAGGAATCACCGAAACTAATTTCAGTGGTGAACTACTTTCCAATAAGGGAGCAGGTACAATTACCTCATCAAGTTCTACTTTCCTCCCACTCACTTCTTTCGAGAGAAACTCCTTCTCTAGAAAGGATCCATTCTTAGCAACGTATATCTTCCCTTCGGATCTGTGATAGAAGGTGTACCCAATAGTCTCCTTTGGGTATCCTATGAAGAAACATTTCTCCGATTTGGGTTCGAGCTTATTAGGTTGAAGTTTCTTCACAAAAGCATCGTAGCCCCATATTTTAAGAAACAACAACTTGGGTTTCTTGCCAAACCACATTTCATACGGTGTCATCTCAACGGATTTTTAGACAGTGCCCTATTTAATGTGAATGCAGCTATCTCCAATGCATAACCCCAAAACGATAGTGGTAAATCGGTAAGAGACATCATAGATCGCACCATATCTAATAAAGTACGGTTATGATGTTCGGACACACCATTACGCTGTGGTGTTCCAGGTGGCGTGAGTTGTGAAACTATTCGAGATTGTTTCAACTGAAGGCCAAAGTCGTAACTCAAATATTTCGTCTCTGCGATCAGATCGTAGAAACTTTATTTTCTTGTTACGACGATTCTCCACTTCACTCTGAAATTTTTAGAACTTTTCAAATGTTTTAGACTTGTGTTTCATTAAGTAGATATACTCATATCTTTTTTTTGCATCGACTGCTCAAATCATCTGTGAAGGTCAGAAAATAATTATACCCGCCACGAGCCTCGACACTCATCGGACCGCATACATCGGTATGTATTATTTCCAATAAGTCAGTTGCTCACTCCATTATTCCGGAGAACGGAGTTTTAGTCATCTTGCCCATGAGGCATGGTTCGCAAGCATCAAGTGATTCCAAAAGCCCATCGGCATGGAGTTTTTTCATGCGCTTTGCACCAATATGACCTAAACGGTAGTGCCACAAATAAGTTGCACTATCATTATTAACTTTGCATCTTTTGGCTTCAATATTATGAATATGTGTATCACTACGATCGAGATTCAAGAAACCATTCACCTTGGGTGTATGACCACAGAAGGTTTTATTCATGTAAACAGAATAACTATTATTCTTTGACTTAAATGAATAATCGTATTGCAATAAACATGATCCAATCATATTATGCTCAACGCAAACACCAAATAACATTTATTTTAGGTTCAACACTAATCTCGAAGGTAAAGGCAGTGTGCGATGGTGATCTTATCAACCTTGGTATCACTTCCAACACACATCGTCACCTCGCTCTCAACTAGTTTCTGTTCATTTTGTAACTCCTGTTTCAAGTTACTAATCATAGCAACTGAACCAGTATCAAATACCCTGGGGTTACTATGAACACCAGTAAAGTACACATCAATAACATGTATATCAAATATACTTTTGTTCACTTTGCCATCCTTCTTATCCGCCAAGTATTTGGGGTAGTTCCGCTTCCAGTGACCATGCCCTTTGCAGTAGAAGCACTCAGTTTCAGGCTTTGGTCTAGCTTTGGATTTCTTCACGGGAGTGGCAACTTGCTTGCCATTCTTCTTGAAGTTCCCTTTCTTTCCCTTTGCCCTTTTACTTGAAACTAGTGGTCTTTTCAACCATCAACATTTGATGCTTTTTCTTGATTTCTACCTTCGCCAATTTCAGCATCGCGAAGAGCTTGGGAATCGTTTCCGTTATCCCTTGCATATTATAGTTCATCACGAAGTTCTAGTAACTTGGTGATAGTGACTAGAGAACTATGTCAATCACTATCTTATCTGGAAGATTAACTCCTACTTGATTCAAGTGATTGTAGTACTCGGACATTCTGTGTGCATGCTCACTAGCTGAGCTATTCTCCTACATCTCGTAGGCAAAGTACTTGTCGGAGGTCTCATAGCTCTCAATTCAGGCATGAGTCTGAAACACCAATTTCAGCTCTTGGAACATCTTATATGCTCTATGGCGTTCAAAACGTTTTTGAAGTCCCAGTTCTAAGCCGTAAAGCATGTCACACTAAACTATCAAGTAGTCATCATACCGAGCTTGCCAAACGTTCATAACGTTTGCATCTGATCCTGCAATAGGTCTGCCACCTAGCGGTGCATCAAGGACATAATTCTTCTGTGCAGCAATGAGGATAATCCTCAGATCACGAAGCTAGTCCGCATCATTTCTACTAACATCTTTCAACATAGTTTTCTCTAGGAACATATCATAAATAAAACAGGGAAGCTATACGCGAGCAATTGATCTACAACATAGATATGCAAATACTATCTGGACTAAGATCATGATAAATTTAAGTTCAATTACTCATATTACTTAAGAACTCCCACTTAGATAGACATCCCTCTAATCATCTAAGTGATCACATGATCCAAATCAACTAAACCATGTCCGATCATCACGTGAGATAGAGTAGCTTTCAATGGTGAACATCACTATGTTGATCATATCTACTATATGATTCACGCTCGACCTTTTGGTCTCAGTGTACTGAGGCCATATCTGCATATGCTAGGCTCGTCAAGTTTAACCCGAGTATTCTGCGTGTGCAAAACTGGCTTGCACCCATTGTATGTGAACGTAGAGCTTAACACACCTGATCATCACGTGGTGTCTCAGCACGAAGAACTGTCGCAATGGTGCATACTCAGGTAGAACACTTATACCTGGAAATTTTAGTAAGGGATCATCTCATAATGCTACTGTCATACTAAGAAAAATAAGATGCATAAAAGATAAACATCACATGCAATCAAAATATGTGACATGATATGGCCATCATCATCTTGTGCCTTTGATCTCCATGTCCAAAGTACCGTCATGATCTCCATCGTCACTGGAATGACACCATGATCTCCATCATCTTGATCTATATCGACGTGTCGTCATATGGTCGTCTTGCCAACTATTACTTTTGCAACTATTGCTATCGCATAGCGATAAAGTAAAGAAATTGTATGGCGCTTGCATCTTATGCAATAAAGAGACAATCATAAGGCTCCTGCCAGTTGCTAATAACTTTAACAAAACATGATCATCTTATACAACAATTTATATCTCATCACGTCTTGACCATATCACATCACAAGATGCCCTGCAAAAACAAGTTAGACGTCCTCTACATTGTTGTTGCAAGTTTTACGTGGCTGCTACGGGCTTCTAGCAAGAACTGTTCTTACCTACACATCAAAACCACAACGTAGTATAGTGATTGCTTTTTGATCTTCAGAAAGAACCCTCTTCATTGAAACCGATTCAATTAAAGTTGGAGAAGCAGACACCCACTAGCCACCTGTGTGCGAAGCACGTTGGTAGAACCAGTCTCACGTAAGCGTACGTGTAATGTCGGTCTGAGCTGCTTCATCCAACAATACCGCTGAATCAACAATCAACTACTGACAGCAAGAAATATGTATATAACCACGCCCACAACTCCTTTGTGTTCTACTCGTGCATATAACATCTACGCATAGACCTGGCTCGGATGCCACTATAGGGGAACGCAGTAATTTGAAAAAATTCCTACGCACACGCAAGATCTATCATGGTGATGCATAGCAACGAGAGGTGAAGAGTGATGTCCACGTACCCTCGTAGACCATAAGCGGAAGTGTTATGACAACGCGGTTGATGTAGTCGTACGTCTTCACGATCCCACTGATCCTAGTACCGAAAGTACGGCACCTCCGCGATCTGCACACGTTCGGCTCGGTGATGTCCCATGAACTCTTAATCCAGCTGAGTGTCGAGGGAGAGCTTCGTTAGCACAACGGCGTGATGACAGTGATGATGAAGCTACCGGCGCAGGGCTCCGCCTAAGCACTACGACGATATGACCGAGGTGGATTATGGTGGAGGGGGGCACCGCACACGGCTAAGAGATCAATGATCAACTTGTGTGTCTATGGGGTGCCCCCTCCCCCGTATATAAAGGAGTGGAGGAGGGGGAGGGCCGGCCCTCTATGACGTGCCCTGGAGGAGTCCTACTGCCAATGGGAGTAGGACCCCCCCCTTCCCTAGTTGGACTAGGAGAGAAGGAAGGGGGAGAGAGGGAGGAAGAAAAGGGGGGCGGCGCCGCCCCCCTTCCTAGTCCAATTCGGACCAGAGGGGGAGGGGGCGCGCGGGCTGCCCAGGATGCCTCTCTTTCTCTCTCTCCACTAAAGCCCATTAGGGCCCATATACTCCCCGGGGGGTTCCGGTAACCCCTCGGTACTCCGGTATATGCCCGAACTCACTCGAAACCATTCCAATGTCCAAACACAGGCTTCCAATATATCAATCTTTATGTCTCGACCATTTCGAGACTCCCCATCATGTCCGTGATCATACTCGGGACTCCGAACTACCTTCGGTACATCAAAACACATAAACACATAATACCGATCGTCACCGAACATTAAGCGTGCGGACCCTACGGGTTCGAGAACTATGTAGACATGAACGAGACACATCTCTAGTCAATAACTAATAGCGGAACCTGGATATTCATATTGGATCCCACATATTCGACGAAGATCTTTATCGGTCAAACCGCATAAGGATATACGTTGTTCCCTTTGTCATCGGTATGTTACTTGCCCGAGATTCGATCGTCGGTATCTCAACACCTAGTTAAATCTCATTATCGGCAAGTCTCTTTACTCGTTCCGTAATGCATCATCCCATAACTAACTCATTAAGTCACATTGCTTGCAAGGCTTATAGTGATGTGCATTACCGAGAGGGCCCAGAGATACCTCTCCGATACTCGGAGTGACAAATCCTAATCTCGATCTATGCCAACTCATCAAACACCATCGGAGACACCTGTAGAGCATCTTTATAGTCACCTGGTTATGTTGTGATGTTTGATAGCACACTGTGTTCCTCCGGTATTCGGGAGTTGCATAATCTCATGGTCATAGGAACATGTATAAGTTATGGAGAAAGCAATAGCAGTAAACTAAACGATCATCGTGCTAAGCTAACGGATGGGTCAAGTCAATCACATCATTCTCTAATGATTTGATCCCATTTATCAAAGGACAACTCTTTGTCCATGGCTAGGAAACTTAACCATCTTTGACCAATGAGCTAGTCAAGTAGAGGCATACGAGTGACACTCTGTTTGTCTATGTATTCACACATGTACTAAGTTTCCGGTTAATACAATTCTAGCATGAATAATAAAATTTATCATGATATAAGGAAATATAAATAAAAACTTTATTATTGCCTCTAGGGCATATTTCCTTCAGAAAGCTTTGCTACTATCCGATGGGGGATCAGGGCATGCTGATGGGGGTACAAGTATGATCAAGGAAGGCTTGACTTCAGCTAGTAATGAGGGTGAGGGCGATGATTTTACGTGAGACCCGAAGAAGAAGAAACCCACTCCAGAAAATTCAGCACAGGCCGCGTCATGGTCCTGCCCGTCCCAATGAGTTTTTTGAGCTAGAACTGCTGGGGTCTTGGGAGCCCCGAGGCAGTTCGTGAGCTTTGAAGTATTGTGAAGCTGGAAGGTCCCACTCTTCTCTTTGTTATGAAATAAAAATTAGAGCAAAAAGAGTTGAGGATTTGCAGCATACTCTTGGTTTTGGAGGATGCTTTGATGTTGAAGTGCCGGCCTTAGTGGCGGCATTGGTCTATTTTGGTCCTGGTAAGTGGCAGTCGAACTAAAAAACTAGAGACAAAATCACACCGATATTGTGGTTCAGAGTAATGATCAGCACTCCTCGGTATGGCGTTTCACCGATTTTTACGGAGCACCGCGAGCACAAGATCGACATCACAATTGGCGGTTCTTGTGTACTCTTCATGCCCTAGCACATGCTGCTTGGTTGTGTTTGGGAGACTTTAATGAAACATTGTATGTGTGCGAGCATTTCAGTAGAGTTGCTCGATCTGAAAGTCACATGAGAGCGTTTAGGGAGGTCATGGATGATATTTCCTTCCAGGATGTGGGCTGGTCCGGAACGGCATATACGTGGGACAATCAACAAGTAGGACTGTCAAATGTAAAGGCAAGGCTGGATCGAGCTTTTGCCAATGAAGAGTTCAGACAACTTTTTCAGCACACATGGGTCAGGCACCTCCCTTCAATTGAGTCCGACCATTGTTTTTTTGTGGCTGAGATATGAGATGTTCTATAAGATAGACCGAGGGCCAAGAAACAATTTCGATATGAGAACATCTGGCAAACACATTCGGATTATGATCGCCTGGTGGTTGTCACTTGGCGGGGCATACAACGTACTCCGGGGCTGCATGGCATCGCATTGGCGCTGGGTACACTGCAGGCTACACTCGAGCCTTGGGGCTCAAAGGAGTTTGGCTTCCTGACACGGACGGTAAGACAGATTCAGAAGAAGCTTGATCATATCTGTTGTCACGCTATTGGTTCGGGACCATCGAACGAGGAGAAGAGCATAGTGAAAATGTTAAAGGAGGCACTACACTAGGAAGAGGTGTGGATCCGGCAATGGTCACACGTCCCATGGCTCTGCGAGGGTGATCAAAACACATCCTACTTTCGAGCGCAAGCTATGCAACGCAAGCGTATGAACAAGATTCAAGGCCTACGGCGGTCTGATGGCTCAGTTTGCGGCAATGAGAGTGAGGACAAGTTTGAAGTGCAAGCTTTCTGCCAAAACCTGTACCAGTCGCAAGGTTTTTGCGGACGCTAGTAATCTTCCGGCACATGTTCCTGTCAAAGTCACTGAAGCAATGAACATTGAGCTTACCAAACCATGCACCGCGTCGGAGGTTAGAATGGCGTTGTTTCAAATGGCACCTTCAAAGGTTCCTGGTGTAGGTGGGTTTACTGCAGGGTTTTACCAATGTCACTGGGACTTGTTGGGTGACGATGCGACCCAGGCAGTTTTGGACTTTCTAAATGGAGGAGAACTACCTTCAGGTTTGAATGATACTTCCATCACACTTATTCCTAAGGTTAGACATCCCCAAACGATTGCTCAGTATTGCCCTATTGCACTATGCCCGGACTATACAAGATAGCTGCCAAAGCTATTACTAATCGTATGAGAGGCATTATGGATGAAATT
The DNA here is from genome assembly GCF_056163025.1 of Triticum urartu. NCBI lineage: Eukaryota > Viridiplantae > Streptophyta > Magnoliopsida > Poales > Poaceae > Triticum > Triticum urartu. The sequence goes on from NC_141875.1 coordinate 126,601,707, forward strand.
GTGAGTGAAGAACATAGTGCGTTTGTTCCTGACCGACTCATTACAGACAGTGTTCTGGTTGCATATGAAAGTGTGCACACAATGAAGAGGATGAAGAAAGGGAAAAATTATTCGTGTGCAGTCAAGCCAGATATGATGAAGGCTTACGACTCAGTATACACTTTGTCAGACTGATTATGCAATGTGTTTCATCTGTTCGTTTTTCAGTACGGGCCAATGGTAAGCTACTTCCATACTTCAAACCAACCAGGGGCTTCCGACAAGGTGACCCAATCTCACCTTATTTATTTCTTCTATGTGCGAAGGTTTTCCCTCATTGCTAAAGCTTTACACTGGTGGAACTATTGATAGGGGCTTAAGACTCATTTACAGATCACCCTGGGTCACCCATTTATTATTTGCTAATGACAGTTTAATCTTCATTAATGCAAGTAATCCAAGTGCTCTTCGGTTGAATGAAATTCTGAGAATCTATGGAGATGCTTCAGGTTAGTGTACCAATCCGGATAAAAGATCTATATATTTCAGTACTAATACACCTGATTCCTAAAACAAGTCTTGAAGGCAACACCAAATATTTAGGTTGAAGCTTTCAGTGAGAAGTATCTCGGGCTCCCTACTGCTGTGGGTTGCATTACAAGTGGTACATTTGATCATATCCGTGATAGAGCTCGTGGAAAAAATGCAAGGTTGGTCAGAAAATCTGCTAGCATATGTTGGTCGCGAGACTTTGTTAAAATCGGTGGTTCAAGCTATTCCTACCTATTCAATGAGCACTCTTTTGTTAACAAAGAAATTATGCAAGAGTCTGACTTCTCCTATGGCGAAGTTTTTCCGGAGTAGCTCTCTCGATAAAAAGTCAATGCATTGGGTGTCATGGAAAGAATTGACAACACCCAAGTGCAAGGGGTGATGGGGTTTCAAGACCCTCATCAGTTTAATCTTGCCATGTTGGGAAAGCATGGTTGGTGTTTCTTGACAAACCCGACCTCACTTTTTGCAAGAGTTCTTAAGGGGCGCTATTTCCTGGATAGTTAATTTGTGCATGCATCTATTCCCGAGTCAGCTTCTGCCACTTGGAGGGCGCATATTGCAGGACATGAGGCCTTACAGACTGCTTTGATATCCGCGTTGGGGATAGCAGTACTATTTCAGTTTGGAAGGACAAGTGGATTCCAGGAACAATCTCCATGACGCCACTTCTCAAGCCGCTAAATACCAATATTGAGGTAGTTGCTCATCTCATTGATACGACCAACCGGTTTGGCGACAGGAAGTGGTCAGGGACAAGGTTGTCAGAATCGCAATTTTGAATCGGATCGGAGCTCCGATGGTAAGATCGCAAATCGTAGAATCTTCACTATCGGGATCGTAGAAACGTAGATTCTATGAACTAAAATCATAGAATCATAGGGGTTAGTTTGGATCGTAAATTCGTAGAATCGTATAACAGAATCGCGATTCTGACAACCTTGGTCAAGGATAATTTCATTGCTTTAGGTGCCAATGGTATTCTTAATATTCCCGTTCAGCAAGGGGGAGGCGAAGATTTGCTTGGGCTTTTGAGAAATCAGGAAACTACACTGTAAAAACGGTGTACCTCGTGCTCTAGTGACTCAAGAAGAACGTGTAGCTCTAGAGGAAGGGACTAAAGGAAATATGCCCTAGAGGCAATAATAAAGTTATTATTTATTTCCTTATTTCATGATAAATGTTTATTATTCATGCTAGAATTGTGTTAACCAGAAACTTAGTACATGTGTGAATACATAGACAAAATAAAGTGTCCCTAGTATGCCTCTACTTGACTAGTTTGTTTATCAAAGATGGTTATGTTTCCTAATCATAGACATATGTTGTCATTAGATGAACGGGATCACATCATTAGAGGAATGATGTGATGGACAAGACCCATTCGTTAGCTTAGCATTATGATTGTTACAGTTTCATTGCTACTGCTTTCTTCATGACTTATACATGTTCCTCAGACTATGAGATTATGCAACTCCCGAATACCGAAGGAACACCTTGTGTGCTATCAAACGTCACATCGTAACTGGGTGATTATGAAGATGCTCTACATGTGTCTTCGATGGTGTTTGTTGAGTTGGCATAGATGTAGATTAGGATTTGTCACTCCGTGTATCGGAGAGGTATCTCTGGGCCCTCTTAGTGATGCACATCACTATAAGCCTTGCAAGCATTGTGACTAATGAGTTAGTTGCGGGATGATGCATTACGGAACATGTAAAGATACTTGCCAGTAACAAGATTGAACAAGTTATTGAGATACCGATGATCGAATCTCGGGCAAGTAACATACCGATGACAAAGGGAACAACGTATGTTGTTCTGCGGTTTGACCGATAAAGATCTTCGTAGAATATGTAGGAACCAATATGAGCATCCAGGTTCCGCTATTTGTTATTGACTGGAGCTGAGTCTCGGTCATGTCTACATAGTTCTCGAACCCGTAGGGTCCGCACGCTTAACGTTCTGTGATGATTTGTATTATGAGTTATGTGATTTGTTGACCGAAGTTTGTTCGGAGTCCCGGATGAGATCAGGGACATGACGAGGAGTCTCGAAATGGTTGAGACGTAAATATCGATATATTGGAAGGCTATATTCGTACATCGGAAAGGTTCCGAGTGATTCGGGTATTTTTCAGAGTACCGGAGAGTTACGGGAATTCGTATTGGGCCTTAATGGGCCATACGGGAAAGGAGAGAACGCCCTCAAGGGTGGCTGCGCCCCTTCCCCATGGACTGGTCCGAATTGGACTAGGAAAAGGGGGTGCCCCCTTCCTTCCTTCTCCATTCTCCTTCCCTTTTTCCTATTCCATGTGGGAGGTGGAATCCTACTAGGACTAGGGAGTCCTAGTAGGACTCCACACTTTGGGCGCGCCCTATGAGGGTCGGCCTCCTCCTCCCTCCATCCTTTATATACATGGCCAAGGGCACCCCATAGACAGACAAGTTGATCATTGATCCCTTAGCCGTGTGCCGTGCCCCCCTCCACCATAATCCACCTCGGTCATATCATCGTAGTGCTTAGGCGAAGCCCTGCGTCGGTAGCTTAATCATCACCGTCATCACGCCGTCGTGCTGACGAAGCTCTCCCTCGACACTCTGCTGGATCGTGAGTTCATGGGTCGTCACCGAGCCGAACGTGTGCAGATCGAGGAGGTGTCGTACTTTCGGTACTAGGATCGGTCGATCGTGAAGACGTACGACTACATCAACCGCGTTGTCATAACACTTCCGCTTACGGTCTACGAGGGTACGTGGACAACACTCTTCCACTCTCGTTGCTATGCATCACCATGATCTTGCATGTGCGTAGGAATTTTTTTGAAATTATTATGCTCCCCAACAGTGGCATCCGATCCAGGTTTATGCGTAAATGTTATATGCACGAGTAGAACACAAAGGAGTTGTGGGCGTGAGTATATACATATTGCTTTCCATTACTAGTTGATTCCTGATTCGACGGTATTGTTGGATGAAGCCGCCTAGACCGACATTACGCGTACGCTTACGCGAGACTGGTTCTACCGCCATGCCTCGCACACAGGTGGCTAGTGGGTGTCTGTTTGTCCAACTTTAGTTGAATCGGTTTCAATGAACAGGGTTCTTTCTGAAGATAAAAAAGCAATCACTATACTACGTTGTGGTTTTTGATGCGTAGGTAAGAACGGTTCTTGCTCAGCCCGTAGCAGCCACGTAAAACTTGCAACAACAAAGTAGAGGACGTCTAACTTGTTTTTGCAGGGCATGTCGTGATGTGATATGGTCAAGACATGATGAGATATAAATTGTTGTATGAGATGATCATGTTTTGTTGAAGTTATCGGCAACTAGCAGAAGCCTTATGGTTGTCTCTTTATTGCATAATATGCAAGCGCCAAATAATTGCTTTACTTTATCGCTATGCGATTGCAATAGTTGCAAGAGCAATAATTGGCGAGACGACCATGTGATGACACGTTGATAGAGATCAAGATGATGGAGATCATGGTGTCATGTCGGTGACGATAGAGATCATGACGGTACTTTGGAGATGGAGATCAAAGGCGCAAAATGATCATGGCCATATCATGTCACATATTTTGATTGCATGTGATGTTTATCATTTATGCATCTTATTTTGCTTAGTTCGGCGGTAGCATTATAAGATGATCTCTCACTAAATTTCAAGGTAGAAGTGTTCTCCCTGAGTATGCACCGTTGTGACAGTTCATCGTGCCGAGATACCACGTGATGATCGGGTGTGATAAGCTCTACGTTCACATACAATGGGTGCAAGCCAGTTTTGCACACGCGGAATACTCGGGTTAAACTTGACGAGCCTAGCATATGCAGATATGGCCTTGGAACACTGGAGACCGAAAGGTCGAGCGTGAATCATATAGTAGATATGATCAACATAGTGATGTTCACCATTAAAAACTACTCCATCTCACGTGATGATCGGACATGGTTTAGTTGATTTGGCTCACGTGATCATTTAGATGACTAGAGGGATGTCTAGCTAAGTGGGAGTTCTTAAGTAATATGTTTATTGAACTTTAATTTATCATGAACTTATTCCTGGTAGTATTTGCATAACTATGTTATAGATCAATAGCTCGCAATGTAGATCCCCATTTATTTTCGATATGTTCCTAGAGAAAAAATAAGTTGAAAAATGCCAGTAGCAATGATGTGGACTTGCTCCGTGATCTGAGGATTATCCTCATTGCTGCACAGAAGTATTATGTCCTTGATGCACCGCTAGGTGACAAACCTATTGCAGGAGCAGATGCAGACGTTATGAACGTTTGACAATGCTCGGTATGATGACTACTTGATAGTTTAGTGCACCATGCTTTTCGTCTTAGAACTGGGATTTCAAAAATGTTTTGAACGACATGAAGCATATGAGATGTTCCAAGAGTTGAAATTGGTATTTCATACTCATGCCCGTGTCGAGAGGTATGAGACCTCTGACAATACTTTGCCTACAAGATGGAGGAGAATAGCTCAACCAGTGAGCATGTGCCCAGATGGTCTGGGTACTACAATTGCTTGAATCAAGTGGGAGTTAATCTTCCAGATAATATAGTAATTGACAAAGTTCTCTAGTCACTATTACCAAGTTACTAGAACTTCATGATGAACTATAATATGCAAGGGATAACGAAAACAATTCCCAAGCTCTTCGCGATGCTAAACCGGCGAAGGTAGAAATCAAGAAAAGCATCAAGTGTTGATGGCTAACAAGACCACTAGTTTCAAGTAAAAGGGCAATGGAAAGAAAGGGAACTTCAAGAAGAATGGCAAGCAAGTTGCCATTCCCATGAAGAAGCCCAAAGCTAGACCCAAGCTTGAATCTGAGTGCTTCTACTACAAAGGAAATGGTCACAGGAAGTGGAACTGCCCTAGATACTTGGCGGATAAGAAGGATGGCATACTGAACAACGGTATATTGGATATACATGTTATTGATGTGTACTTTACTAGTATTTATAGCAACCCCTCGGTATTTGATACTGGTTCAGTTGCTAAGAGTAGTAACTCGAAACGGGAGTTGCAAAATAAACAGAGACTAGTTAATGGCAAGGTGATGATGTGTGTTGGAAGTGATTCCAAGGTTGATAAGATCACCATCGCACACTCCCTTTACCTTCGGGATTAGTGTTGAACCTAAAATAAATGATATTTGGTGTTTGCGTTGAGCATGAATATGATTGGATCATGTTTATTGCAATACGGTTATTCATTTAAGTCAAAGAATAATTGTTGTTCTATTTACATGAATAAAACCTTCCATGGTCATACACTCAATATAAATGGTTTATTGAATCTCGATCGTAGTGATACACATATTCATAATATTGAAGCCAAAATATGCAAAGTTAATAATGATACTGCAAATTATTTGTGGCACAGCCATTTAGGTCATATTGGTGTAAAGCACATGAAGAAAGTCCATGCTGATGGGCTTTTGGAATCACTTGATTATGAATCACTTGATGCTTGCGAACCAAGCCTCATGGGCAAGATTACTAAGACTCCGTTCTCCAGAACAATGGAGCGAGCAACTGACTTATTGGAAATAATACATGATGATGTATGCGGTCCGATGAGTGTTGAGGCTCGTGGCGGGTATCGTTATTTTCTGACCTTCACAGATGATTTGAGCAGATATGGGTATATCTAGTTGACGAAACATAAGTCTGAAACATTTGAAAAGTTCAAAGAATTTCAAAGTGAAGTGGAAATCATCGTAACAAGAAAATAAAGTTTCTACGATCTGATCGCGGACACGAATATTTGAGTTACGAGTTTGGTCTTCAACTAAAACAAGGTGGGATAGTTTCACAAATTCATGCCACCTGGAACAACACAGCATAATGGTGTGTCCGAACATCATAACCATACTTTATTGGATATAGTGCAATCTATGATGTCTCTTACCGATTTACCACTATCATTTTGGGGTTATGCATTAGAGATAGCTGCATTCATGTTAAATAGGGCACCATCTAAATCCATTGAGATGACACCGTATGAACTATGGTTTGGCAAGAAACCAAAGCTGTCGTTTCTTAAAGTTTGGGGTTGCGATGCTTATGTGAAAAAGTTTCAAACTGATAAGCTCGAACCCAAAATCGGAGTAGTGCGTCTTCATAGGATACCCAAAAAAGAAGAAAATATTGGGTACACCTGCTATCACAGATCTGAAGGCAAGATATTTTGTTGCTAAGAATGGATCCTTTCTAGAGAAGGAGTTTCTCTCGAAAGAAGTGAGTGGGAGGAAAGTAGAACTTGATGAGGTAATTGTACCTTCTCCCGAATTCCAAAGTAGTTCATCACAGAAATCAGTTCCAATGATTCCTACACCAATTAGTGAGGAAGCTAATGATGATGATCATGAAACTTCAGATCAAGTTACTACCGAATCTCGTAGGTCAACCAGAGTACTGTTCGCACCAGAGTGGTATGGTAATCCTGTTTTGGAAGTCATGTTACTAGACCATGACGAACCTACGAACTATGAGGAAGCGATGATGAGGCCAGATTCCGCAGAATGGCTTAAGGCCATGAAATCTGAGATGGCATCCATGTATGAGAACAAATTATGGACTTTGATTAACTTGCCCGTTGATCGGTGAGTCATTGAGAATAAATGGATCTTCAAGAGGAAGACGTACGCTGATAGTAGTGTTACTATCCACAAAGCTCGAATTATCACAAAATGTTTTCGAAAAGTTCAAGGTGTTGACTACAATGAGATTTTCTCACTCGTATCGATGCTTAAAAGTCTGTCCGAATCATGTTAGCAGTTGCTGCATTTTATGAAATCTGGCAAATGGATGTCAAAACTGCATTCCTTAATGGATTTCTTAAAGAAGAGTTGTATATGATGCAACCAGAAGGTTTTGTCGATCCTAAAGGTGCTAACAAGGTAAGCAAGCTCCAGCGATCCATCTATGGACTAGTGCAAGCATCTCGGAGTTGGAATATATGCTTTGATAAAGTTATCAAAGCATATGGTTTTATACAGACTTGCGGTGAAGCCTGTATTTACAAGAATGTGAGTGGGAACACTACAACATTTCTGATAAGTATATGTGAATGACATATTGTTGATCAGAAATAATGTAGAATTTTCTGGAAAGCATAAAGGAGCGTTTGAAAGGAGCGTTTGAAAGGAGTTTTTGAAAGAAAGAGCTCGGTGAAGCTACTTACATATTGAGCATCAAGATCTATAGAGATAGATCAAAATGCTTGATATATTTTTCAATGAGTACATACCTTGACAAGTTTTTGAATTAGTTCGAAATGGAACAGTCAAAGAAAGAGTTCTTGTCTGTGTTGCCAGGTGTGATGTTGAGTAAGACTCAAAGCCTGACCACGGCAGAAGATAGAGAGAGAATGAAAGTCATTCCCTATGCCTCATCCATAGGTTCTATAACGTATACCATGTTGTGTACTAGACCTATTGTATACCCTGCCCTGAGTTTGGCAAGGGAGTATAATTTTTGATCTAGGAGTGGATCACTGGACAACGGTCAAAATTGTCCTTAGAGGACTAAGGAAATATTCCTCGGTTATGGAGGTGATAAAGAGTTCGTCGTAAAGAGTTACGTCGATGCAAGCTTTGACACCGATCTGGATGACTCTAAGTCACAATCCGGATGCATATTGAAAGTGGGAGCAATTAGCTAAAGTAGCTCTGTGTAGAGCATTGTAGACATAGAAATTCGCAAAATACATACGGATCTGAATTTGGAAGACCCGTTGACTAAACTTCTCTCACAGGCAAAACATGATCACACCTTAGTACTCTTTGGGTGTTAATCACATGGTGATGTGAACTAAGATTACTGACTCTAGTAAACCCTTTGAGTGTTGGTCACATGGCGATGTGAACTATGGATGTTAATCACATGGTGATGTGAACTATTGGTGTTAAATCACATGGCGATGTGAACTAGATTATTGACTCTAGTGCAAGTGGGAGATTGAAGGAAATATGCCCTAGAGGCAATAATAAAGTTATTATTTATTTCCTTATTTCATGATAAATGTTTATTATTCATGCTAGAATTATATTAACTGGAAACTTAGTACATGTGTGAATACATAGACAAAACAAAGTGTCCCCAGTATGCCTCTATTTGACTAGTTCGTTTATCAAAGATGGTTATGTTTCCTAACCATAGACATGTGTTGTCATTTGATGACCGGGATCACATCATTAGGAGAATGATGTGATGGATAAGACCCATTCGTTAGCTTAGCATTATGATCGTTACAGTTTCATTGCTACTGCTTTCTTCGTGACTTATACATGTTCCTTGGACTATGAGATTATGCAACTCCCGAATACCGGAGGAACACCTGTGTGCTATTAAACGTCACAAAGTAACTGGGTGATTATAAAGATGCTCTACAGGTGTCTCCGATGGTGTTTGTGGAGTTGGCATAGATCGAGATTAGGATTTGTCACTCCGTGTATCGGAGAGGTATCTCTGGGCCCTCTCGGTGATGCACATCACTATAAGCCTTGCAAGCATTGTGACTAATGAGTTAGTTGCGGGATGATGCATTACGGAACGAGTAAAGAGACTTGCCGGTAATGAGATTGAACTAAGCATTGAGATACCGACGATCGAATCTCAGGCAAGTAACATACCGATGACAAAGGGAACAACGTATGTTGTTATGCGGTTTGATGTCCGGAGTTTGTTCGGAGTCCCGGATGAGATCTGGGACATGACGAGAAGTCTCGAAATGGTCGAGACATAAAGATCGATATATTGAAGGCTATATTCAGACATCGGAAAGGTTCTGAGTGATTCGGGTATTTTTCGGAGTACCGGAGAGTTACGGGAATTTGTATTGGGCCTTAATGGGCCATACGGGAAAGGAAAGAAGGGCCTCAAGGGTGGCCGCGCCCCCTTCCCCATGGACTAGTCCGAATTGGACTAGGGAAAGGGGGCGCCCCCTTCCTTCCTTCTCCTTTTCCCTTCCCTTTTTCCTATTCCATGTGGGAGGTGGAATCCTACTAGGACTAGGGAGTCCTAGTAGGACTCCACACTTTGGGCGCGCCCTATGAGTGCCGGCCTCCTCCTCCCTCCATCCTTTATATATATGTACATGGGCACCCCATAGACAGACAAGTTGATCATTGATCCCTTAGTCGTGTGCGGTGCCCCCCTCCACCATTATCCACCTTGGTCATATCATCGTAGTGCTTAGGCGAAGCCCTGTGCCGGTAGCTTCATCATCACCGTCATCATGTCGTCGTGCTGACAAAGCTCTCCCTCAACACTCTTCTGGATCGTGAGTTCGTGGGATGTCACCGAGACGAACGTGTGCAGATCGCGGAGGTGCCGTACTTTCGGTACTAGGATCGGTCGATCGTGAAGACATACGACTACATCAACCGCGTTGTCATAACGCTTCTGCTTACGGTCTACAAGGGTACGTGGACAACACTCTTCCACTCTCGTTGCTATGCATCACCATGATCTTGCATGTGTGTAGGAGTTTTTTTGAAATTACTACGTTCCCCAATAGGGACGACTGCCAGAACCTCAGGGAACGATCAGAAGTTGTGGGAGGCCTTGTGGAAATTAAATTGCATCCAAAGGTGAGAGTTTTCTGGTGGCGAGTCCTCCATGGGATTCTCCCGGATGAAGCTACTCTCAACTATCGTCATATTGCAGAAATCAGTCGATGCAAAGTATGTTTATCTATGAAGGAGGATCTGAGACATGCTCCCATTCATTGTTCACATGCTCAACACTTCTGGGAGGAAGCATGTGCATGGTTTGGTATTCGGCTCCCTCGTCTTCATCCGAAATCGTGGGCGCATGATATCATGTGTGATCCTCGTTTTTCTGGCGATGATCGTGCTAAGATCACTACCATTATGTGGTCTATTTGGCACTCCCGGAATCGTATCAATCATGGCCAAGAAGGATGAGATCCATTAGCGATGATCAGAGCAACAAAGGATGCAATTGCACTCCTTGATATTCCATGTAGGGCGGCTTCGGTTTTGCTGTGATACGGGTGGCGACCTCCTGATGATGGTACTGTAAAAATCACCGCGGATGGTGCCCTAAACTTTGCCGAGGGCGGGGTGGCGCAGGTGGATTTGCCCACTGCTCCTCGGCTTTGCTTGGCTCATGGTACAAGCCATACTTGGGGATCTCTGACACCTTGATCATGGAGGCTTTTTCCTTGCAAGATGGAGTTCGTTTTGCTACTCTTCGAGGTTGTCGCATGTGGTAATGGAAATTAATTGCATGGAGTTGGTGATGCTCTGGAACACTCTCCCACAATTCTCGCTTAGTTGTGGCTCTAATTTTGTTAGAAATAGGAGAGCTTAGTAATATTTTCTTCTTCTTTTGTTATTCACCATGTAAACAGGTCAGCAAACGTTCCGGCGAATCTTTCTGTGAAGCACGCTTGCACTCTGAATGTGACCGGGAGCTAGCTTGATGAAACTCCTAGCTTCCTAGTGCCCAACCTTTTGGCTGATTGTCCTAGGGATGCTTTCATATGAGTAAATCTCTCTGATTTGCCCTTGAGAAAAAGACTTCGTCAGCAAACGAACGAGACCAAGCGAGTCAAATGGCCGATGCCTGGTTTTCGCCATTGGGTCAAACGACCAACGCCCCCGACGCAGTAAACATGCACATCACCCGTTCTCCTCCCTCACCACCACCCATGGCGCACAGGGCCTACCCAAGATACGTCGACTCAGCATATACACCCACCCGGAATAAGCCAGCTTAGTTACGTGTTGACCCAATGGTGGGCAACAGCCGGGCAGACCCCCGGCATCAAACAACTCGGTAGAAAGGAAATGACCCCCCCCCCCCCCCGGTTGTTGGAAACACACACACTGAGGCGACAGTACATCAAGCATCCCCCTCCCAAACACGAACAAGGCCCACAAGTCATGGACCATCCAAGCCGGCGTAGAGGTGATAAACGAATACATGAGATCGGAAGGTGGTAAAACTGCAAGGCAGCGTGAAGGCACCAGAGTGAATTGGTCGAACGATGTAAGGATTACTCACCCTCGCATTGCCTAAGAAAGTAGATACTCCAACATTCTTTATAGGGTTAATTATCCTTTTGCCCTCAATGGTGTCCATGTACTTAGTTTTGCCGTCAGATGCGAATTGTGCTCAGTTTTGCCCCTAGTCCGTGCACACCGACTCGTTCCTTGAACTCTGCCATCTCCGTCAGGTCAACATTTTGACTCGGCCCTTACAAGTGGGACCAGGCGGCAAAGACGGCCAATTTTATTCAGACCGTTGCACACGTGGCTTGTGGGACCCATCAGAGAGCTGTTGAGCAGAGAGTCGTTGGCAGGTGTGCTATATAAGAGGGCAACAGCGGCGGTGACCACGGCGACAGAGAGCACGGAGGTAACCACGGCGAGAGAGAGAGAGCACGGCGGTGGGAAGCTAGCTGTGGAGAGCGCGGCGGCGTTGAGATCCCCTTCGGCTCCAAGGTCCATGTCTTCCTCAAGCTCCCGCGCCACCTCGCGGATGGAGAGCCGGGCACGTGTGGACATGCCTGTCTTTGTCTGTCCGCGGTGTCGGGTGGGCGTTGATCGGAGGGTTTCTCACACAACGAGGAACCAGAATCGTCTGTTCTACGTGTGCAGCGAGAATAGGGTAAGAATCGGGGAAATTGCACCATTTTTGTGGTCGGGATCTTTGAGCAATGGGTTGATATGTTTGGTGTTCATGCAGGTGACATGCTTCTTTTTTTGGGTCGATGCTCTGGCCAAGACTCTGATGAATGAACTGCAAGAAGAGCATGAAGAATGGTTCGGCATGCTGGCACGAACGGCTGTGGCCGCAGCATGAGCTCCGGAAGAAGAGATGGAGGGCGAAGCACGCACTGGCAGAGAGCTAGCTGTTGAGCTTAGGATGTTGAAGAAGAAGGTTAGTAAGCTTGAAGATCAAGCACTACCAATACCCATTTGCAAATACTTTTGTGCATTTGTAGGTATGGTAATCGCACTAGTTGTAATGTTGAAAATGTATGGAAAGGCATGAATTATGGAGGAATTTGTAATCTTGAAATTGTATGAGAAATTCACCTAGTTTAAATGTTGGTCAAATTTGTTTAAATGTTGAAAAAAAAGAGAAGAAGTGATGAACATTTAAATATGTTGAAAAAAGGAGAAGAAATGAGGAATTCAGAAACTTTTGATCAATGAAATGCAGCTCTCTGCTCTGCCTTTCTATCAAAAAAAGGTTGCTCTTGGGCCAAATTCAGAGCGTAGAGCCAAGTGCAGGCTAGACTAATGGGCCAACTGCATCCAATTAGGCCAATTCGGTGGTTCTCTTGCGTATTTTTCTGTTTTCTGTTCTGATTTAATTTAGGAAGTAAATCATAATGCTGAAACTTTTTGTGGAAGCTAATTGAATTATTCCAGAGCCAAACAATTAAGGTTAGAAATTTTTTGGAGCTGTTAATTAATCCAATTCAAATACACCATGATTTAAATCAAAGACCAAAATGTCATGGAAAATGTGCCTCAGCTCTGGTAGAGGTTTACACCTGGTGCCAAAATAAATGAACATTTTTTAAGGGCATTACATTGAGAAAAAATAATTTGTCTAAAAAATGAAGGGTGGAAAATGCACAAAAAATTGGTGCGGCTGGGGACTCAAACCCAGGACTGCATGGGTTTGTGGTGTTTAGGGCTGCGCTGGTAACCGCTAGGACAGATGGCAAGACTTTGACATGGGTAGGGGAGGAAGGTATACATAGTGAGACTGTGAAATTTGTCAAAAAAAATAGTAAGACTGTGAATGTTTGCACACGCGTGAGAGTGGTTTTCCTTTGTTTTGCACTGAAATTTTGGAGGGTTGGAAGGTTGAAAACGTATGTTTGCACTGCCACGTGATTTTGGTTAGAGTGGCACTTGGTTTAGGGTTAGAGTGGCACTTGGTTAAGGATTTAAAGGGAATAAATTTGCATGTTAGTTCATGACTTTTTTTTGAATGAAACAGAGGGCTTCTCACCCCCTCCGATTTTCATTAGGGTTTTCATTAATGAAAACCACAAGTTCTCGAACTTCATGACTTGGTTTAGGGAAGAAATGATATGTTTGAGCACGGACATTTTTTAACACACATAATAAACCCTAATAACTTAGATAAGATGCAACACACCGTACCATTACAATAAAAAGTTCACGGACACATGACGAAACATGACACGACACGACACGACATAGAAAAGCAACAAAATAAAAAACGAAACATGACGAGCTTGACTCCGGGCTTGAACATCTTCTTCTTGACCTCCTTCTCCACCTTGGCCGCGCGCGCCCCTTCAACACCATCTTCATCTTCACACCTCCTCCTCCTCATCGTAGGGAAGGGAGTGCATCTGGCCTGGAGTAGGGAAGATGCTCTCGTAGTTGGTGTAGATGTTGTAGACGGTGAAGAAGCTGGCCTCGCAGCTGCGCCAAAAGACTTGGCCGAGGAGCTCGCGCGCGTCAAACGGGTTGGTGAAGGTGACGGTGAGCAGTAGGAGGATGTCGCCACGGTCACGAACCTCGTTGAGGGTGAACATCCTTGGCGAGCCCCGTGGGAGGTGGGCATAGCCAGCTCTGAGGAAGGCGAGGGTGAGTTCGACGGAACCCCTCCACCTTGAAATAGCCCACACACGGAGCTCCCTCTCCACGAGCACACCCGGTGGGTAGCACAGCTCCGGCACGACAGGCGGACGGTTGAAGGTCGGCCCGTTGAACTGCATCTTCACTTGGTCTCGCTTGGGGAGGGCTCGGTTGCTTGGGTGTTTGAAGTTGGAGAGAATGTATCGGATCTAGCTTGTGGGTGGGAGAGGAAGAGAGGCACCCCATTTATAGGCCTGTGGGTGGAAGAGGAAGAGAGAAAGGATGAGAACGATGCGTGTGTGAATCCAGACGCGTGTGTGTATCCGGACGCGTGTGTGTACGTATCCGTTACGTTTTGCACTCTTAATTTTTTGCACGAAAATGATGCATGGGGCGCGTGCGTGCATCTGAATCGCTCCATAAATCTTTGACCAGGCAGTGAATCTGACTCGCTGCCCTGAACCACCTAGCTCGCCTTGCTAGCCTAGCTCGCCTAGCGCGCCTTGCTTGCCTCGCTCGCATGCATGCACGTCACCGCCTCCCGCGCATGCAAACCCACATCGCCGCCTCCCATGCATGCAAGGCCTGGAAAGGCTGAGATGGGCTATTTACTTCGGTCTCAGGCCCAGACAACGAAATGACCCAACAGTCCATCCAGCGCGCCCGATATTTGTTTAAAAAACAATCTCCCAGCCAATCAGATTGCATCTCGCGGATCGCCCCCTCCTCCCCGCAGATTCCTTCTAGAAGGGTTAGATCGACGGCCCTTGACCGCCGCTAGGGTTAGATGAACGGTCATTGTTCAGCGCTAGGGTTAGTGGGGTTTGAGAGGGGTTTGGAGCAGTCAAGGCTATGTTTGACCAGATTTCAAATGAGCATAATAAATTAAATAAAAATCAGAAAAATAAAAACTTGTGCACATAGTCTTCTTATGTCATATACTAACGATTTAAGTTGATAAACAAGGTTTACATACATTTAAACGATAAGGTCATGTGTATTGTGTGATATCTCGAGTATCTCAAACTCTCTTGTATGAAGTGAAGAGAAGTGTTTTGGGGAAATGAACATGAAAAATTCAAAAAACTCACCACAGCTTCATTTTGGAGTGACTAAGAAGGATCCAGGCTTAGTTTTTTATTTTGATGTTTTACACTTCTTTAAATCTTGGTCAAAGTTAAGTTTGACCAGAATTCAAATGAGCAAAACAAAATTAAAAAAAATCAAAAAATGGAAAAACCAGCGCACATAGTCTGTATATATAGAATATATGTGTAGGAAAGTTATTTGGCTGATTTAGACAAGGTCGAAAAAAACCTTGCTTACAAATGAGGTCGTGTACCCTACCTTTGGACCCCTCTTTTTAGCACATTTTTCATGAAAATTTCAAAAACCTCACTACAGCTTCATTTTGGATTGACAAAGAAGGATCCATGCTTAGTTTTTCATTTTGATGTTTTAGACTTGTTTAAATCTTGGTAAAAGTTAGGTTTGACCAGAATTCAAATGAGCAAAATAAAATTCAAAAAATCAAAAAAAGGAAAAACCATGTGCTCATTCAAACATCATCCAACAGATTTAAACATCATGTCAAACATACTTCTAACATAGGTCTAACATCATCCAACAGAAATACAACATGTCAAGTGTTAAATGTTTCATAATACAACATCATCCCTTATTCATAATGTTTCATAATTATTAATATATATAGCGTTGGGGCTTCTTTCTGTTCCTTGAGCTTCTTGCCATCACTTTGCTCCTCGTGCACCTTGTGCTCATTGCTTCTTCTCTTCTCCTCTTGGTTGTCGGTACCTTGCGCGTCTTCTTCAAACCTATCATAGAGCTGTGCAAAACATAAAGGGTAATGAGATCATGTCAAGTGATAAATGTACAGTAGTATTTGACCCTTGCAAGATTTACATACCTAGCAGAACTCACAACAACAGAAGGTTGGTCACCATTTGGAGCCTCACTTGGATCATCATTTAGAGCCTCACTTGGATCACCATGATCACCATTTGGAGCCTCACTTGGATCATCAGGATCACTATTTGGAGCCTCACTTGAATCACCATTTGGAGCCTCACTTGGATCACCATGATCACTATTTGGAGCCTCACTTGGATCACCATTTGGAGCCTCACTTGAATCATTATTTGGAGGATATTTTGGATCATCGTCAAAATCATGCGGCTGTTGACCATCATCATTTGGAACCTCATCAAAATCCTCATGTGATGCAACCGGCTGTTGACCATCATTTTCATCATCCGTTGAGGCAACCGGCTGCTGGCCAACATTTTCATCGAAGCCTTCATCGAAACTTTCTCTGAACGCTGGATCTACTGTGTTGTCACAATACTTACCAAAATGACCAGACCCACCACACCTTGTGCACTTACGCTTCCTCGCTCCAAGTCCAGCTCCTTTGCTGCGAGGTCTGATTCGACTCTTCCTTGGTCTACCTGCTGCTCTCTTCAGAACTGGAGCGCAAAGCTTGAATCCAGGGTCCACCATGTCACATTGTTATTTTCCCTCCATAGCAGGCAAGGCATAAGCATATGTGGCTTTGAACCTTGCAACAGAGTAGTAATCATGCACATACTGTTGTATGTTCCCTGCTGGACCTGGGAAAGAAGTGATGAAAAACAAGGCATGAATGCATGGCAGCCCACTTATCTGCCATTGCCTACAACTACAAGTTCTAGCTTCTAAATCCACTGGATATCTCCATTCCCTCTTCTCTTTATCCAAATATGATATCTCTGCTGTGGTACCCGAGCAAAGAGTCATGTTCATTTCCAAGTCTGTTGTGTTCTGCTTCAGTTCATTCATCACGGCAGGGATGATAATGTGGCCCATGAATTTTGCCTTGGCTATTCCGGCACGATAATGAAATTTCTTCATGTATTCTATCCTTATCGTGTTGTAACACCCTCGATGCGACTATAGCTCCCACGTGTCGAGGCACGACTTAGAGACATAATCGCATTGAAGGCATATGTCGCAAGTTAGGCAATCTTCACAACATCCCATGTAATATATAGATAATAAAAGGGGAGATAACATAGTTGGCTTACACTCGCCACGTCAATCAAGTACATAAAATAGCATTACATCATTCAAACACTCATGGCCTGACTACGGCGCCAAAATAAAAGATAACCCAACATGCGACACGGTCCCGATCACCCCCAACAGGGCACCACTACTGATCATCAGGAAAGGAAACATAGTATCGTTGAGAGTCCTCGTCGAACTCCCACTTGAGCTCGAGCGCGTCACCTGGAGCGGAATCGTCAGGCCCTGCATCTGGTGTAATAGTAATCTGTGAGCCACAGGGACTCAGCAATCTCGCACCCTCGCGATCAAGACTATTTAAGCTTATAGGTAAGGCAGGGTAAAAATATAGGTGGAGCTGCAGCAAGCGACTAGCATATATGGTGGCTATCCTGATCGTAAAAGAGAGCGGGAAGAGAAGGCAAAGCGCGAGCAAGAACTACAGGACAACCTGCGCAGACATTACTCCAACACCGTGTCCACTTCTCGGACTCCGCCGAGAAGAGGCCGTCACGGTAACACACACTGTTGATTCATTTTAATTAAGTTAAGGTTCAAGTTATCTACAACCGGACATTAACAAATTCCCATCTGCCCATAACCGCGGGCACGGCTTTCGAAAGTTCAAATCCCTGCAGGGGAGTCCCAACTTAGCCCATGACAAGCTCTCACGGTCAACGAAGGAATAGACCTCCTCCCGAGACGTTCCGATCAGACTCGGTACCTCAGTTCTTCAAGACACTTCGACAGGTTAAAACAAGACCAGCAACACCGCTCGAATGTGCCGACAAATCCCGATAGGAGCTGCACATATCTCGTTCTCAGGGCACACTCAGATGAGCCAGACGTCGGGTAGGCCAGCCCAGAGTTGCCCCTGGTAGCCCCGGACATCGCTCGGTTGGACCAACACTCAGAGGAGCACTGGCCCGGGGGGGCTAAAATAAGATGACCCTCGGGCACCGGAAACCCAAGGGAAAAGAGGCTAGGTGGAAAATGGTAAAACCAAGGTTGGGCATTGCTGGAAAAGCTTTAATCAAGGCAAACTATCAAGGGGTTCCCATTATAACCCAACTGCGTAAGGAACGCAAAATCCGGGAACATAACACCGATATAACGGAAACTAGGGCGGCAAGAGTGGAACAAAACACTAGGCGAGAGGCCGAGCCTTCCACCCTTTACCAAGTATATAGATGCATAAAGATAACATGGCAATATAATGATATCCCGACAAGTAAATAAAGTTCCAACAAGGAACGGTCTCCAATCTTCACCTACAACTAGCAACACTATAAGAGGGGCTGAGCAAAGCGGTAACATAGCCAATCAACGGTTTGCTAGGACAAGGTGGGTTAGAGGTTTGACATGGCAATTTAGGAGGCTTGAAAGCAAGTGGTAGGCATTGTAGCATTGGCATAGCAAAATAGCGAGCATCTAGCAAAGCAAAGATAGTAGTGATTTCAAGGATATGATCATCTTGCCTGTAAAGTTGTCAGAGTTGACTGGATCCTCGAAAACAAACTCAACGGGCTCCTAATTAGCGAACTCGTCTCCCGGCTCTACCCAAACAAGACAAACAATCAACAAGGACACAATCAACCACGTGCAAGGATCAAACAATATGATGCAAGGATGGTATGCTATGCGGGATGCGATGCGGGATGCATATGCAAGATTTGACAAGGGATGCATGAACCTGGCCTCAACTTGGAAATTCAAGTGTGCCACTGGAAAGATGAGATTAAATCGCTTGACAACGATATAAAGAACGCCGGAATCGGAGTTACGGTTTGGAAATGGCAAGCGATTCAAATATGACCACGTTCTGCGATTTATAGCAAGTAGTCATCTAAATGCAATGAGATGAACAAGCTACAGCACTCAAACATGGCATAAAAATACATGGTAGGGATGCATTCATGATGCTTAACAAAAGTCTAGCACTGAGCTACGGCCAATTCATCCATTAACAGGTTCAAACAAGCATGGCAAAAATGCATATGGTGAACAGATTTCAGACTTAGTGAAATTAACACTTGTCTGGAATCTCAGATCAGGTAGCACGCTTCGGAGCAACAAAACTACATTCTACAGGACCTGAACATGGCAAAGTAAAGCATGGCATGGAGCTACTCAAAGAGCTTAACAAAAGTCCCTTAGTAACCTTGAGCCAAAAGGGATCAGAAAATACAATTGCAAGCATGTGAACATAGCAAAAGCATAATCAGTTTTCAGACTTAGTGAAAACTAGCACATGCTGAAAAACAGATATCAAGTAGGCATGTTTACGAGCTCGATGCACTCACTACAAAGCATGTCATGACAAACTAATCATACACCCATCAAGAATACACAAAATACAAGCTATACATGGCAAGAACAATAGCATAGCATGCATGGATCAACTACAACATCATCGGCAAAATCGCCAACAAGTAGACAATCTACCCAGATTCACGAAGTAGCAAAAGTAGAGCTCGATTGACTGAAGCTAGGGTACTCCATAATTGCAAACAAAGACATGGATGGATAGAGCACTACAAGATTAACAAAACATCCTTACTGATCATCCTCAAAAGAGGCACGGATCATTAGGAAACAACATGAACATATGGCATCATGAGATAAACAGCTCAAGGACTTAGTGGAAATGCTAAGTCCCTGAAATCAGCATTACCAAGTTCCTCACTTTGCAATCTTGTGCTAGTCACCACACACATCACAAAAATACATGGGTTGCACCTCTGGAAAGATGGCAAAACCCCTAACAAAAAATATGTAGAGCTCATGGGCATATCATGCACACAATAATCATGGCAAAAATGACAAATATCTAAATGGAGTAGCAGATCTGGCAATTATCTCAAGTAGCCCTCTTCTAACCGCATTTCGGGCATCAAGATGAACTCAAATGAAAATTATGCAATGGAATGAAATGATGTACTCTCTGAGGCGAACATTTTGATATGCTATATGCCAAAAACGGAGCTACGGATGCGGAGATATAACATGATGAAAAACGCCATTTATTAGGGTTTGGGACGAAAAAGTCAACCCCGATTCTCAGATCCAGATCCGAGGCACGTTTCCCGAGGTTCGCCGGATTCGGAGGTGGGCCGCCGGAGTGGGACTTGCCGGCGATGACGTGGGGAGCGGCAGAGGGCGGCGGAGGCAGAGACGGCCGGAGAGGGCCGGGCGGCGAGGCGCGGCCGGGGACGGTGGCCGGTCCCGGGTGCGGCGGCGCCGGGTCGGGCGAGCTACGCCGGCCGGCGTCGATGGCGGACGGCAGCTCCGGTCGCCTCGGGCGCCAGATGCGAAGGGGATGGCGGCGGCTTGAGGCGCGAGGCGCGGCAGGCGGGCGGCACTGCCGGGCCGGGGGAGGGCCCCGCACGGGCCTAGCGGGCCCGTGGCGCGGGGGGCGGCGAAGTGGTCACGGGGCGCGGCGAATGGCAGCGCGCCACGTGGCGGCGGCGGGGCGGACCGGACACGTCCGGCCGGCCGGGTTTTCGTCCGGCGACGCGGGTGGAGATGGATCTTGGGTTTGGACGGGGAAAAAGGAGATTTTTGAGGGGGCTTTATATAGGCATAGAGGAAGCTAGGAGAGTCCAAATGAGGTGAGGTTTTCGGCCACGCGATCGGGATCGAACGCTCTAGATGATGGAGAGGGTTTTGGTGGGTTTTGGGCCACAATGGAGGGGTGTTGGGCTGCAACACACACGAGGCCTTTTCGGTCCCTCGGTTAACCGTTGGAGTATCAAACGAAGTCCAAATGGTACGAAACTTGACAGGCGGTCTACTGGTAGTGAACCAAGGCCGCTTGGCAAGTCTCGGTCCAATCCGGAAATGTGTAATCCCCACACGAAAGAAAGCTAGAAATGACCACCTGAGGAGAATGAAGCGTCGGAATGCAAAACGGGCAACGGGGAAAATGCTCGAATGCATGAGATGAACACGTATGCAAATGCAATGCACATGATGACATGATATGAGATGCATGGCAATGATAACAACACACGGAGACAAAGACCCGAACCTGAGAAAATAAAATAACTTAACGCCGGAAACGGCAAGAGTTGGAGTACAAATTGGGAAAGTCATATCCGGGGTGTTACAACACTCCACCACTACGAAAGGATCTCGTCCCAAACTCTAGGACTGAAAGAACGCCAGGTACTCAGAACGGAGGTGATCCTCGCGTTCCCAGGTAGCTTCACGGTCGGAATGGTGTGACCACTTGACTTTGAGAAATTTGATTGACTTGTTGCGAGTCTTGCGTTCAGTCTCTTCAAGAATAGCCACTGGGTGCTCACGACAAGAGAGATCTTCTTGGAGCTCAATGTCCTCGAAGTTGACGGTGCGGTCAGGAGTCTTGAAGCACTTTCGAAGCTGAGAGACATGGAACACTTCATGAACATTTGCAAAGTTTGAAGGAAGCTCGAGTTGATAGGCAAGATCGCCTCTCTTGCTGACAATCTTGAAAGTCCCACGTATCTAGGGGCAAGCTTCCCTTTGATACTGAAGCGACGAGTACCTTTCATAGGAGAGACGTGGAGGTAAACATGATCTCCGATCTCGAAAGCCAAATCACGGTGCTTACTATCATAGTAGCTCTTCTAGCGGGATTGGGCTGCTTTGAGGTTATCTCAAATGACTTTGCACATTTCCTCTGCCTCTGTGATTAAGTCATTTCTGAGAAGCTAACGTTCACTGGTTTCAGACCAGTTGAGAGGGGTACGGCACTTCCTGCCATACAGAATTTCAAATGGGGCCTTGCCCGAACTTGCTTGAAAACTGTTGTTGTAGGAGAATTCAGCATAAGGAAGACAATCCTCCCACTTCACGCCGAAGGAGATCACACAAGCCCTGAGCATATCTTCAAGAATCTGATTGACACGCTCGACTTGACCGCTAGTTTGAGGATGGAAAGCTGTGCTGAAGCGGATGTTGGTGCCCATGGCCTTCTGAAAAGAATCCCAAAACTTGGAGGTAAAGATGCTGCCACGGTCTGAAGAGATCACTTGTGGAATACCGTGCAGAGAGACAATCCGAGAGGTATAGAGCTCCGCCAATTGAGCTGCAGTGATCAACTCTTTGATAGGCAGAAAGTGAGCCACTTTGGTGAGTTTGTCGATGACAATGAATATAGCATCATTGCCATGCTTGGACTTTGGAAACCCAGTCACGAAGTCCATTTCAATGTGGTCAAACTTCCATTCTGGAATGGCAAGAGGTTGGAGGAGACCAGCTGGCCTTTGGTGTTCTGCCTTCACTCTTCTGTAGACATCACACTCATTCACGAATTGAGCAATCTCGCGCTTCATTCGAGTCCACCAATAAGCCTTCTTGAGGTCCTGATACATCTTCGTACTCCCAGGGTGGATGGAGAGAAGAGAATTGTGAGCCTCATTCATGATGACTTTACGGAGGTCACCTTTGGGTACAACAATATGATCCTCGAAGAAGAGAGTATCCTTGTCATCAAGGCGGTAGCACTTGTACTTGGGTTGACTCTTGGCAATCCCAATCTTCACCTTTTTCACCATAGCATCAAGAAGCTGAGCTTGGCGAATCTGGTCTTCCAAGGTAGGAGAGACTTGAAGCTTGGCGAGGAAACCTTGAGGAACAACTTGCAGATTAAGTTTGCGGAAAGCTTCACAAAGCTCGGGTTGATAAGGCTTGAGAATCAGACTGTTGCAATAAGCCTTTCTGCTCAATGCGTCAGCAATCACATTTTCCTTGCCTGGAGTATACTCGATACTCGGATTATACTCTTGAATCATTTCGACCCATCGAGTTTGCCTGAGGTTGAGATTAGGCTGAGTGAAGATGTACTTGAGACTCTTGTGGTCAGTGAAGATGTCCACTTTTCTTCCCAATAAGAGATGTCTCCAAGTCAAAAGAGCATGCACAACTGCCGTCAACTCGAGATCATGAGTGGGGTAGTTCTTCTCATTGGGCTTCAATTGGCGAGAGGTATAAGCAACAACTTTCTTCTCTTGCATCAACACTGCACCAAGACCTTGGAGAGAGGCATCACAAAAGACCTCGTACGGCTTGGATTCATCAGGCGGAGTCAGAACTGGAGCAGTGATCAATTTCTCTTTCAAAGTGTTGAAAGCAATGTCACACTCCGGAGACCAAACGTACTTGACGTGCTTCTGGAGAAGATTTGAGAGAGGCTTCGCGATCTTGGAGAAGTTTTCAACAAATCGTCGACAATAGCTTGCGAGACCGAGGAAGCTACGGAGTTGCTTCACGTTCTGAGGAGGTTCCCAATTCACAATTGCAGACACCTTCTCAGGATTCACCGCAATGCCCTTGGCAGAGATGATATGACCAAGATAAAGAACCTCATCGAGCCAAAATTCGCACTTGGAGAACTTGGCGTAGAACTTGTGTTCTCTGAGCTTATCGAGTACCAAACGCAAGTGCTTGGCATGATCTTCCTTGTTCAATGGACGGTAATCAACACAAAGTCGGTCCGTTCCATCCTTCTTCTTCACAAAAAGAACACCACAACCCCACGGAGAAGAACTAGGCCGGATGAGACCCATTCTCTCTTGAATATCGAATTGCTTCTTCAGCTCCTTCAACTCTTCAGGTCCGAGCTTGTAAGGACGCTTGCACACAGGTTCCGTGCCAGGCTCAAGATCAATAACGAATTCAACTGGCCGGTGCGGAGGCATTCCTGGAAGCTCTTCTGGAAAGACGTCTTGATATTCGCAAACGACTGGAATCTGCGAGATAGCATCCAGCTCACCCTTCTCATTGAGAGAAAACATACGGATTGTATCATCACAAGCGGCAAAGACAATTACATCCTCAGACAAATGATTCAATTGAATCTGCCTGGCTGCACAATCAAGATGCGCCTTGTGCTTAGCAAGCCAATCCATTCCGAGAATAAGATCAATATCCGAGTTACCAAGAACCACCGGAGAAGAGAGAAACTTGTAGTCGCCCAACGTGATAGTAACATCTGGGGCGATAGCGCTTGCATTCATGAATTTACCCAAAGAAACAATAGATAATTGTCTAGGAAAATCTTGTAAGGCAACTCATGCTTAGAAACAAATGGTCTCGAGATGAAACAATGCGATGCACCCGTGTCAAAAAGAAATTTTGCAGGAATATCATTAACAGGAAGGTTACCCATAATGACATTTGATGAGTCCTCTGCCTGAGCTGCATTCATCAAGTTGACCTTGGCAGACTTGGGGTTATGCTTGACCACAGCTGTACTTGCCGATCTGACAGGAGGAGGAGGAGGAAGACGCCTCTGGTTGAAACACTTGTTGGCATAGTGACCCTTCTGTTGGCACTTGTTGCACGTGACCTCTGAAAGCGGACGGTGGTACGGAGCACTCGATCTTGGAGCTTGAGACGAAGTCTTGTTCTGAAAGCCAGGGTTGGGTGGGTGGGAAGATCCACTGCCACCTTTGCTCTTCTGCTGATATGGCTGACGGGACGGAGGAGGAGGAAGCCAATACTTCTGCTGCTTGGCCACTTGAGTAGAGGAAGAAGGAGTAGCATCTCTGACTCGCTTCTTGGAAGCATCACACCTCAATTGAGCGGCCTCTTGCTTCAGTGCCATGTTGTAGAACTCATCGTACCTCAAGGGCTCAAAGAGGACAAGAGCTAGCTGAATTTCTTCTCTGAGACCACCCCTGAACTGGTATATCATGCTCTTCTCATCAGGTACGTCCTGCTTGGCAAAGCGGGCGAGCTTCTGGAACAACTTGTTGTAGTCATAGACAGACAAAGAGCCTTGCTTCAGGTTGCGGAATTCCTCACGCTTGCTTTCAACCACGCTCTGGGGAATATGGTGAGCTCTGAAATCTTGACGGAATTCATCCCAAGTGATAACACATCCACCTCTGGAGTCCTTGTACTGCTGGAACCATTCTGCAGCTTGATCTTTGAGTTGGAAGGAAGCGAACTTGACAAAGTCCTCAGGCCTGACGTTACTACACTCGAAATGCTTGCACAGATCCACAAGCCAATCGTCAGCATCAGTTGCCTCAACACAATTGCTGAAAGTCTTTGGCCCATTAGCAAGGAACTGGTTGAGTGTAGCAAAGTGATTCTGATTGTTGCCTTGGTTCCCTTGGTTGCCTTGATTGCGCTCTTGAAGAATTTGCATGATCAACTGTGTGTTTGCATTGGTTGCGGCCATCACAGCTTGCCATGCCTCCGGAGGAGGTGGAGGTGGTGGCGGATCAGGACTCGGAGTCGTGTGCGTTGGAGGAGCCATCCTGAAGAGGTTGACATCCATTAGCACATAGATAGACAAATATTGAAGCTGAATCCAACGGAATGAAAATTGCAATATATAGTCTTCATATCCGAACAAAATGAACGAATGCATTCCTCTTGAAATGGTCACATATCCATAAATTGAGAAGCCACTTAGAATTTAGGTAGAGAAATAAATGAACAAGGTACGGATCAAGAACGAATACTCGGCAAGAAATCCCAATCTCAAACCAAATATCTGTGGAAGAAGAACTAGAGCTACAAGAATTCCCACCTATGAAACTCCCGAACCTTTCCGGTTATGCAATCAGGTGTTGGGGATACAGGGGAAGCATAATATCTCACCCAAATCTAGCAAATCCTACATCCAGCTGTATCCATCCTTTAACACATAACCGAGAAAAATTTCGGAAACCATCTACCTCAACCTTTGAAAAGCATCCGTTATACAAGTTATGGCGATACTCCTGAACTCCCGCTCCAGTACTGGGTGGCGTCGAGGTTATCTCACCAACGAACTGCATAAAAGAGATTTTCGATGTCGGCGTACTAAACTCAGGTATTCCAGAACTGCAACGATAAAATTATGACGACAACACCTCAGAGCTCAACTCCCCGGGACACTTCCACAAAACCCCTGACAGGAGGCACCAAGACAATGTTCTCATCATAAAACCATCGGAACGATTCCAAGATACCCGCGTGACCCTAAAAAAAATTTAGTGAAATTTGAGAAGAGAAGAGTCAAAACTCTACGTCAGGATGCCTTACCAGAGCGATGAGGAGACTGGGAAGTAAAAAGAATTCCTAAACTCTCCGATATATAATTCCTAAATGACTCAAAACATTTTTCTAGACACAACTCGGCCGCTAATAACGATCAAGCAATGGGGCTCCTAAGGTCGGGGAAGGCTCTGATTACCAACTTGTAACACCCTCGATGCGACTATAGCTCCCACGTGTCGAGGCACGACTTCGAGACATAATCGCATTGAAGGCATATGTCGCAAGTTAGGCAATCTTCACAACATCCCATGTAATATATAGATAATAGAAGGGGAGATAACATACTTGGCTTACACTCGCCACGTCAATCAAGTACATAAAATAGCATTACATCATTCAAACACTCATGGCCCGACTACGGCGCCAAAATAAAAGATAACCCAACATGCGACACGGTCCCGATCACCCCCAACAGGGCACCACTACTGATCATCAGGAAAGGAAACATAGTATCGTTGAGAGTCCTCGTCGAACTCCCACTTGAGCTCGAGCGCGTCACCTGGAGCGGAATCGTCAGGCCCTGCATCTGGTGTAATAGTAATCTGTGAGCCACAGGGACTCAGCAATCTCGCACCCTCGCGATCAATACTATTTAAGCTTATAGGTAAGGCAGGGTAAAAATATAGGTGGAGCTGCAGCAAGCGACTAGCATATATGGTGGCTATCCTGATCGTAAAAGAGAGCGGGAAGAGAAGGCAAAGCGCGAGCGAGAACTACAGGACAACCTGCGCAGACATTACTCCAAAACCGTGTCCACTTCCCGGACTCCGCCGAGAAGAGGCCGTCACGGTAACACACACTGTTGATTCATTTTAATTAAGTTAAGGTTCAAGTTATCTACAACCGGACATTAACAAATTCCCATCTGCCCATAACCGCGGGCACAGCTTTCGAAAGTTCAAATCCCTGCAGGGGAGTCCCAACTTAGCCCATGACAAGCTCTCACGGTCAACGAAGAAATAGACCTCCTCCCGAGACGTTCCGATTAGGATCGGTACCTCGGTTCTTCAAGACACTTCGACAGGTTAAAACAAGACCAGCAACACCGCCCGAATGTGCCGACAAATCCCGATAGGAGCTGCACATATCTCGTTCTCAGGGCACACTCAGATGAGTCAGACGTCGGGTAGGCCAACCTAGAGTTGCCCCTGGTAGCCCCGGACATCGCTCGGTTGGACCGACACTCAGAGGAGCACTGGCCCGGGGGGGCTAAAATAAGATGACCCTCGGGCTCTGGAAACCCAAGGGAAAAGAGGCTAGGTGGCAAATGGTAAAACCAAGGTTGGGCATTGCTGGAAAAGCTTTAATCAAGGCGAACTATCAAGGGGTTCCCATTATAACCCAACCGCGTAAGGAACGCAAAATCTGGGAACATAACACCGATATGACGGAAACTAGGGCGGCAAGAGTGGAACAAAACACTAGGCGAGAGGCCGAGCCTTCCACCCTTTACCAAGTATATAGATGCATAAAGATAACATGGCAATATGATGATATCCTGACAAGTAAATAAAGTTCCAACAAGGAACGGTCTCCAATCTTCACATGCAACTAGCAATGCTATAAGAGGGCCTGAGCAAAGCGGTAACATAGCCAATCAACGGTTTGCTAGGACAAGGTGGGTTAGAGGTTTGACATGGCAATTTAGGAGGCTTGAAAGCAAGTGGTAGGCATCGTAGCATTGGCATAGAAAAAGAGCGAGCATCTAGCAAAGCAAAGATAGTAGTGATTTCGAGGGTATGATCATCTTGCCTGCAAAGTTGTCAGAGTTGAATGGATCCTCGAAAAAAAACTCAATGGGCTCCTTGTTAGCAAACTCGTCTCCCGGCTCTACCCAAACAAGACAAACAAGCAACAAGGACACAATCAACCACGTGCAAGGATCAAACAATATGATGCAAGGATGGTATGCTATGCGGGATGCGATGCGGGATGCATATGCAAGATTTGACAAGGGATGCATGAACCTGGCCTCAACTTGGAAATCCAAGTGTGCCACTGGAAAGATGAGATGAAATCGCTTGACAACTATATAAAGAACGCCGGAATCGGAGTTACGGTTTGGAAATGGCAAGCGATTCAAATATGACCACGTTCTGCGATTTACAGCAAGTAGCCATCTAAATGCAATGAGATGAACAAGCTACAGCACTCAAACATGGCATAAAAATACATGGAAGGGATGCATTCATGATTCTTAACAAAAGTCTAGCACTGAGCTACGGCCAATTCATCCATTAATAGGTTCAAACAAGCATGGCAAAAATGCATATGGTGAACAGATTTCAGACTTAGTGAAATTAACACTTGTCTGGAATCTCAGATCAGGTAGCACGCTTCGGAGCAACAAAACTACATTCTACAGGACCTGAACATGGCAAAGTAAAGCATGGCATGGAGCTACTCAAAGATATTAACAAAAGTCCCTTAGTGACCTTGAGCCAAAAGGGATCAGAAAATACAATTGCAAGCATGTGAACATAGCAAAAGCATAATCAGTTTTCAGACTTAGTGAAAACTGGCACATGCTGAAAAACAGATATCAAGTAGGCATGTTTACGAGCTCGATGCACTCACTACAAATCATGTCATGACAAACTAAGCATACACCCATCAAGAATACACAAAATACAAGCTAGACATGGCAAGAACAATAGCATAGCATGCATGGATCAACTACAACATTATCGGCAAAATCGCCAAAAAGTAGACAATCTGCCCGGATTCACGAAGTAGCAAAAGTAGAGCTCGATTGACTGAAGCTAGGGTGCTCCATAATTTCAAACAAAGACATGGATGGATAGAGCACTACAAGATTAACAAAACATCCTTACTGATCATCCTCAAAAGAGGCACGGATCATTAGGAAACAACATGAACATATGGCATCATGAGATAAACAGCTCAAGGACTTAGTGGAAATGCTAAGTCCCTGAAATCAGCATTACCAAGTGCCTCACTTTGCAATCTTGTGCTAGTCACCACACACATCACAAAAATACATGGGTTGCACCTCTGGAAAGATGGCAAAACCCTTAACAAAACATATGTAGAGCTCATGGGCATATTATGCACACAATAATCATGGCAAAAATGACAAATATCTAAATGGAGTAGCAGATCTGGCAATTATCTCAAGTAGCCCTCTTCTAACCGCATTTCGGGCATCAAGATGAACTCAAATGAAAATGATGCAATGGAATGAAATGATGTACTCTCTGAGACGAACATTTTGATATGCTATATGCCAAAAACGGAGCTACGGATGCGGAGATATAACATGATGAAAAACGCCAATTATTAGGGTTTGGGACGAAAAAGTCAACCCCGATTCTCAGATCCAGATCCGGGGCACGTTTCCCGAGGTTCGCCGTATTCAGAGGTGGGCCGCCGGAGTGGGACTTGCCGGCGATGACGTGGGGAGCGGCGGAGGGCGGCGGAGGCAGAGACGGCCGGAGAGGGCC
The DNA here is from genome assembly GCF_056163025.1 of Triticum urartu. NCBI lineage: Eukaryota > Viridiplantae > Streptophyta > Magnoliopsida > Poales > Poaceae > Triticum > Triticum urartu. The sequence goes on from NC_141875.1 coordinate 126,631,427, forward strand.
GGGCGGCGAGGCGCGGCCGGGGACGGTGGCCGGTCCCGGGTGCGGCGGCGCCGGGTCGGGCGAGCTGCGCGGGCCGGCGTCGATGGCGGACGGCGGCTCCGATCGCCTCGGGCGCCGGATGCGAATGGGATGATGGCGGCTTGAGGCGCGAGGCGCGGCAGGCGGGCGGCGCTGCCGGGCCGGGGGAGGGCCCTGCACGGGCCTAGCGGGCCCGCGGCCACGGACCGGACACGTCCGGCCGGCCGGGTTCTCGTCCGGCGACGCGGGTGGAGATGGATCTAGGGTTTGGACGGGGAAGAAGAAGGAGATTTTTGAGGGGGCTTTATATAGGCATAGAGGAAGCTAGGAGAGTTCAAATGAGGTGAGGTTTTCGGCCACGCGATCGGGATCGAACGCTCTAGATGATGGAGAGGGTTTTGGTGGGTTTTGGGCCAAATGGAGGGGTGTTGGGCTGCAACACACACGAGGCCTTTTCGGTCCCTCGGTTAACCGTTGGAGTATCAAACGAAGTACAAATGGTACGAAACTTGACAGGCGGTCTACTGGTAGTGAACCAAGGCCGCTTGGCAAGTCTCGGTCCAATCCGGAAATGTGTAATCCCCACACACAAAAGAAAGCTAGAAATGACCACCGGAGGAGAACGAAGCGCCGGAATGCAAAACGGACAACGCGGAAAATGCTCGAATGCATGAGATGAACACGTATGCAAATGCAATGCACATGATGACATGATATGAGATGCATGGCAACGATAACAACACACGGAGACAAAGACCCGAACCCGAGAAAATAAAATAACTTAACACCGGAAACGGCAAGAGTTGGAGTACAAATTGGGAAAGTCATATCCGGGGAGTTACACCTGTCAAGAAAATCCATCACATAATGACCCTTTAGTTTCCGGATCATTGAGTTGAAAGACTTTGCTAGATTATTATGCACATAGTCAACTTTGCTCACTTCACTGAATTGGCTTCTGGCCCATAACATGGAGTGGTGTGTTTCCAAGTATTCTTTCACTTTGGGATTCATGTATAACTTCGTCAAGTGGTAGTTTTGCTTCTTCACACTGCAAGTCAAAGACGTTGGCCATAAATTGTCGGTATACACCTTTCCTTTGAATTTCTTCATGAAATTTGCAGCAAGGTGACGCATGCATTCCCTATGCTCTACTCCAGGGAACACATTGTCCACGGTCACTTCTAAACCTTTGCAGGCATCTGTATGAATGACCAACCCATTGGGATGTGCAATAGCCCGGCGCAGATTATGCAAAAACCAAGTCCAGCTCTCCTCAGACTCTGTCTCCAGCACACCGTAGGCAACTGGAAATACAAAACTGTGTGCATCAACTGCACAAGCTGCTACTAACTATCCTTTAAACCTCCCTGTGAGAAAAGTGGCATTGATAGCCAAATAAGGCCTGCAACCTGCCAAAAAACCCCGGCGACAAGCCTCAAAGCAGACAAAAACCCTCCTAAAGCATTCCTTGGTCTTTGTCACTCCCCTGAATGTGTACTCCACGGTGTGGTGATCAATATCTACAATACTACATGGGCTTGTCCTCTCCACTTCACCTTTGAATGAATACAACAGTTGAAAACTTTCCTGCCAGTTACCATAAATAGAATCCATAGCATGTTGTTTACCATTGAACAACCTCATGTATGGTAAATCTATCTTGAACTTATCTTTGATGTTCTTCTGCAATTCCTTTGGACCCACTTGCTGGTTTTCTTTCACCCACTTCTTTACTTCTTCTGCCACCCATCTTGACTTGGCTCTACTGATTGTATCCTTCCTAAGGGTTGTTTCCTGGCATGTGTGCTTAAAAGGGTTCACTTTGACCTAAACATTAGTGCCATTTCACATTTTAGATGCGAGCAGTCTCCATGGACAACCCCCAGCCGGACAGTGCACTCTGTAACGTACTTGATCGCTCTTGCCAACTTTGAAAGTACGTTCTACCTTGATGCAGTATGTCACAAGTGCATTTCTACACTCATTCATGGATGCAAAAACTGTACCTTCTTCCATATGAGGGTTCAAAGGGTCCCATTCAACAGCTGCAGGGTCTTCGTCCTCACCCACCGCGTCATCATCCACACGGACTGCATTGTGAGCCTCATCTTGGTTTTCAGTCCGAGGTGCCCGTCATAAATTCCGAATAACATCAGAATATAGCTTCTCTTCATCAACCCCAGAATTGTAGTCATCAGGCTCCACTTCAAGGGGGTCCCTACTGCTGTTGTCCACACTTGTCGAGCCAACACGTCGCCGTGCACCAACTGAACTGTTCTGGCTAGAGATGCCATTACGACGACTTGGTTCTCCCCGAGATGTTGCACCTGTCATCCTAGGTCCAAATGCCTGCTCAAGCACATCAATTTGCAGCCTCACATGAAAATTATCTTTCTCTTTATGCCTAACAAACATGGTAGCTAGCTCTTCATCATTACTAACTGTCACCCATTTCTTTTCCCCATCATAGTATTTGTATACCACTTCATCAAGCAAAACCCAAGGATATTGGCTACAAATTACCTCCCCAAATTGTCTGAAACTCCAATTACTAGCCATTGGCAACCGATAATCAAAACCTCCTTGGTATTTCTTCTTATCCTTTGCATCGAACATGTATCGGTCCCTTCTAATGTGCACCATGAAAGCAAACTGCAACTCCATCCTAACCAGCGAAAAACAGAGACGCAATCAGCACACAAATTGGGCAAACCTACTCGAATCGAGTGTTCAAATGCACAACTAAGCTCAATCTAAACAAGAGGCGAGACTTACCCCTCGGGAACCCAGTCGTGGACGCGGCAGATCTCCGGCCCGATGCCTGCCTCTCCGAATACTCCGGGGTCGCCGCTGCTCGCCATTTCGCCCTAGGGTTCTTCCTCCTAGTTCAAATAGCTCCAGCAGCCCCACCTTTGAGCGCTCCGACCAGGCGCACGGAAGGAGGCCGCACCACGGGCCGAGCAGGTGGCGAGCGCCCCACCCGTGGTGTCGCAGGAAGGTGGCGGGCGTCGCAGGTAGCCGTGGAGCGTAGGCGCAGGACGGTAGTGGTGGAGCAGGCCGTGCAGCTGGTGGCGGGGCAGGTGCTGGCCGCGGCGCAGGTGGCGACGGCGGCGGCGCAGGACAGCCGGCCGGCGGATGGGCAGAGTGAGCTAGAATGATTTGGGGATTTAGTTGCACGGGCCTACATATCAGCCCCGGACCCACATCCACGCGGTCCCACATGGAAGCTCCGGACCCACAACCACTAACGCCGGCGGACGGAATGGACTCAAATATGACCGTTTGGCCTCGTCATAGTTGTTGTGCATGGACTAGGGGCAAAACTGAGGACAATTCGCATCTGAGGACAAAACTGAGCACATGGACACCACTGAGGGCAAAAGGATAATTAACCCTTCTTTATAAGGGCATTTCTAATCGGTCCTGTACCCCGTCGTAAGGGAGTAAATTTGAGTTTTTTCTCCTCTAAGTCGCACCTAGCCGATCCCTTATACTTGTTAGTGTAGTAAAGTTTTTACTCCATCCCTATTCATCTTCTTATATTTACTTCGGCTCGTGGAGACCGAGTAAAAATTCCTCCCTCTCTCTTTCTATTCCCCGCCTCCTCTTCTCCCCCCCCCCCCCCCCGCCCCAATCGGCCGCCCCCCACTCCTCCCGATGGTCGGTGCGGTGGTCGTTGGTCCCCTCCGCCGATCCACAGTGCGGATCTGCGCCGCCACGCCACGGGTCGTCGTCCGCTGCCGCTTCCTCGAGCTGCCGCCGCTCACCCGATCCACCCGCCGCCACGCCCCTCCAATTTGAGGACTTCCCGGAGCTCCCCCCATCGCGGCCGCCGGCGAAGACCAACCTTGGCGTCTGACAGTGGCCGTGGGGGACGTGGGTGGCGGAAATCACCAATCGCGAGACCCACAAGCGGATGTGGGTCGGGTCGTTCCACACGGCCAAGCTCGCGGCCATGGAGTACGACCGGTGGCAGGTCTGGTTCCACGGCCGCGAGGCGAGGCTCAACTTCTCCTTCGGGACGGCTCCAGTCCACCTCGTCCCGCTGGAGCCGTGGGTGGTGAGCGCTCGGATGGCGCGGGAGGACCGTGAGGTGAGGGAGCGCGCCTCGAGGCAGAGGCCACCGATGAGGCCTACATGGATGACCTCCGCTGGCAGTACCTAGAGCTCGTGAAGGCGGAGCAGGCGATATTCCCCGTCAATGGTGGCAAAGTTATCGGCATCTCCGACTACGAGGGCAACGAAGAGGGCGGCTAGGAGGGCGGCAATGAGGAGATCGACGTCGAGGAGTGGCGGAGCGTCTTCCCCAACGACGACGACGACGACACTGGTCTGGACCCATCTCACACCGAGGATGGCCTCACGAGGAAGGACTGGCTCGACCTCCACTTCAGCCGAATTTAGTTTAAGTTTTTAGTATAGTTTAGTTTTAGTTTAAATTTATGTTTAATGTTCGGTTGCGAGGACTTTCTATGTTGAATTTATGTTTAAATGCATCATCTTTTGGTTAAAATTTGATTGAATTTATGCAAACTTACTTTTACTCCGCTAACTCTAGGGGGGTCGGCTAGGTCCGGCGAAATTTTAGTGAAGTATATATATTTCACTAAGGTATACTAGGTCGTTTACTTCCTTAACGGGGATCAGTTATACTCCCTCCGTTCCTAAATATTTGTCTTTCTAGACATTTTGAATGACTACTACATACGGATGTATGTAGACATGTTTTAGAGTGTAGATTCACTCATTTTGCTCTGTATGTAGTCACTTGTTAAAATGACTAAAAAGACAAGTATTTAGGAACGGAGGGAGTAGAAATGTCCTTGACACATTACTCGCCGTTGGGCAGCCGAACTTCAGGTTTCCCTTATCAGTGGAAAGGAAACAAGGGCAAGAGCTTTGGTAGGGCATTGGGTCAACGCGAAAAGGTTTGCCTTGCCTTGTTCAGGAAATGCAGGTAAACCTGTCCGCTCTCGACAGCCTGGGTAAATGAGAACCTAACCGATACAAGCAAAGGACGCTGCATTTCGGCCACATAGCAATAGCACAGCTCGCCGACCAGTTCACACACCCGCGAGAACTATGGAGCCGCGCTCAGCCCCAAAGTGCATAGCCTTCTTCTTCCTCCCTCTCCTCGCCTGCGTGCATTACGCTCAGGCACACCCTGGTCGTCCCTCCATCGACTCCATCTTCAGCTTCGGCAACTCGTACGCCGACACCGGCAACTTTGTGAAGCTCGCCGCCCCGGTGTTCCCGGTCATCCCCTTCAACAACCTCCCCTACGGCGAGACCTTCTTCGGTCGCCCCACCGGCCGAGCCTCCAATGGCCGCATCACCATGGACTTCATCGGTATCTACATATATGCTCCCGTCCTTTGCCCCGAGTTAGCTAGCTTTCAGTTTCTGTTACATAGAATGCTATAGCAGGTGGTGTCTACCATGTCGGGACTGACAATTGATGAATCAACTTGGCAGCCAGTGAGTTCGGGCTCCCTTTCGTCCCCCCGATTCTCGGCAAAGAGCGTAACTTCACCCGTGGAGCAAACTTCGCCGTCGTCGGCGCCACGGCGCTGGATCTCGCCTACTACCTGGAGAACAACATCACGAGCGTGCCCCCTTTCAACAGCTCCTTGAGCGTGCAGCTCGACTGGTTCCGGCAGCTAAAGCCCACTTTGTGCTCAACGCCACGAGGTACTACGACGTTTATGCCGCCAAGATCGATGTAGTCTCGATCTAAGTAATGATTTGGCTGACAAGTTGTGCTTGATCTTCAGCATGCAGGAACTACTTCAAGAGATCGCTCTTCTTCATGGGAGAGTTCGGAGGGAACGACTACACCTTCCTCATGGCCGCCGGGAAAACCTTCGGCGAGGTCGCGCCGTACGTTCCAAAGGTCGTGCGATCCATCTCAGCAGGCGTCGAGGTATAGTGTAGCACCGTAGCAGCACATGGCAGATATAGAATTACGTGCCAAATCGACACGCTGCTGCTTGATCGTTCGATCCGCAGGCGGTGCTCAAGGAGGGAGCGAGGTACGTGGTGGTGCCGGGGCAGCTGCCGACGGGGTGCATCCCCATCGTGCTGACGCTGTACGCGAGCCCCAACAAGCGGCACTACGACCGCCGGACCGGGTGCCTGAGGAAGTACAACGCGCTCGCGCGCTACCACAACGGGGTGCTGTTCGAGGCCGTGTACCGGCTCCGGATCAAGTACCCCGCCGCCAAGATCGTCTACGCCGACTACTACGCGCCGCTCATCGACTTCCTCAAGAAACCGAAAAAATTCGGTAAGCGTTACCGGATACACAGATCGAAATGGATAGTGGACGAGCCAAAGAATAGCCTCCTGACCAATTCCATGGCCATGTCTAGAAGTCCAGAACTGCTTGTTCGGATCTGGCTACACGTAGGCGGCCAGTCGAATGTAGCTGTCAGGAAAGTAAACGCCTCCTATACCAGATGCAGATCCCAAAAATCGAGTCGATCGAAGACCGAGCCGGTTAATCGATCCGCCCATTCTTAAACATATCGTCTCAGCCGAGTAGTTGTACACTTTTTTTAACTTAGGATTGTCAACTTCGTTTTATACGTTTTTTATGGCGGTTGCTAATGCCGGGCAGAATTGATGTTGCAGGGTTCAGTGCTTCGTCGAAGCTCCGGGTGTGCTGTGGCGCCGGCGGGCCGTACAACTACAACATGACGGCGGCGTGCGGGTTTCCCGGCGTGAGCGCCTGCACTAACCCCGCGGCGCACATCAACTGGGACGGCATCCACCTGACGGAGCCGGCGTACGAGCGCATCGCCGACGGTTGGCTCTGGGGCCCGTACGGGCACCCTCCCATTCTCAAGGCCACGCGTCAGTAAGCAAACGTGTCGTGTATCGATGTATGGGAGTATCGACGCCTGCATCGTTCAGTTCTGTTTCGTTAATCCACCGTTCAGCTCTGTTCATCGTTTTGTGATGAACAATCTATTTTTCCCCATTTGTTTGAGAATATGAACAATCCTATCATTATGCAGTTTATGCTAAACTGCTTGTGTAAATAAAGACGGCCCACATGAAGCACAATTAGCCTTCTTCAATGGAGAAACCGGCGATGGCAACTTCATTTTAGAGAGCAATTAATTAAGAGGTACCCTTGCGGGGGCCCCTCAAGGGTGGTGACGCGTGTTGGGCGCTCTTTTGGGATTATGTCTTTTTTTCTGCACGCCTTTTCGGGTTTTAGATGGGTTTTTAGTTTTTTTGCGCTTTTCTGTTTTTGCCCCGTTACCCTAGGATTTGAACAAAAAAAATTAAAAAAGTATACACAAAAAAACATAATTTTCTTTTTACTTTCGCTAGTGATATAGTTGTGCATGTCGCTAAAGAGGCATAGTTGTGTCTCTAGGAAGAGAAAAAAACATAAGAAGCCAAAATTTGCTTCATGCGGAGGCACAATTTTGCTTTCATAAGAGGCACAACTGTGCTCAGAAGGAAAAAAAACACTTTTTTTTCTTCCGCCAGAGGCGTACCTGTGCCTCTCACGGAAAGAAAAATGTGTTCTTTCTCTTCAGCGAGTGGCACAGATTTTCTTCGTGTGGACGCACAAACTTGTTTCCGCGATAGGCACGGCCGTGCCTCTCAAAAATGAAAAAAAAAACGAGTAAAAATCGTCCTTTCAGCTCTCTTTTTTCCTTCCGGTTTTATCATAAAAAAATGTTTGTCGAAACCTATTAACATAATATCTAGTTTCTAATATCTCGACGTGAGAAATCCAAAGTGAAAATGGTTCGCGATGAACGCACGGTTTAAGAGATAAAATGTTTCGAATAAACGAATCCTGTAGGGATTTGCCCCACACTAAATATTAAAAAAAATGAATTTGCAAAAAAAAAGGGAAACTTCTAGGTTGCGTAAAGTGCCGCACATCCAGTACGTCACTTGTCGTCACATAAGAAGATGGGACCTGACTTTTGCAAGATGTACCTCTTAATTAGTGATTTCGTTTCTTTAGGGAGGGCTGCGATGGCAGGAAGTAATGAACGGGTCATCCTAAAATGTCAGTATAATTAACCCACTACAATGTGAGCTTCATGGACCGAATTCGGGCCGCGCTGGTTTCCGCGCCTTCACCGCCAATTCCTCCAACTCATGCCCACAACGTGACTTAGTGGGCTACATCTAAACAGCCCACTCAGTGGCTGTTGTTTCTTCGTTCGTATACAATTTTGCTAGATCAGTTCACTGATAGGAAAAGAATACTAAAAAGAAGTAGAAGGTGTTGTGAATCAATATTGCTATTGACTTTTCGAAAAAAAAACAGGTTAACAGTTGACTTCTGGAAAAAAGAGCAAATTTTCTGAAATAAAAAAAGCAAAATTAGAAAAAGTTTGTGAATTCAAAAAAGTTCACGGATTCGAAAAAAGTTCATGGTTTTATAAATATTTTAGGAATTTGAAAACAGTTCATAAATCTTGAAAACAAATCACGAATTTGGAAAAAGTTGTCAGATTTGAAAAACATTCATCAATTTTGAAAACAAATGTTTACAGTTTTAGCAAAAAAACACATATTTTAAGAAAAAGAATTCACGAATTTGGAAAAAGTCCACCGATTTGGAAATGTTCCTCGACTTGAATATATTTGTGTATTTTAAAATAAATTCATGGATTTGAAAGAAAGTTCAAGTGTTTTGAAAAAAGGGTTCACGAATTTGAGAAAGCTTCATGAATGCAAAAACAATTATAAATTTAATAATTCCATGAAATTTAAAAGTTTAAGAATTTCAAAAGGTTCATGAATTAAAAAATCATATATTTCAAAAGTTTAGAGAAAATAAGGTAAAATGAAAAAAATAAGAAAAAGTCGGACAGAAACCAGCCCAAAAAAAACATAAAACCAGGTTTGTCCTTCATTTTTCAAAATGTTCATAAATTTAGAAAACCAATTGGTTTTTAAAAAATGTTCGTTCATTTAGTAATGTTTGTACATTTAGAAAAATGATCATATATTGTTTTAAATATAATGCTCATTCATTTACAAAATGTTCATATGTTTAAATAATGAAGGTGTATTTAGTACGTTCATATGTTCAAAAAATGTCCATGTGTTTAAGAAAATGTGCGTACGTTTGGGAAAGAGATGAAAACCAAGAAGGAGAGATACAAAAGTCATGTATTTAGAAGAAAGGATGTCCTCCATTATGAGGTTCCAGAAAGGTAATTGAAAGAGTAAAGTTTTTTCATGTCATGTGTCGTGGTTCTTTTTCCATCTATACCAATATAAAAATATCCAGAGGGGTAGATCCAAATCATCTCGACCGTCAAATCATGTTATCTAGCGGTTCAAATCGCTCCAATGTTGAGCACCAAACACGTTTAACGCTTTAATTACCCACCACTGCCATTGGTTATAAACACGTTTTGACTCAACGCTATCCCATGAAATCTGCCATGTAATTAATATTCTACCATTCCCGCAAAAAAAAGTAATTGATATCTTACCAAATACCAACGTGCAACAGATATATCTTACCTAATATAATGTGCAACTAATATCCTACCTAATATAAACATGCATTGCACGTACATTATTACTAGTAACAATTACGCAAGTGATATTACTCTGTTGGGAATTAGCAAACACTGTAATATGGAAAACTGGAGTAGATTCAAATATAAGTACATCATCATTTCTTGCGCTTATTCATTGACCATTACTCAATATGGAAGAAAACACATGCATTTAATGACCGGTGGCTGATGTTGGGCCAGGAGTGGAAGGAGGTGCCATCCGCTCCTCCTACTGTGGTTAGCTGGTTGTGACGTGGATGATTGGAAATGTCTAGGGGCATGTTTGGCTCTCTAGCGGGCATCGTTGCGGCGCGGTGGTTGTGCCTCTTGTTCTCGTGCTCAGGCTCCAGCTGAAGGAAATATGCCCTAGAGGCAATAATAAAGTTGTTATTTATATTTCCTTATATCATGATAAATGTTTATTATTCATGCTAGAATTGTATTAACCGAAAACTGAGTACATGTGTGAATACATAGACAAACAGAGTGTCCCTAGTATGCCTCTACTTGACTAACTCGTAAATCAAAGATGATTAAGTTTTCTAGCCATGGACATGTGTTGTCATTTGATAATGGGATCACATCATTAGAGAATGATGTGATGGACAAGACCCATCCGTTATCTTAGCATAATGATCGCTCAGTTTTATTGCTACTGCTTTCTTCATGACTTATACATGTTCCTCTGCCTATGAGATTATGCAACTCCCAAATACCGGAGGAACACCTTGTGTGCTATCAAACGTCACAACGTAACTGGGTGATTATAAAGATGCTCTACATGTGTCTCCGATAGTGTTTGTTGAGTTGGCATAGATCGAGATTAGGATTTATCACTCCGTCTATCGGAGAGGTATCCCTGGGCCTCTTGGTAATGTACATCACTATGAGCCTTGCAAGCAATAATGTGATTAATGAGTTAGTTGCGGCATGATGCATTACGAAACGAGTAAAGAGACTTGCCGGTAACGAGATTGAACTAGGTATGATGATACCGACGATCGAATCTCAGGCAAGTAACATACCGATGACAAAGGGAACAACGTATGTTGTTATGCGGTTTGACCGATAAAGATCTTCGTAGAATATGTAGGAGACAATATGAGCATCCAGGTTCCGCTATTGGTTATTGACCGAAGATGTGTCTCGGTCATGTCTACATAGTTCTTCAACCCGTAGGGTCCGCACGCTTAATGTTCGGTGACGATCGGTATTATGAGTTTACGTGTTTTGATGTACCGAAGGTATTTCGGAGTCCCGGATATGATCACGGACATGACGAGGAGTCTCAAAATGGTCGAGACAGAGTGCGGGAGGGTTACCGAACCCCCCCCCCCTCCCGGGGAACTAATGGGCCACATGGACCTTAGTGGAGAGAGAGGGCCGGCCAAGGCAGGGCCGCGCACCCCCTCCCCATCTAGTCCGAATTGGACTAGGGAAGGGGGGGGACGGCGCCCCCCTTTCCTTCTCCCTTATCCTCCTTCCTTTCCCCCTCCTAGTAGGACTAGGAAAGGGGAGTCCGACTCCTACTAGGAGGAGGACTCCTCCTCTCCAGGCGCGCCACAAGGGCCGGCTGGCCTCCCCCTTGCTCCTTTATATACGGGGGCAGGGGCACCCTAGGACACACAAGTTGATCGTTGATCCCTTAGCCGTGTGCGGTGCCCCCCTCCACCATAATCCACCTCGGTCATATCGTCGTAGTGCTTAGGCGAAGCCCTGCGCCGATAGCTTTATCATCACCGTCATCACGCCGTCATGTTGATGAAGCTCTCCCTCGACACTCAGCTGGATCGAGAGTTCGTGGGACGTCACCGAGCCGAACGTGTGAAGATCGCAGAGGTGCCATACTTTCGGTACTAGGATCAGTCGGATCGTGAAGACGTACGACTACATCAACCGCGTTGTCATAAAGCTTCCGCTTACGGTCTATGAGGATACATGGACAACACTCTTCCCCTCTCGTTGCTATGCATCACCATGATAGATCTTGCGTGTGTGTAGGATTTTTTTTGAAATTACTGCGTTCCCCAACAGTGGCATCCGAGCCAGGTCTATGCGTAGATGTTATATGCACGAGTAGAACACAAAGGAGTTGTGGGCGTGGGTATATACATATTGCTTGCCGTCACTAGTTGATTCTTGATTCGGTAGTATTGTTGGATGAAGCGGCCCAGAGCGACATTACGCGTACGCTTACGCGAGACTGGTTCTACCGACGTGCTTCGCACACAGGTGGCTGGTGGGTGTCAGTTTGTCCAACTTTAGTTGAATTGGGTTCAATGAACATGGTTCTTTCTGAAGATCAAAAAGCAATCACTATACCGCATTGTGGTTTTTGATGCATAGGTAAGAACGGTTCTCGCAAAGCCCGTAGCAGCCACGTAAAACTTGCAACAACAAAGTAGAGGACGTCTAACTTGTTTTTGCAGGGCATGTTGTGATGTGATATGGTCAAGATGTGATGAGATATAATTTGTTGTATGAGATGATCATGTTTTATTGAAGTTATCGGCAACTGGCAGGAGCCTTATGGTTGTATCTTTATTTCATAAGATGCAAGCGTCATATAATTGCTTTACTTTATCGCTATATGATAGCAATAGTTGCAAAAGCAATAGTTGACGAGACGACCATGTGACGACACATTGATAGAGATCAATATGATGGAGATCATGGTGTCATGCCGGTGACGATGGAGTCATGACGGTACTTTGGATATGGAGATCAAAGGCACAAGATGATGATGGCCTTATTATGTCACATATTTTGATTGCATGTGATGTTTATCTTTTATGCATCTTATTTTGCTTAGTACGTCAGTAGCATTATAAGATGATCCCACACTAAATTTCAAGGTATAAGTGTTCTCCCTGAGTATGCACGGTTGCGACAGTTCTTCGTGCTGAGACACCACGTGATGATAGGGTGTGATAAGCTCTACGTTCACATACAACAGGTGCAAGCCAGTTTTGCACACGTAGAATACTCGGGTTAAACTTGACGAGCCTAGCATATGAAGATATGGCCTCGGAACACTGGAGACCGAAAGGTCGAGCGTGAATCATATAGAAGATATGATCAACATAGAGATGTTCACCATTGAAAACTACTCCATCTCACGTGATGATCGGACATGGTTTAGTTGATATGGATCGCGTGATCACTTAGATGATTAGAGGGATGTCTATCTAAGTGGGAGTTCTTAAGTAATATGATTAATTGAACTTTAATTTATCATGAACTTAGTCCTGATAGTAATTGCATATCTATGTTGTAGATCAATAGCTTGTGATGTAGCTTCCCGTTTAATTTTGATATGTTCCTAGAGAAAAAGAAGTTGAAAGATGATAGTAGCAATGATGTGGACTTGGTCCATGATCTGAGGATTATCCTCATTGCTGCACAGAATAATTATGTCCTTGATGCACCGCTAGGTGACAAACCTATTGCAGGAGCAGATGCACACGTTATGAACGTTTGACAAAGCTCGGTATCATGACTACTTAATAGTTTAATGCACCATGCTTTACGGCTTAGAACCGGGACTTCAAAAACATTTTGAATGCCATGGAACATATAAGATGTTCTAAGAGTTGAAATTGGTATTTCATACTCATGCCAGTGTCGAGAGGTATGGGACCTCTAACAGTACGTTGCCTACAAGATGGGGGAGAATAGCTCAACCAGTTAGTATGTGCTCAAATTGTCCGGGTACTACAATTGCTTGAATCAAGTGGGAGCTTATCTTCCAGATAATATAGTAATTGATAAAGTTCTCTAGTCACTATCACCAAGTTACTAGAACTTCGTGATGAACTATAATATGCAAGGGATGACAAAAACGATTCTCGAGCTCTTCGTGATGCTGAAATCGACGAAGGTAGAAATCAAGAAAAGCATCAAATGTTGATGGTTGACAAAACCACTAGTTTCAAGTAAAAGGGCAAGGGGAAGAAAGGGAACTTCAAGAAGAATGGAAAGCAAGTTGCCACTCCCATGAAAAAGCCCAAAGATAGACCCAAGCCTGAAACTGAGTGCTTCTACTGCAAAGGAAATGGTCACTGGAAGTGGAACTGCCTTAGATACTTGGCGGATAAGAAGGATGGTAGAGTGAACAAAGGTATATTTGATATACATGTTAATGATGTGTACTTTACTAGTGTTTATAGCAACCCATCAGTGTTTTATAATAGTTCAGTTTCTAAGAGTAGTAACTCGAAACGGGAGTTGCAAAATAAACAGAGACTAGTTAAGGGCGAGGTGATGATGAGAATTTGAAGTGATTCCAAGGTTGATAAGATCACCATCGCACACTCCCTTTACATTCGGGGTTAGTGTTGAACCTAAAATAAATGTTATTTTATGTTTGCGTTGAGCATAAATATGATTGGATCATGTTTATTGCAATGTGGTTATTCATTTAAGTCAAGGAATAATTGTTGTTCTATTTACATGAAGAAAACCTTCTATGGTCATACACTCAATATAAATGGTTTAGTTTATTGAATCTCGATTGTAGTAATACACATATTCATAATATTGAAGCCAAAAGATGCAAAGTTAATAATGAAAGTGCAACTTATATGTGGCACTGCCGTTTAGGTCATATTGGTGTAAAGCGCATGAAGAAACTCCATGCTTATGGACTTTTGGAATCACTTGATTATGAATCACTAGATGCTTGTGAACCATGCCTTATGGGCAAGATGACTAAGACTCCGTTCTCCGGAACAATGGAGTGAGCAACTGACTTATTGGAAATAATACATACTGATGTATGCGATTCGATTAGTGTTGAGGCTCGCGGCAGGTATCGTTATTTTTTGACCTTCACAGATGATTTGAGCAGATATGGGTATATCTAATTAATGAAACATAAGTCTGAAACATTTGAAACGTTCAAAGAATTTCAGAGTGAAGTGGAAAATCATCGTAACAAGAAAATAAAGTTTCTACGATCTGATCGCGGAGGTGAATATTTGAGTTACGAGTTTGGTCTTCATTTGAAACAATGTGGAATAATTTCGCAACTCACACCACCTGGAACACCACAGCATAATGGTGTGTCTGAATGTTGTAATCATACTTTATTGGATATGGTGCGATCTATGATGTCTCTTACCGATTTACCACTATCATTTTGTGGTTATGCATTAGAGATAGTTGCATTCATGTTAAATAGGGCACCATCCAAATCCGTGGAGATGACACCGTATGAACTATGGTTTGGCAAGAAACCAAAGCTGCCATTTCTTAAAGTTTGGGGTTGCGATGCTTATGTGAAAAAGTTTCAAACTGATAAGTCAAACCCAAATCGAAGTAGTGCGTCTTCATAGGATACCTGAAATAAACTGTTGGGTACCATGACGAACCTACGAACTATGAGGAAGCGATGATGAGCCCAGATTCCGCGAAATGGCTTAAGGCCATGAAATCTGAGATGGGATCCATGTATGAGAACAAAGTATGGACTTTGATTAACTTGCCCGATGATCGGTGAGCCATTCAGAATAAATGGATCTTCAAGAGGAAGATGGACGTTGATAGTGGTGTTACTATCTACAAAGCTCGAATTGTCGCAAAAGGTTTTCGACAAGTTCAAGGTGTTGACTACAATGAGATTTTCTCACTCGTATCGATCTTAAAAGTCTATCCGAATCATGTTAGCAGTTGCCGCATTTTATGAAATGTGGCAAATGGATATCAAAACTACATTCCTTAATGGATTTATTAAAGAAGAGTTGTATATGATGCAACCAGTAGGTTTTGTCAATCCTAAAGATGCTAACAAAATGTGCAAGCTCCAGCGATCCATCTACGGACTGGTGCAAGCATCTTGGAGTTGGAATATATGCTTTGATAAGTTGATCAAAGCATATGGTTCTATATAGACTTGCAGTGAAGCCTGTATTTACAAGAAAGTGAGTGGGAGCACTACAACATTTCTGATAAGTATATGTGAATGACATATTGTTGATCGCAAATAATGTAGAAATTTCTAGAAAGCATAAAGGAATGTTTGAAAGGAGTTTTTCAAAGAAATACCTCGGTGAAGCTACTTACATATTGAGCATCAAGATCTATAGAGATAGATCAAGACGCTTGATATATTTTCAGTGAGTACATACCTTGACAAGATTTTGAAGTAGTTCAAAATGGAGCAGTCAAAGAAGGAGTTATTGCCTGTGTTGGAAGGTGTGAAGTTGAGTAAAGACTCAAAACCTGACCACGGCAGAAAATAGAAAGAGAATGAAAAGTCATTCCCTATGACTCAGTCATAGGTTCTACAAAGTATGCTATGTTGTGTACCAGACCTATTGTGTACCTCACCATAAGTTTGGCAAGAGGGTACAATAGTGATCCAGGAGTGAATCACTGGACAGCGGTCAAAAATATCCTTAGTGGAACAAGGAAATGTTTCTCGGTTATGGAGGTGACAAAGAGTTCGTCGTAAAGAGTTACGTCGATGCAAGCTTTGAGACCGATCTGGATGACTCTAAGTCTTGATCTAGATACATGTTGAAAGTGGGAGCAATTAGATAGAGTAGCTCCGTGCAAAGCATTATAGACATAGAAAATTTGCAAAATACATACGGCTCTGAATGTGGCAGACCGGTTGACTAAATTTCTCTCACAAGAAAAACTCTTTGGGTGTTAATCACATAGCGATGTGAACTAGATTATTGACTCTAGTAAACCATTTAGGGATTAGTCACATGGAGATGTGAACTAATCACATAAAGATGTGAACTATTGGTGTTAAATCACATGACGATGTGAACTAGATTATTGACTCCAGTGCAAGTGGGAGACTGAAGGAAATATGCCCTAGAGGCAATAGTAAATTTGTTATTTATATTTACTTATATCATGATAAATGTTTATTATTCATGCTAGAATTGTATTAACCGGAAATACATGTGTGAATACATAGACAAACATAGTGTCCCTAGTATGTCTCTACTTGACTAGCTCGTTAATCAAAGATGGTTAAGTTTCCTAGCCATCACTACAAAAAAATACACTTCCGTGATGATACATGTTTGTCACAGTAGGTCGCGTTTTTTGTCATGCATGTACATGTAACATCCCAAATTTTCAATTTGGAATGTTATACATTAGATCATCATGCATATCATATTTTATTTTGCTTTTGGTTTTGATCCTAGAAAATCCTAAGCAACTCAAGGACCCACGGAGAGAGTTGGGGATTTCGTTATTTACATATTTGAGTTTTCTCAAATTTTGTAAACAGGATCATTTGATTTTATTTATTTTATCATCAATTATTTCTATTACAAAAATATGAGAGAGGGAATAAAATGACTTTCCCAAAATATAGAAATATTGAGGATTTAATAAAAAAATCAAATAAGATTTATTTCGGAGTTTTCTGGTATTTTTATTTGAATTTAGGAAAAATGCGCGTTTTTCAAAATTGCATTTAGGGCCCAAATAAATGTTCACTTTATCGGGCTTGATTTTAGAAACCCGGAAAAATTTATTTCGTGATTTTTGGAGTCCGTTTACTATTTCTTTTTATTTTTCTTCCGAGCGTAATTATTTAAAAAAAACGGAACCGACCTTGGGCCGTACCCGAGCGGGACTCCGCCCGGGGGCGCCTTTAAATAGCGCCGCACCCGAGCCCCCAGCCCACCAGAACCGCGCCCGAAACCCTAGCCGCCACCGCCGCCGCCGGAGCAGCGCGCCGCCCGAGGTTCGCCGCCGCCTCGATTTCCGTGCCGATTTTTTTAATTTTTTTTATTTTCGTCGGTTTTATTTTCGATTTTTTTATTTTAATATTATTTTGTTTATTTTAATTATTTTCGGATTAGGTTAATTACCGATTAATCCGTTCGTCGCTTTTCTTTTTCGTCGGATTTTCCGCGGTTATTTTCTGATCGCGATTTCTGATCCGATTTTCGTTTTAGTATAACTTTTCGCTCGTTTATCGGAATCAGGCGATTCAAGCGCCTGGAGTTTCGTCTCGAAACCCTTTTTCCGAATAATCAAATTAAACAAGTTTTTGCTACTGTAAAATTTGACTTAGATCCAGATTACTAGAACGAAGTTGTTTTCTTTCGCCGTTTGATTTCTTTTGCTTCGTTCGATTTGATTCTTTTTGCAAATCAGGGTTCTTAAGTTGAACTTTCTGGTTAGATCTTCTATTTGAGTTTTACCTGTGCATTAGATGAGTACTTATTGTATGCTTGTTTGTTTGTTTGCGATAGAATACCCGGAGTGCGCCGCCTGTTACTTTGAATCTCTAGGTTTCGCAGATCATCAGCAAGGCAAGTAACACTTTGATCATACCTTTTTCTACAACCCAGTTTTATTGCATTAGATCAATCCTCACACATTGCATGATTAGGATCTAATTAAAGTGTGGGATGGGAAGTAGATGAGGTAGTACCTATTACCTGTTTATTATCAAACCTTTGGGAGTTATTTCTACGTTTGCTTATTATGCCATGCTATGCTAGTAGACGTGGATTGGGTGAGTGATATCCATGACAGATGTGAGATTTTTAATTAAGGGTTTAACTAAGGTGGCAACCTAAATACACATCTGGGTGGATTGAGGCACCTGGTTTCCAGGACTTGCCTGTTTTTCTTTGGACCGCCACCCAGGCTCAAAGGGATCATGAGATTATTCATACTAGAAACTTCCGTGTGCAGCCACAAGCCATTATGGGCTCTGGCATAGTTGAGTAAGTCGTGCGAACTCTTACAGGGTAGACTAGCAGATGTAGGGGAAAGTAGGTGTACCGGTCTATCCATCATAAGGTGCTAGCGCTTCTGAAAGACTGTGTCTCGGTCATCCGTTTCTCAAACATCATGTAGTGCGAGAAATCCAACGGAGGCGATCGAGTCTTGTGGGGAAAAGTGCGCAAACCTCTGCAGAGTGTAATAAACTAATCATGGTTAGCCGTGTCCCCGGTTATGGACATCTTGAGTATCTAGTACCTGGATTATCATGTGAATCTCAACATGTTACTCAAAAGTTAATTTTGTTGGGTTTAATGATGTTATTTTAATGGGGGATTGAGAATGCTGTCAACCATTCTCAATGTTTAACAACCACCATGATAGTAATTAAATTTATTCCTTTGAAGTAGGGAAAAATTGGCTTTACGCAAAAACTGTAACCATAGAGCTTTCCACCAGCCAAATATGCATATAGTATAGCTGTTGCATTCCATTACCCTCTGTGTGTTACCTTGCCGGCATATTCCATGTGCTGACCCGTTTTCGGGCTGCAACGTTAATGTTGCAGACTTTTCAGATGACGATTAAGGAGTTTTTAGGTCGTGGTTCTATACTCAGTGATGCCGTTGGAGTTGATGGACTCACTTACCTTCCAAGCCGTCCGCTGTTATCGTTATTAGATGGCCTTAAGCCATATTTATTGTAATAAGCTCTCTTTTGAGACACTCGATGTAATAAGTGTGTGATTGCTACTCTGCTATAAATCCTCGAGTACTGTGTGGTGTCAGCATTACTGATCCAGGGATGACACCGGAGCACAGAGATCAGACTGTTTGAGGTCTGGTCACTACAGTACATCCATGACAAATTTATGACAGAATCAAGATAGTCATACCTGTGCTGTCGTACAAGTGTTCCATGACATTACCAAAATTATCATCATGGAAGTGTCCACTTCCATGACAATAAATCGCGCGTTACAGAAGTGCTTTCGTCAAGGGTGACCGACACGTGGCATCCACCGTAACGGAACGCCGTTAAGCTATCGGGTCGGGTTTTGGATCCGATAACCCGTTAACAGCCCCGACCAATGGGGTTTTTCCACGTGTAAAATCATCATTGGCTGGAGGAAACACGTGTTGGCTCATCGTTGGGACAGATGTCATCCACTCATTGGACAGAAGGCACCTATGATACGTCGACACATGGCATAGCCCAAGAGAGGCCCATTCATGTGAAAAGGCCGGCCCGTTTGACTTGGTCAAAAGGTGGCGGGCCGGCCCATGGAAAGCCTATTAACGGCATGTTCGCATATAGCCCATTCCGCTAACCCAAGGTCCATTACGCCCTATCCGAATTAGGCCCAGTAGCGTCATCTAGGCCATCCAATATGATTCCAGCCCGTTTTCACTTCTGGCCCATGTATGGCCCATGACGTCTTTCGGCCCATATGAGGCCCTATGTAACTCTTGGCCTATTAACGGCCCGTGGTGAAACTGGCCCGTAATGAACAGTGTATCACCTTATACCCATTAACGGCCCATTATTCCGTTGGGCCGTTTCCAGCCCATGTTATCTTTCGGCCTTCTCAGAGCCCATTTATTCTTGGGCTCATTTCCAGCATTCGTTTACTTATGGCCCGTTACTGTCATTTTCTGCTAGTGGTCCAAATTCAGCCCGTGGTTACAGTTGGCCCGTTTGTGGTCCGTTAATACGTTGGACCGTTTTCATAGCGTCATCAAATACGGCCTATTAACGATGGCCCGTTACGGTCGGCCCATGAACGGACGATTCCAACTCTAGCCCGTTTACAGCCATAATGTGGCCTGTTATTGGTCCATGTTTGGCCAATCGATCATACGGCCCATATAAGGCCCATTAATGATACGGCCCGTAGAAGGCCCATTGTTTCTACGTCCCGTAGAAGGCCTACTGTTTCTACAGCCTGTAGAAGGCCCACTGTTTCTACGGCACGTAGGAGGCCCAGTGTCACTACAGTAAATATTAGCCCGTGGTTATTGTGGCCTAGTTTTAAAAAATAGGTTATTGCAGCCACTAGTTAACCGCGGAAAAAGAACTGCAATGACTACAAGCAAACAAATAAACAAGACAACAAGGAAATAAATAAGCAAGCAACTAACGCTAGGCTATCACGGCTATTACACATATTACATCCATTGGGCATCAAAGTTCTCCACCAGTGCAAATATAGGGAACAAAGCGGCATATCATATACACTGGCCGTCAAAATTGGCCACCAGTACAAATAAATGCGGTAGCAAAACAAGGGCATAACTACAACAACTTCAGAAGAGCTCAAGAAACGTTATCCTGGGTATCCACCATGCTGGCAATAAGCTTAGCAAGCTGATTAGCTTTGTCCTATTTGGCGCTAAAATCCTCCAACTCTTGCTGTTGCACCAGAAAGTATGCATCTGAATGCTCCAGGGACTTCCCAGTCCTTCTGCTTCTTGTCGCAGCACAGCTGAACGATTACTTTCAGCTTGTAGTTGAGACTCAAGAAACCGAACTGATTCAGACAGTGAGTTTGAATAGCTTGTGCAAGCGGTAGTGGCCAGTAACTCCAACACTAAACCAAGACAGTATGTGTCACTATCCTGAACCTTATCTGCATTACTTCCTTTACCGTTGCTTAATAAGGCACTCTTCCCCAATATTCTATCAGCATTCTAAAAGAAGAAACAAGCAGACACATAACAAGTTTAGCATGTACTAGTATATGAAACTCATTTCGGTGAACCAGTTCATTAGTAAGGTGGACATGATTAAACTACCAAGTCTTCTATTGCCAAGTACTAGTACATAATAAAAGCATCAAACAAACATATATCTATGTCCTATGGTAGCAATGGAATCTTAAATTAGAACATTTGTTCTTCAGGTTTAGGCACTTGTTCTACATGAACAGAGTACAGTAAGACGCAAGAATATAATACTTAAAAATAGAAAATGAGCTCATAGACCTTACCACATTCTTGGTTCGGGAGCAGTATAGAACAAGGCATTCCCAGTCATCGTCCAGTAAATGTGTCTCGGGAGAACGTAAGGGAATTTGATGAGTTTCTTTGCCGGTGAAGTACGTTTTCTTCAGGTAATTCTGATACTGCCACCAAGCATTCTTGAAGATAGCAGAGGTATTAGCACAGGTTACCTCATCCTGAGTTTCCAAATCGGTCCTTCTCTATAGAGAAAATGGGAAAATTTGTTGTATTATAACCATCATGGAGGTAGGATGTATGGGACGAAGCAAAGTAATTGCCATGAATAATATTACTTACACATAACTCCTGGACAAACACCTGCAACTGGCATTTTCCTTCATCTTTAGTATAATATTTCCAAGATGGGAAGATACGCACATACGATTTAACAACATCAAATGCGATAGATGCTAAACTACGACTAGCTGGTTGTGCTTCCTCCACAGGAATAGGCATACTAACTGGTGGAGTTGGGGTTCGCCGTGATAGTACTGGCCCTTTGGGCACTGGAGCTGCCTTACTAACTGCTCTTGTTTGGGAGCTCTGTGGTGGAGATGGTGCTGTGTCAACAGGAACTGGGTTACTATCGGCTGGGGTTTGGGTTAGATTGGGTGAAGCTGGTTCTCTGTCCATCATAGTAGGGGTACAATCTGCGAGAGTTTGGGTTATGTGTGGTAGGGCTGGTTCTTGTGCATGTACAACCGGGGTGCTATCTCCACCAAGAGGTAGCACTATTTTATTTGAACACCGTGTTTTTAGTCCGCTAGATACTGGCATCACCCGCTCCAATTCAAATGGCTGATAAACAGGAAACATAGTTGAATGTACAGACATTGTATGAGAGACAGATGCAATAGATAGTGTGGAAAAAAGAGGGCATGAAATAGTTGACATGTATATTGTTTAACTAAAACGGATAGCATGACATAATTTCACATATATGATGTCTATCTAAACTGGATAGCATAGCATAACATAATTCAAAGATATGATGAATAACTAAATAGGATCGCATGACGTAATTCACCTACATGTTATCTAAGTAATCAGGATCGCATCATTTAATTCACATATGTGATCTATATGCTAAACAGAGGGCATTCGATATGATGTCTGAACTAAGAACATGATGTTGAATATTGTGTATATGATGTCTAAACTATGCAATGCAAGACACCGTATGCATGATATGAGCAGTATAACTGTGCCAAGTTAGAGCATACACCTCAGTGGGGGAATATGACTGGTCATCTGTCTCTGAATCCATCTCCGAGGAGCTATCGGGACCCAACAAGAGATCTGCTTCGATAGGTAGCACTGTCTGCTCTGAAGGCCTTGTTTTCACTCCAGATTTTTCCATCACCCACCCAAATGGTTGATTCACAGGAAGAGTAGTTTAATGTACAAACATTGTCGACAAATGGAAATGTAATGAAGAAAAGGATGGGCAAGATATCATTCAAATATATGATGCCTGGTTAAACATGATGGCATTGCACATTTCACATATATTATGGCTGGCTAAAAGACATGAGACTGCATAATTCCCATATATGATATAGAAACTAAACAGGTGGCATTACAGAACATGTCTAAACTAAGCAGATGACATATATGATGTCAAAAGTAGGCACTGCAAGGCAACATATGCATGATATGACTAACATCATCATGCCAAGGTAGAGCAAACACCTTGGGGGGTAAATAGGAGTGGTCAGCGGCGTCCGAATCCGCCTCAGAACAGATATCTTCCTCTGGATTACAATCTGGAGAGGTGTGGGGAGGGTTTGCAATTGAACCCACCATGGAGCGATGTCTGCATGACATTGTATTGCCGCGCAAAACTCTTCTCTTTTTCTCTACATGTTCAGCATGACTGTGTACAATATCTGACATGCATACGAAAAAAATATGGTGAGATTATGTAAGGAGAGCATGCAGAAATTTAGAGTGATGGTAACAACCAGTGGATCGATGTTTTTCCGTTGAACCAAAATAGCCCTAATGGATTGATGTGAATGTATAGTAATAAGTGATGCAACAAGTGTACAACCTCTTTGCCGTAGCCGTGTCGACCTCAGCATCATTGGGTTGGTCGCTGAAGCAGTTGAGGCAGAGGTGGCTATCGAGGTGTGCAGGAAGATCTGAGGAATCTGTAGACGGCGTCCAGGGCACTGCTCTGTTGTGATGGATCGTTCTATCATTGGAGCAGCTCCGGTGACCCGTAAGACGTCAAGGCTGAAGCAGCACAAGACAAACATCGTCAATCTCAAGTGGGATTCTAATAGCATCTCCAATAGATGATGTAAAATGGATGTAAAATTAACATCACCAAAAACCACCTGACTACAACAGATGAGGTAAAAACTGTTGACTCTGAACTTAACTGTCGAAACTAAAATTTACTGTGGAATCTGAATGCTACTGTCGAAACTGAACGCAATGGTAGCAGAGAGGCACTTGACATGTAGTTTAGGGAGGGCCTGGAGTTCATCTTCAACATGCACCCCCCTGAGCCGCCAGCCACCACCGGCCGAACCGCCGGCCCCAGCGCTGCCTCGCCGCCCCGAAACAACTCGCCACCGCCGCCCCGGCCAGCCCTCTAGGCCCCCCGCCCGCCCCCACCCTGAACCCTAAGATAGATAGTGGGGTACCTCTCCGGCGAGCTCCCGTCCCCGCTGCGGGTGGTTCTTCCTTAACTCCGGCAAGCCCCCCCCAACCCCTAAAAATCGACTGACCCAAAAGTCGATTCAGTCGACTGAAGTGTGGCTTAATTGGAGCAGAGCAGCAGCACGAGCGAGGGGGAGAGCAGCAGCAGCTGGGCAAGCGAGCGATCGAGCGAGAGCCGGAGCAGCCGCAGCAGATCCGGCTGGTATGGCCGCCACCGCCGAAGGGGCCTCACACTGGGGGAGAGCCGCCGTGGAGATGTCGCCCACGGCGCCGGCTTCAAGGTAGCCACTCCACGGGGGTGCGGGATGGAGCACCGTCGGCGCCGGGAGGTCGAGTTAAGGAGAAGGTGCGATGCGATGAGTGTACAACCTATTTGGTGGCGCCGAGTAGGCCTCGGCTTCGTCCGAGGAGTCGGTGAGGATGTTGCGGTTCCGGTTGAGCAGGTTAAGGCGGCGCTGTGGGGATGGAGCAGCCGCGATAGACGAGGCGATCGTCGGAGCAGCTCCTTGGAGGTGGAGGACGGGGCGGCTGAACCGGCGGGACAGCAAGATGGACGACGGATCCTCATTCGGGAAGGTGGACGAGGGACGTCGAGCTGTTGCGGTGGACGACGTCATCGGGGAAGAGGCTCCGGCTGGGCAGCGGTGACGTGGCGGACGGAGGAGGGTGGGGTTTCGCGGCTGGAGCGAAGAGGTTATGGCGGCCTGGGATTTTGAATGGCGAAAAGGGGGCGATGGGAGGGGGTGAAGCATGACTTAGGAACGCGCTTGTACAAAATGTAGGGTGTGTTACAAAAGTACCCCCCACCGATTTGAAGTAGCGGCCCTTTTGGCTCAGGGTTAGAAGGGGGATTTCGCGTGTCGGGATTTGGCAGCTGGAGGGAGTTTTCGCACGCGTTGTAATTTCAGGATAGCAAGGCACGGGTTGTGAAGGCGCCAGTTTTGGAGCACGATATCTGAATTTTCAGGATACAACAAGATGCGGGTTGAATTTTAGGGACAAGCCTAACGTGTAGTAATATTGTACTTGTACATACCAAATCAATTCGCACTTCCCTCAACCAAAAAGAAAACGAAAAAAATGAAACTATTCACGCGACATAAAGAGAGAGTCTTGCCCCGTTTTACTATACAAATACTATTCAAAGCTACTCCCTCCTTCCATCTATAAAGGGCATAATGCGCTTTTTGATGCAAACTTTGACCAAATATTAGAGCAATGATATATGACATGCAACTTACACAAAGCACACCGTTAAATTCGTCTGTGAAAGGTTCTTTCAATGATATAATTTTCACATTGTGCATGTCATGTACTATTAATCTCGTCAATAGTTAAAGGCGGTCTTAAAAATCTCATTACACCCTATATAGATGGAAGGAGGGAGTATGAATCCATGTTATGTCCGATTAAATTTTTTCGTTTGCTGTATAATGCATGTAACCTACTCATACCAACATTTTAGTGCATTCCAAATGTCTATACTACCGCTGCAATTCGAACTAAATTTGAATTCCTTTCTCTATTTCAATAAGAATCTACAATCATGATTGTTGCCAACTTCAACCATCATAGTTTCCTTGCTATCCGCCAGATATAAATCAGACGGCCTATAATGCAGGATGGCAGGCACACCATCATCAACAACTCTATTTTTTTTATAAGAGTAGAGATAAAATATATTAAATGTAGTATACCATGTTCATAACCACACCATGTGTATCACCGTTATATATATTCACACATCCGACGTTTTGAAACACTATGATAAATTCTTCAAATATCTGAATTCGCTTTTTATAATGAAGTATATATGATCTCTATTCATCTTTTACAGCCACACAACCCTCTTATCTTTGTAGCTAGCGCTAACTTTCTCTTGTGCATGCACACGCCCGCATCCCTCTCACCCTCCCTCAGCATTCTCTAGCTCCATCGCGCAAATTCGTCTTTTCACTTTAGGTCGTTCACCCACGGTGTGTGAAGGCCCCCCGGCTCCTTCTTTACGGCACACATCGATTGATATGCCTCTCTAGCCAGGTGTGCCTAGCACAAACACAAGCTTCCCCTCTTCTCTTGTCACCGTCCATGCCTCACTCCCACCACTCTTTTCATCATTCTCGTACTCGCACACTCCTCCCCCTCGATATAGTATGCCTCTCGTGCCACCTCCTACATGCATCCCTCTCTCTCTATCCTTCTCCTCGTGCCTCATTTGCTTCTAACACACACATGCATGTATACCGATCGATCTCCCAACATATACCTAGATTGACTTTAACTACCCCCCCCATCGATCGACGTACCTCACAAGTTATGTCTCTCCTTTCTCTTACAAAGGGCGATTGATCTTCCTATGTAATTACGTCTGCTTACCACAGCCACATCATCCCCCCTCATCATTCGTGCATGCCTCCTGACCCGTCTCTCACATGCACGTGCACAGACAACAAGCAGCCATCACCTCTCTTATTGATATTGCGGGCGTGCCCTCCGTCTGTCTAGCAAGCCTATCCCACCATTTGTTAGAAGCAACTCCACTACCACCCCCTCCAACACTCTAGCTCTGTCTCTCTCCCAACCTTATTCATCGCCTGCACATATGCATGGATGTCGATCGATCTCCCTTAATACATGAGGCAGATCGATCTCCTTAATACATGAGGTAGGCCTCTCTCCTCCTCCACACATATACCAGCCATTGTACCTCTATAGTTAATTGGGCCTCCCTCTTCCCCCACCACACACTGATAGTCGAGCGCTGCAGGTAGGTATCCATGCCACAGAGACAAACTGCACATGTCCCATCTCACGTTCCAGTAGGCCAGCCACTCTATATCTTTGACGTGGGCACACACAAATTCGATGGCACTCTTTATCGATCGCGTGCGCACACACACACATCACCCCTCTCTTCGATTCTATGGACACCTCAAGCCGATGATATCTCCACTCTCTTCTCATGGATCGCCCCTCTATATATATGTTATATCCAGGACTCTATTTCACACACATTGCATATGTTAAATTTTTTGATTGACCCCCCTCCCCAAAAAAACTCTCAAGAACCCACACACTATATCTCTCTAGGTTTGTATCTCTCTCACACAACCCCACGTAGGTGGTGTACGTATACAAGAAGAGAATAGGTGCACCGTGCATGTACGCACGCTTCGTGCCCAGCCACACCCGCGTGGGTACATAGTGGAGCTCATTTCTCCGCAGAAGCTGAATTTGTTTTTGAAACATCAAGTGGCCGGAGACTCGAAAACTTATTTGCCCATTAGTGACTTGTCAGGGCAGTGGATTTTAGTTTGTACGATAATGCTGCATCCACCTAAAGTAACGAAAGTTCTTACGTAAACTTCCTAGTAATTCCCTCTTCGTAGGTGCAACATTACTCCTAACATTTGTAATATCAGTTTGAAACTTGTAATATTGTCGTGTCCTATTCCTGCATTTTCAAAATCCTGCGAATCAAATAGGTCCTGAGTTGGTGATGATGTTGTGCCTCCCATCTTTCACCAATAGCCGTCGGATCTAGATCTGACGCATACAAACCAAGCTTCTCCATTTTTGCAAAAAGATGCCCGCACTTGTTCCCTATTTACAAACAACTCCTTGTCTCTCACAATCAGCCTCATCTCCTCCCCACCACATTGAGGAGTAGAAGGCCGTGGAAAAATCTGGCGCGATGGCCGCTGCCGGAGCCATCCACCCCCAATCTTTGTGTTCCGTGCAATGCACGGGCATCTACGCACGGGAAATTATGTCAAACAGGGCTAGTTGTAAGCAGGCTAGCTCTACAGCCATGATGATAGTGACTGCAGACGGTGAGGCTGACTATGATATGCCGAACATGGCGCCTATACTCAGGTGTCATCTCCGGCGCAGGGTCTTGTCACTTCACTGTGAGGAGCAGCACATAATAATTTGACCAACGGGTAGTACTGTGCTAGTACTCCTACTACTACATTGGTAGTACTACTACTAGTACTAGTAGCACCACCGTCTGGATTTAGGAGTACTACCACGTCCATCTGGATTTTATTATTTGACTAGCAATATCTAGTAATGAATGTTACCAAAAATGTACTACTCCCTCTGTAAATAAATACATGGTGTTTTATTCCTATCGGCGAGAGAACTTAATGTTTTTTTGCTACTCCTAACTAGAGTACTAATAGGATTACATGCAATGAAATAAACACTGCATTTCATGTTTGGTAGTCTCAAGTCATTGAAAGCATGCACGGCCCACATCTCTCATTGGTTGATATGTCATGAAATAAGAAACAAGGAGGGAGTTAATGCACCGTGCCTAAGTATTTTGGGATTATTTGGTTTTCATAAGGTTACTTACACAACATTTTTGTTTACATGCATTAACATTTTATTAGTTAAATCAAAGGTCAAAACTTGGCGCAAAATGCAAAGGGGGCCAATAAACCAGTAAACATCAAACTTCTCTCATTTGGCCCCAACTAGAGGTCCGGTGAGATGACTATACTGCACCGGCACGGAGGGGGACGCATCTTCATTGACTTACGGCAACTGCCTTTGGGTGAATGACATGTGGCCCTAGGGGGTAGCTGGCTCACCTATCATACAGCCTAAGGCAGGTGCAGTAGAGGGTCGAGGAGTAGTACGAAATCATACGCACCTACGCACGCTAACCAAGGGCTGAGTGATCACTCGAATCGCAAGATCAGTTGACTAGAAGCTACGCTAGACCCATGGAGGCGATGAGCGCGAGCATCAGCCGGCTGTGCCAGATGGTCCACGACGCCGGCCTGTGGCCCGGCACCGAGGAACGTCTCCAGGTAGTATTTCTTGAGGCCGCCAGGGCGAGGGGCCGCTTGGACGACAGCTTTGTCTCCTTGTTCGACGAGGTCCTCGTCGATTTCCTCGACAAGTTCACCGTCGTCAAGAAGCTTGCGGACGACTTTGACGTGAGCCTCCAGCTGACGCGCCCAGGCCCTGCTATGCCTGCCACCCTCAACGGCCACTATGGTAACAACCTCTTCGACGCACTGGTGGCCCTGCGACTACCCGCCGCCGCGCCGGAGAATGTCCACCTCGAGGTCGCGCTCGCCGCGCAGCGCCTGGCGTAGCAAGACACCATCGACATAATCACCCACATCTACACACAAATCGTCCACAAGGACTACTACATGCAAGAGGAGGACAATAGGACGCTGGCCTTCTTGGAGCGCGGGGTAACCTTGGACGGCACTATTCAGAAGCACGTTGAGCTCGCCGCCAACGCCGCTGCTCCTCACACGTCGGTTGGTGACCTGGCGCACTAGGGCGTGAGGATGTCGTTGAACATTGATGGATCCATATGTATTTTTATCTTTCCGTCAAATCCATGTAGTAGTATATGATACTACAGTAATTATCTTACCTTTCGCATCAACTTCATAATTTTCGTACATACTCCATGCATGAACGGCACCAGAACCAAACTTCTCATTACTCTAGGAAAAATCATTATTTTCTATCTATCGGTCGCGCCATGGAGCAGAACCAAATTTTACAAGCTACGAGTTCAAAAGGAAAAGCCTGCCGTGTTCGCGTCGCACCCCCACACGGTTGGTCCGGCCTGGCGCTCAAGCGGGAATGCGTGCGGTGTTGCATTTTCACTTACAAGTGGGACCGCGGTTGAGCAAACCGACTATCGGCAAACCCCGACCCCGCCCACCGCGCGATGGCTCAGAAAATAGGAGGGAGAAGAGATGGTTGTAGCATGGACTCCAAGAAAATTGGTGTCGGATGGGACTCGTGTGGGTGGCGTGTGCCGTACTGCTAGACGTGAATGCTAGTTATGGCGCATGCCACCCCACTATATCGAGCCTATATTGAGGTACGTAGAACAAATTTCCTACAGTCCGTGCTCAGCCCTCCACTATCTCTCTTCTTAGCTAGCCAGCGGACGTGCGGAGCCCATCATCTGTTTGCTCACATGCAGCCCCACATGTCAGTGAAAATGCAAGAGGACCCACTGAACCTGCACATCTTTCACCTCGACATGCTAGTGATGAAAAACAAATCCAATAAAGATCTTCGGTGGCCGCTTTTGGAGTTACTCAAGAGTAGTAAGATTCTATTTACAGTTTAACCCAAGATGCACATCTCGTGGCTTCAACTACCACTCCATTTTCTTTCATGACATGACCTGGATGCTGGATGTCCCACGTGTCGGCAAAAGGAGGAAGAACCCAACCAAATCTTCGGTTCTGCTCTCGGATTAGACTAGTTGTGCTAACTTAAAATTTTTATTGTGTACTCCCTCGGTTCCAAAATACTTGACTTCCATTTGTCCAAAAGTGGATGTACCTATATACTAAGACATGTCTAGATACATATATATTTTGACAAATAGAAGGCATGTATTGTGCAACAGAGGGAGTAGAATGGATGCAAGTCTTTTATTGGGAAGAAGAGTACATCCATATATTGATAGAGCTCAATTTAGTAGATGTTCTATCACTTTTAGCTAGCACAGAGGCAAGATCGAGCCTCCGCAGATCAACAATGAATGCATCGAGAAGGCACTAACCCAACTTACAGGAGTAGTAAAATGTATTCTTGTGGTTCTTGTTTTCTTTGGTCTCACTTTTCTAGTCAAAATTATCGTTGGAGTTCGTGCAAAACGGAGGTGCGTTTGGGGTCGTGCGTTGGAGTTGGCCTTACAAGTGGGACCGCAGTTAAGGAAACCGACTATCGGCAAACCCCCACCTCGCCCGCCGCGCGATGGCTGAAGTTAGGGAAACAACGAGGTTGAAGAGATTGCTCTAGCACGGACTCCAAGAAATAATATGGTGTCAGATGGATGTCGTGGTGGTGGCGTGTTCCGTACTCCTGGACATGAATGCTTGTTCTGGCCCATGCCACCCTACTACTCCTACTACTTACTCCTACTAGTATATAGTATACTAGTATCGAGGATTCGAGGTGCTGGTTACGTACAATGAACACATTAACATATGGCTACAGTAAAAACACCCGCCCGACGCGCGAAGCATGTGAAGCTAGTACAAATTTAGAGAAGCGACTCGAAAACCATTCATAAATTTAGTAAGTTTATCACAGGCATATCATTTTATTACATACAACAGGTCATCAACCCACATCGACAACGAGGATACATTATAAATACTAAAGTTTTCATGACACAACAAATAACAAGCCATGAAATGAACTTCAACTCAACCATTCCGCGGTGTTGGAAACGCTTGCTTTGAACCACAAGTGATTCTCTGGGACGGGCCATCTGTTGTCGATCTGGAGACCAACGCGGGACCGATCATCCAGGCTGAAGCGGCCTACTATATCAGTACCAGGGTAGGGAACCACCCAAATGTCCGAGGTATAGACACAGTTGCTTCTCATAAATGTGTCAACAGCAGTTGGATCGCCTTTCACCATCATCGGATAGTTTTGTCCAAGGAAGAGCGAGTTTTCTCCAAGACTATCAATTCTGTGCCAGGGAGAAGGAGTTGGAGCTAGCACACTAGTATCCATCCCGAATACCATGCAACGGGTATTGGAATAGGTCTGGAGAGTGCGACCATGGGAGACACCTGCTTCCTTAGCAGTAACATCATCAGTGGGCTGTATACACACAAGAAGAGGTGATCCATCGGAATTAGTTGCCAGGCGCCACAGAGTATATGGGCGCTGCTCGTGATCATCACCATCGGCATCTCCCCCTTGGTTATAAAAATTTTCAAGTATAGGTGGTGGGATGTTCACAGGACCTTGGAAACACAAGAAGAAGGTTAATTAGTAAAGGGAAACTTGCTAACCCGCATGCATGTGGATGAAACAATTATAATTACGGTGGAAGACAAACGTACCGAAACTACTAGGATGCCATGCAAAAACAGTGCCATGAGTGGTGGCAGCAAACACAAGGCCCTCGTATTGAATTGCATCACAGTACTCATCCGTGTACAGAAACTGATTTTTGAGCAATATCCATCGAGTCGAACCACGAAGGACGGCAACAAGCTTGTCGAAGATAGCAACAACTTGATAGTTGTTGTAATTCCAAGAGCGGTTGGGAACTCGAAAAATTGCTATCTTCCGTAGAAGACAGTCACCATGATCATATTTGAACGTGCGTACATTACCGGTGTGCTCAACCTCTTGGCAGTGTGCTGAGATTTTTGGAAGTGGAACCCGGTGACGAGTGTACACATTCACAAGTTCCCACTCGCAGTTGGACCCAATGTAAACAACCCAATCTCCATTTGCGCCCGCCCAAGCCTTTCCCTCAAGCGATGGCATCTTAACATCATACGTATCATTATCAAGCGGCATCAACTGGCACAGGGCGAGGCCTTCGTCGTGCCGGCGCCAGTCATCAGGGTCACGGTGAAGAAGATAGGGGAGATCAAACCGCTCCTTGACTCTTGGGTTCTTTGTAATTATGTTATTAGTTGAGTCGAGAATAGGCTTGAACGAACCTGCCATGCTAGCCGAGGTGATGACGTCGCACCGATCAATGAGTGCCTCCACCACGTCATCTTTCAGATCGGGGCAAGAATAACAGGGTCGTTTCCGGCCTGTTCCCTCCATGGAGAAGACGATCGAACAATGGCAGAAGAAAGGGTGAAGGGCTGAAGGAAAACGGAGGAGGGAGAGGAAGAGCGTGCGACAGCAGTTCCAAACCGAGAGGGAAAGGCGAAGAGCCGGTGGACGGTTGCGAGTTTGCCATGGTTCACGAAGAGGCGCCTCGGCCTACACGTCCGTTCAGAAATACTCCTACTACTCGCCGTCATCTCAATGATATGTTGGAATGGGGCCACATGTCAACAAAGTATGGTGTGTAATTTCTCGTGCAAAATGCGATCTGGCCGCGTTGGCCCGAGGTGCCGCATTAGTTATCAACCTTTATTTTTTTAATGGCGTGCCGATCAGTTTTGAAGCACGACTAACTGGTACTGTACGTGGAGAGGATGACAGCAGGGACCCGCCAAGGTCATGGCAATATGCAAGCAAGTGCCTCCTTATTTCAAGCCAATAAAAAAATGGCTCCTCCTAGTGGATTTCTGACATATGGGTCCCATGCCATTGCCAACGTAGTCAATAAATGGGAGAATTGCACAACGAGCGGCTGACACCAGGGACCCAGTAGCTCGCCCAGTTATTTTCGTTTTGGGTTAATTTGATAAATTCCACTCCAAATTTGGTGTATCCAAGAAATGCCACTGCAATTTCCAAACTTTGAAAAATGCCATGTCATGCCATTTCTAGTGGCATTTTTCGAAGTCTGGAGTGGCGTTTTTCAAAGTTTGCAAACTGCAGTGGCGTTTTTCAAAGTTTGCAAAAATTGCAGTGGCGTTTTTCAAAGTTTGGAAATTGCAGTGGCATTTTTATGAATCGCCATAATTGGAGTGGCATTTATCTAATTTTTTTTTGAGACGGAAGCAGTGTGTCAATTGGGCTGTGCGGGACACTCTGGCCTATCTAGACAGCCTTTTCTTTTATGTTTACCACAGACCAGCCCAGTACTTTTTTTTCTTTCTGAAAATGGCTAGCCCAGTTCTTTTGTGATTTGTCAAGTAAGTCGCTTTATCAGGCATGTTGAGCTGCAAATCTTTCAAGACGAGGAGAGCTTCATTGGGCTAGCCGAGAAAATGGCCTATCAGTAATGAGAAATGGGCTGTACATTTTTAAAACACATCAAACCGGCAATTATTTTCAAATATATTTTTTTTCATTTCAAGATTTTAAATTGCATTGATTTTTATGCGTGGACAATTTATTGGATTTTATATTGATATACATTTATTTTTAAAATCAATCTGAATGTGACTCGAAATTTCGGGATTAAAACAGTTCAGACCGCACTGACATATGCAAAATTTCGTATAATTTTTTAACCGTGGCCACAATATGGGCTGTAATGCTAACATAAAGAATATGGGCTCCAAAAATACCCGTAAGAATTAGCAAATGGGCTGTAAATTATTTGAAATAATGGCAGATGGGTTGTATGCTGTTTTCCACAGATTTAAGGCTTTCCACAGATGGCATGTATACTGTTGGATGTCCATCCAACGGCCGTCGTGCTTCTTCAATCTCTGCTCTTCCTGCTCCAGCCGCTAAAACAAGTGCCGACGGGACTGCCTGCTCCCTCCTCCCCGCGGCCGGCTGTGCTGCCGCGCAGGCCTCACCGCCCCATCGTACTCCCATCGCTGGCCTAGCCATCCCTCTACTCACCCACACCTGCTGTTATTCTCCGGCGACGGCAGACAAACCAGTAAACCCTCGTACAGTCGTACTCCCCTCCGCGTGGGAAACAAAACAACGGCCGAGTATTCCCTGCCTCTGTGTCATTCCCTTCCTAGGCCTCGCCGTCGTCCACCGCCCTGGTGCTCTCGGCGTGGCGTGGTCAGCGACCGACATGCATCTGAAGTGGACTATACGTGGAGAGGCTGACAGCTGGGTCCACGGCCGCACGCAAGGAAATGCCTCCTTATTACGCGCAAAATAATGATTTCCTCCACCTGACATCTGGGACCTAACGAAACGGCCTCTGTATTTCACGAAAAAAACTTTACCGCCGCTGACAGCTCGGACCCACCAGCTATATCTTCGCACGCAAGGAAGTGCCTCCTTATTACGCACAAAAAATGAATACTCCCCCTGCTAGCTGGGACCCAGTATAGTGGGCCTACTAAGTTGACGGGGATGAAGGGCTTTGTCAACTTAGTCAATATGCATGATTCTAGCTCGACTGACCGTACGATGTCCATTCAACGGCCGTAGTGCTTCTTCAACCTCTGGTCTTCTTGCTCCAGCCGCCCAAAGTAGCGCCAGTCGTGCCGCCTGCTCCTGCCTCCCATGGCCGGCTGTGCTGCTGCGGAGGCCTCACCGCCCCCATACTACTCCCACCACTGGCCAGGCCATCCCTCCACTCCACTCACCCACACCCCCTATTATTCTGCGGCGAGGGCAGTGTAGACGAACCAGTGAACCCTCGTACTCCTCTCCCCGTGGGCATCCACTGCCGTGTCTTCCCCGGCTCCGTGTCGTCCCCTTCCTAGGCATCACCATCATCCACCACCCTGGTGCTCTCGGCGCGGCGTGGTCAACGTGGTCAAGGAACGGCTTCCATCGGACATGGACTGTACGTGGAGAGGCTGACAGCTGGGTCCACGGCCACAGCAAGGAAGTGTCTCCTTATTACGCGCAAAATAATTATTCCTCCACCTAACAGTGGGGACCCACCAGACGGGCCACCGTATTTCGTGAAAAAACGTTTGCCCTTGACTGCTGGGACCCACCAGATACATCTTCGCATGCAAGGAAGTGCCTGACAGTCGGGACCCACCTGGTCGAAGCGTAAGTAGCGTTGTCATTCTGGTCACGAACGTGTACGTACATATATACTGGTGGATGTAGAGGCGCGCACGTGTCGTAGTAGAGGCGCGCACGTAGCATGTACGCGTACGTACAATGGCCAGGGTGCAAGAAAGAAAATACGGCCACGTATGTGCACATACGGGCGGGGTCTCTAACGCCTACTCGCGCATACGTACGGCCAGGGCTCGTGTACATGGCTGGGTCGGAACGGAGAAACAACGTCGTCGTCGTGTTCATGGGGAGGCAACGGAATGCGCCGTGTTCATGGGGAGGCAACGGAATGCGTGGTGCTCATCAGGTGGGCTTGGACGGAACAGGCGATGGAAACGAGGCCTGGAGTACCACAGAACGGAGGAAACGGCCTTGTGTTCGACCGGCCACATTCGAAACGGGATCCTGTTCATCGGGAGGGGTGTGGCGTACCGCAAAACAGGACTCCACGGGATATTGTTCATCTCCACCGTCAACCCCCTCCAGCCTCCCCGAGCTACTGTTCATCCACCATCGACCTCCTCCAGCCTCCACCTGCGACTGTTCATCCACAGGCTCCTGTTCATCCAGCCTCCACCACGCGCTACTCCACTGGCTACTGTTCAACCAGCCCTCTCCACGGGTTCCTATTCAACCACCCCTCCACGGGCTACTGTTCATCCTGCCCTCCACCGTCTATTGTTCATCCTGCCCTCCACGGGGTGGTCCTGTTCATCCAGCCCTCCACGGGGTCCTGTTCATCCAGCCCCAACCGGCTCGATTGATCGGGGTCCTGTTCATCCAGAGGCAACACCACGGGGTCCTGTTCATCCACCCCCACCGGGAACTGTTCATCCAACCCCCCCCCCCCCCGCAACGCTCACTGTTCATCCAGAGGCAGCATCGATCGACTTCAGTTAGCAGCAGTAGCGAAGGAATCGCTCGATCGGGTTCAGTTAACAGCCATCGATCGATCGCTCGGGTTCAGTAATGCGTAGCCTGCAGTGCAATCGCTCGGGTTCAGTTAGAGCCCAATGCCTCGCTCGGGTTCAGTTAGAGCCAACGCCTCGCACACACGCGCGTACCTGTATGAGAGAAGCGCGCATCGCTCGGCCCCCGACCTCCCACCTTAATTGGGAACTCCCCAAAATTTTCCTCCCCCTCGCTTCTACCATGGTTTTTTCCATCATGGACGGCCCAAAGAATGTCATGCAGCTGCGTCTCCAGCCCGCCCAGGATGAAAAGCCCATTTTCTTTCATGAGTTTTTGCCATAGAAGTAGGAGCCCACCACATCTATGATGATATCGGGTTTTGTCACAATTATCGTCATAGAAGTGTCATATGTATGACAGAAAAAAATTTCGTTCGGCCCAAAATGTCATGGATGTGTCTTTTTTTGTACTGCATGGACATGTGTTGTCATTTGATGAATGGGATCACATCATTAGAGAATGATGTGATGGACAAGACCCATCCGTTAGCTTAGCATAATGATCGTTCAGTTTTATTGCTACTACTTTCTTCATGACTTATACATGTTCCTCTGACTATGAGATTATGCAACTCCCAAATACCGGAGGAACACCTTGTGTGCTATCAAATGTCACAATGTAACTGGGTGATTATAAAGATGCTCTATAGGTGTCTCCAATGGTGTTTGTTGAGTTGGCATAGATCGAGATTAGGATTTGTCACTCCGTCTATCAGAGAGGTATCTATGGGCCCTCTCGGTAATATACATCACTATGAGCCTTGCAAGCAATGTTACTAATGAGTTAGTTGCGGGATGATGCATTACTGAACGAGTAAAGAGACTTCCCGGTAATGAGATTGAACTAGGTATGATGATACCGACGATCGAATCTCGGGCAAGTAACATACCAATGACAAAGGGAACAACGTATGTTGTTATGCGGTTTGACCGATAAAGATCTTCGTAGAATATGTAGGAGCCAATATGAGCATCCAGGCTCCGCTATTAGTTATTGACAGGAGATGTGTCTCGATCATGTCTACATAGTTCTCGAACCCATAGGGTTCGCACGCTTAACATTCGGTGACGATAGGTATTATGAGTTTATGTGTTTTGATGTAACGAAGGTACTTCGGAGTCCCGGATATGATCGCGGACATGACGAGGAGTCTCGAAATGGTCGAGACATGAAGATTGATATATTGGATGGCTATATTCGGACACCGGATGTGTTCCGGGTGATTTCGGAGAAAACCGGAGCGCCGGAGGGTTACCGGAACCCCCCCTCCCCAGGGAACTAATGGGCCACATGGGCCTTAGTGGAGAGAGAGAGAGGGCGGCCAAGGCAGGTCCGCGCGCCCCCTCCCCCTCTGGTCCAAATTGGACTAGGGAAGGGGGGGGGCAGTGCCCCCCTTTCCTTCTCCCTTCTCCTCCTTCCTTTCCCCATCCTAGTAGGACTAGGAAAGGGGAGTCCTACTCCTACTAGGAGGAGGACTCCTCCTCTCTAGGCGCGCCACAAGGGCCGGCCGGCCTCCCCCCTTGCTCCTTTATATAAGGGGCAGGGGCACCCTAGTACACACAAGTTGATCATTGATCCCTTAGCCGTGTGCGGTGCCCCCCTCCACCATAATCCACCTCGGTCATATCGTCGTAGTGCTTAGGCGAAGCCCTGCGCCGGTAGCTTCATCATCACCGTCATCATGTCGTGGTGCTGATGAAGCCCTCCCTCAACACTTAGCTGGATCGAGAGTTCGTGGGATGTCACCGAGCCAAACGTGTGCAGATCGCGGAGGTGCCTTAATTTCGGTACTAGGATCGGTCGGATCGTGAAGACGTACGACTACATCAACCACGTTGTCATAACGCTTCCGCTTACGGTCTACGATGGTACA
This sequence comes from Triticum urartu, assembly GCF_056163025.1. Taxonomy (NCBI): domain Eukaryota; kingdom Viridiplantae; phylum Streptophyta; class Magnoliopsida; order Poales; family Poaceae; genus Triticum; species Triticum urartu. The sequence goes on from NC_141875.1 coordinate 126,669,595, forward strand.
TGGACAACACTCTTCCCCTCTCGTTGCTATGCATCACCATGAGAGATCTTGCGTGTGCATAGGAATTTTTTTGAAATTACTGTGTTCCCCAACACTAGCTTGGGTGGCGAGGGGTGTAGCGGCGCGTGGCAAGACACTACTAGGAAAACCCTTACCAGAAGCGCTGTTTTTTTACTATTATTAGTGCGGGTAGGCGCGCTACTGCTACGGTGCTACAGCTATTTTTTAGCAGTAGCGCTTGTTTGACCCAGCGCTACTGGTAGCTAAAGTAGCTGTAGCGTGCTTCCACCCAGCGCTACTGATATTTATCTACAGCGCGTGGAGCTAGCCAGCGCTACTTTTACTTGAGTGCTATTGGTAATCTTTACCCCATGCCACTGCTACCTTTTGTATTATTATTTTTGCGTTTTGTCTTTGTACACAATTAAACAGATCCACCGTTTATACAATAACATGAATATTCATTGAAAAGCAAGTGAGTCATCGATGAGCCAAAGTTATTAGAAGTCTTGACATGTCTCAAATATCTCATCATCATCAATCATGGTCGAACACATGTCTCGAAATAGCGTTACAAGTCATTACAAGTTCTCAATACATGCAAATACATGGTCACATACTCATGTTTCATCATCTATGTAGACTATGATATGACCGCATAGAAGATAAGAGCGATCACGATTATCAAAAGCGGTAGTATGTAGTAGTTTTTGCAGCGGCGCTGGTTCTAAATCCCCTGTTGTGCTATGAATCTCAAGTTACTAGCTTCGGCTTCCGCTCTGCTATCAAACCCTTTCTGGCTTCAGCCGGAGAAGCCAGAGACTTGGGCCTTACACTCTGTCCACTCATCATACACACCCGGACCATGCCCTACATACACGACATACCACATCCTCACCATCGTTGATCTATATACCTGTCAGAGATGCACACACACACACACACACACACACACACACACATATATATATATATATATCATGAAGCGAATTCAATGAAACATTTATGAAATAGAAGCAACATATATAGTAAACATTGTTAACAAATTTCATCATACCGAAAGTAATTAACTAGAGCGCGGCACCATACATCTAATAGTTTCATCGCACTGAGAGATTCGAAGTTTCGTCGTACAGAAAGTAACAAGTAACTAAACAGACAAATTTTTTTAAGCTGTGCACTCTTCCCATCTGTCCATATCCAGAAGGGTGGACCCAAGCTTAGTGAAAGGTGTCATGTCATGATGCTGTAGAGCAATGCGGGCTCGGACGTCAGCTCGCGATATTGGGCCGCCGTAGAACATCCCATTCTCTTTGAGGACATCTTTCATGATGATGGACGCAATTTCATGTTGGATCCGGTAGAAATCATTTCGAAGTCGATTATCCGGCATGGCTCCAAAGGCTTCGGCCCATTCTCACTTCTTGCCGGTTGCTAGATGCAACAGAAGTCAGTCTTGTGGCTGAAACAAAGCCCGGTCTTATTTTTTTTTTTGCATTGGATGTAGCCACCCCGCATGCTGAAGCCTAGCATAGCTCTGTCCAGAACATACTTTATGTGTGTGTAATCTTTCTTCTGTATGTTCTTCGACGGGTCCACATATAGAGCGCGGGAGTAACGCAGGTAAAGAACAATGAGAACGGCACGACACCCCCCGCTGCGCAAAATACATGATCAAGTTTAGCCTCCATGCGTGCAAAGTAACTATTGAAATGCACGAAAGGATGTATGTGTTATAGTGCTATCCACGGATGACTTACTTGGGATGATAAGGTAGGAGAATCGTTTCTTTGTCCTTATTGCCGACCATGAATTCTTCGATGTACTAACTCGCATATTGACGGTTGGTGCCGTTGATTGACAAGAAGCCCTCATGCATGTAGTATGGGTCGACGACCGCAAGACCGGTGACTTGCTCTCTCTTGACGATGTAGTTCATGTGCAGCACATACAGGTGGACGAACGTAAAATCGAGTGTCCTCATTTGAAACATCTGGAAGATGTAATCAAACCTCAGGAAGAAGAGGTCCGCGGGGCATGTGTGGACATACATCTTGCAACTTCTTGGCACATGAACCGTATAAAGTGGGTATCCTGGATCATCCGAGGCAAGGAGGCTTCCCTCTGTCGAAAGCACATGGTCATGGTGTTTCCTGAGATCCCCTTCTATGGCAGCTAGTGCATTCGCCGGTACCATTGGCTCTCCTGCGACATGGATTAATGGCACATGTTTCATCAGTACACGGTCAACCTTGGTCAAAGGTGGCTGGCTGCTAGAACCAACATTGCCAACTTTATTGGATTTTCTCGCCGCCGGCCTCTTCCTCTGCTTCTTCTTTGTGGGCTCAGGTGCTGGTGGGTCTGTCAGACCCTCCCTGAGCACCACCCGTAGTGTTGTCGGGCTCAGCTTTGGACGACTCTGGCTAATTAGTTGAGCTTGGGTGGAGCTGGCATTTGGAGGCGTGTCCTGCGAGGATTGCATGAACAAAGACTTCTTGCACTCCCGAGGACATTCCGGCTCTGGTACATGCATCTCATATTCATATGGTTGACTCATTGTTACTTCGTTGTCAAAGGCAGTATTGAGATACTGGAGAGGGTCATCGGCCTCCTCCATGTCATGATCCATATCCTCTTCCATGGGGCAGATGGCATCATCTGCCGGCGGAACGGTTGGCCCTCCTTCCTCATGTCTCTCGATCTCAGCAAACAGCACAGACGATGGTTGTACTTTTGTAGGTGGTGTTGTGGTCATACCTTCCTGAGGTCCCGTTGGTGTGCTCCCGGCCACCTCGACACGAAGAAGATTTTTCGGCCACATGATCGGCCAATTTTTGCATTGGCCAAGCTGCATGGGGGCCTCGTCATCCTCTCCATCGGTTTGTATCGGACGAGGGAGACCCTCATAGCCCGCTTTCACACTCGCCACGGAGACCCTTAAGGCGCTATCATGCATCTTCCGGCGGTGAAACAATCGATCCTTAGGCTTCACTATAGTACCATTCCCCGCATCCACCAACCCGCCCTTCATGTTGTAAAGGAGGGTGCACGGAGTGGAGTCGGCCTACAAAGACATATACGTGCGGCGTCAGAGATCCAAAAAGAACGGCAACTGAAGATTAATTAATTAGTTGAGTTGATGAAGGTGCGACGTGTATTTACCGTGAGGGCGTCGAGCTCAGCTAGTGTCGACGGCCCGACATTCAAGCCAGAGACGGAGCTAGGGCTGCTGTGGGAGTTGGGTGCAGGAGCAGGTGCTGGAGGAGGTGCGGGTGCGGTTTCCATACTAGGTATGGGTATGGTTGCGATGTTCATTGAGTTGCTCTCGGTGAAGCTGGGCATGGGAAAATTACATGGTGGCACGTTTGGATATTGTTGCACCCATGTGACCACTGTTGGAATCAAGATTGTAAAGGCAGCCACCATATCATCTCTACAAGTAGCGATTATCTCAGCTTTTGCTTTCTCCATCGCCCACGCCACCTTCTCGTCGATAGTCACTTGACTGAACTTCTTTCTCTGTCTTTTGGCCTTGGGGTCCTCGTTATAATAGTACTTCCATGTGGCGCCATCCCCGGCGGCGTGCACACGTCCATGTTGCGGCCGCTGGCCGGGCGGGTGTCCCATTATTATGTTCATGGATCGGTTGAAAGGAGTGTCCCACTTGTACTTCGCCGACGACTGAGTCAACTGAGTCGACGATTCGCTCTCGGCCGCAAGCTTGTGTTGCTCTCTCTTCAAAATGGACCGTGAATCATTTACGAATGCGACTAGAATGTAGTAGACTTCGTTGATCAGAACCTAATATGTAAGGTGGTAAAAGGATAATTACCAGTATTCTCATGAATTTCCTAGTCGACCCGTCGGTGAAAAAAAATCTTTTTCTTGGGGTCCCACGAGAATCGGTCCCTGATGAAGTCGTGCTCCTGCTGGTCGGTGAACTCAGCCAATGGGTCTGAGATCCCTTGATGTTCACGTTCTGCGTCCTCCTTAGCCCACACGGGCCTCTTTCCCGTGTAACCACGACTTCCAAGGCGGTGGTTCCCCATGTTCTTTGCCTGCGGCTGCTTTCCTCTCTCCGACCTAGCCTTGGCAGCTTCTTCATTACACGTCTCCTTGAACTTTTCAAAGTCCTCTATTGTAATTTTCAGATTGTCTACAACAATCTTGGCGTAGGTTTCATGGTCTACTTGAATCGCCTTTTTCACCCTAGTTTTCCAAGTGCTCAATGCGTTGCTGAACTTCCCTAGGGCTTTGTTGTTGATTTTTTTATGGCATCATCATCCCATGGGTCGACATCGTCATTCCGACTGGGGAACAGGAATCTTGCGTGCAACCTAGTTAGAAGCAGCTTCTTCAAATGTTCATTCTTCCGTATTTTTGTGGTGTCGATGTTAGCGGTATCCCGTAGGATGCATGCTAGTTGGTTGCCATAACACGCTGCCACTTCTCGCGGCTCTATTGGCTCGAACTCGCCAGGGTGCACCATCGTGACCACCAGTCTTCCAGTGCCGACCTCATTTGGGCGTCGTGTCCTCTTTTCCTTCTTTCTCTCACTGGCTTGGGAGGTCCCACCTTCCGTGCTGTAGTTAGGAACATCATCAGCGTCAGTCTCAGTGCCGGTGTCGTTGGTGGCATCAGTGTCGGTGCCGGCGCCACCACCATAGTCATCCGTCATGACAAGGGGGTCCGGACACCCAGCTTGCTGTCTCTCCTGATCCGCCAGAAAGTCGAGGTAGGCGTGTGCTCGACCTAATTGGGACTGAGAACCTCCGGCCTCATTGGTGTCGGTCATGTTTCCTAGGGTTCAATGTCGTAGTCATTTAATTATCGAGATTTATATAATAAAGTGAATAATGACAAAAAAAGTGACCTTTGATTTGCCGGAAATGTCGTTTCATTCCCATCGCGACAAATCTCAAGCACTCGATATGTCCAACTTTCTAGCACAAGTTGTGCCGAAATTCATGGAAAATTTCGGCATGACCTTTGCTAGAAAGGGCACATATAGAGCGCCTGAAATTTGGCGGAATGGAAATGAATCAACATTTCCGGCAAAACATAGGTCACTTTTTTAACAGCAATCATTTCAGCACTCTAACAACTATTTTAACAGCCACATTATGAGCACTCTAAGAAGCTGAAACAAACATCACAGACTTTGTTGCTGCTGACATATACACAATCATGAACATTGCTGCCCAGCTGATGCAAAAAAGATCAACTACCATAGTAAAACTACAAGCTCATTAACCAATCTAACATATACATGAGAATATTATACTGTAATTAATGTTGTCGACATATTGATCAGATCAGAATTCAGTATGGTAGTTTGGTTCCATGAAAATTCTTCAAAGTCAAATGACAGACATCGTGCTTATACATCAAACTTAAATCTGGTCGATTAAGCTGAATAACTAAAACAGTCTGAAAGGAAGGGCACACTCCAGTTCATTGCACTACAAAAACTAGTACAATTCAATCATCGGTAGAACATGATCGGCTCAACGTTTAGCTAACTAGCTTCGGTGTAGCATCACTGTTGTGACGCCCCGAGTCCGATGTGCCAGGTGTCTTCCAGTTATTCGCTGTTGTTGCCTTGTCTTTTTCTTGCGTGTCATGCATTTCATATCATGTCATCATGTGCATTTCATTTGCATACTTGTTCGTCTCATGCATCCGAGCATTTTCCCCGTTGTCCGTTTTGCAAACCGGCGCTCCTATGTCATCCGGTGTCCCTTTCTACCTCTTTTCGTGTGCGGGTGTTAAACGTTCTCGTATTGGACCGAGACTTGTCGAGCAGCCTCGGTCTACTACCGGTAGACCGCCTGTCAAGTTTCGTGCCATTTGGACTTTGTTTGGTACTCCAACGGTTAACCGAGGAACCGAAAAGGCCTCGTGTGTGTTGCAGCCCAATACCCCTCCAAACTGGCCCAAAACCCACCTAAACCTCCTCCATCATCTAGGCCGTTCGATCATGATCGCGTGGCCGCAAACCGCTCCTCATTTGGAGTCTCCTAGCTCCCTCTGCCTATGTATATGTGGCTCTCCCTAAAAATTCGCGGATGAAACCCTAAAATCCCTTCCCTCGCGCCGCCGGACGCGTCCTCACCGCGCCGGACATGTCCGCCGCGCCGCCGCCACGTCATCCGGCCAATCCGGAGCTGCCACCTCAGCACCGCCACGCCCCGCACCCAACCACCGTGCGCCACGTGTCGCCTTCGCTGCCGCCCTTCTCCCGCGCCGCCGCAGCCCACCAAGCCTATCACGGGCCCGCGCGAGCCCGGAGCCACCGTGGTCTCCCGACCGTCTTGCTCCTCCGCGCCTCTCGCCAGAGATGCCTCGCTCGCCATCGCCGGCCACCGCGCCTCGCCTCCTCACCCGCCTCCCCGCCGTCCCTGCACCTCGCCGGAGGTCTCCGCGTTCCGCGCCGCCCGGCCCGAGCGCCGCCCGCGCGCCACCGCACCGTTCCCGCGCCGGATCTGGGGAGCCGCCGCCCGGATCCATCCTTCCAGCACCTCCCGGACCTCCTCCGCTCCTTCTTCGCCGTCCCTCCGTCCATCATCGCCGGAGCAAAGCTCCGCCGCTGCCACCATCGACCGCGTCATTGAAGACGACGACGACCCGGTCGATCCTCCGCATGGGCCACGTGGGCATACGGCCCAGCCTCCCCGTGGCCCAGCTCCGTCCCCGCCGACCCGCTTCCTCCAGCCCGCTGGTGGGCCTCCCCGCCTAAGCCTCGCCTAGGCGTCATTTAGTTATCTCACGTGCGCGTCTATTTTTTTCTCTTTAAATCGACTAAGTCCCAGTATTTTCATGCCTTATTCATCGCATCATAACTTCTTCACCGTGGCTCCGATTCGTGCGTGTAGCATATCAAAATGTTCGTCTCAACGAGTACTTCATTTCATCTCATTGCATCATTTTCATTTGAGGTCATCTTGATGCCCGAAATGCTGTTGTAAGAGGGCTATGTGATGATAGTTTCAGATCTGTTTCAGCAAATGCACTTTTGTCATTTTTGCCATGTTTAATGTGTGCATGCTATGATCTTGAGCTCTACATGTGTTTTGAAGTATGCCATGCCATCTTTACATGGGTGTATGCCATGTATTTTTGTGATCTTTGTGGTGGCTAGCACAAGCATGCAAAGTAGCTTACTCGATGATGCTGATTTCGGGAACTTAGAATTTCACTAAGTCCTTGCCCTGTCATTATTTTTATGCCATATGTTCATGTTGTTTCCTAGTGATCCGTGCCCCTTTTGAGCATGATCAGTAAGGATGTTTTGTAGATAATGTTGTGCTCTATCCATCCATGTCTTTGTTCGCAATTATGGAGCACCCTAGCTTGAGTCAATCGAACTCAACTTTTGCTATAAATGTTCCTAGCAGATTGTTAACATGTTTAGCGATTTTGCCGAGCTTGTTGTTGTTGATCCGTGCATGCTATGTTGTTGTTCTTGCCATGTCTAGCTTCTATGCCATGTCTACTTGCTGGGTGTATTCTTAGTTGTCATGCAATGCCTCGTAGTGAGGGCATCGAGCTCGTAAACATGCCTACTCGTTATCTGTTTTGCCATGCTCCAGTTTTTCACTAAGTCTGAATCTGTTTATGTTTTTGCTATGTTCACATGCTTGCAATTGTATTTTTTGATCCCTTTTGGCTCATGGTCACTAAGGGACTTTTGTTATATGCTTTGAGTAGCTTCATGACATGCCTTGATTTGCGATGATATGTTCCTATAACATGTTGTTTCATTGCTCTAAACATTGCTTCCTGATGTTATAATCCTGACTTGCTGTTAATTTCACAAAGTCTGAAACCTGTTATCTTTTGCACTTTTGTCATGCTTGTTTGAACCTGCTATTGAGTGAATTAGCCATAGCTCAGTGTTCATCTTTTGTCAAGCATCATGAGTGGATCCCTGCCATGTATTTTGTTGCTATGTTTGAGTGCAGTAGCTTATTTATCTTGATGCATTTAGATGGTCTCATGCTGATTATCGCAGACCGGTGCCATATTTGTTTTGCTTGTCATTTCCAAACCGTGCATCCGATTCCGGTGATCTTTATATCGATTTCAACCAAAATCAACTCCTCTTTCTAGTGGAACTCTTGGTTTTCCAAGTTGAGGCTAGGTTCAATCATTCCTTTCCAAATCATGCATTTGCATAGCATATCGCATCTCGCATATCATACCATGTTTTGCATCATGTTGCTTGTGCATTGCACGTGGTTGATTGTGTCTCCCTTTGGTTGTTGTTCTTGCTTGGGTAGAGCTGGGAGTCAAGTTCGTGTTCGAGGAGCCCGTTGAGTACGTTTGCGAGGATCAAGCTTTCGTCTTCTTGGAGAACTTTCCAGGCAAGATGACCATACCCTCGAAATCACTTCTATCTTTGCTTGCTAGTTGCTCGCTCTTTTGCTATGCCTATGCTGCGATACCTACCACTTGATTATCATGCCTCCCATATTGTTAAGCCAAGCCTCTAACCCACCTTGTCCTAGCAAATCGTTGTTTGGCTATGTTTCCGCTTTGCTCAGCCCCTCTTATAGCGTTGTTAGTTGCAGGTGAAGATTGGAGTCTGTTCCTTCTTGGAACATGATTATTGTTGGGATATCACAATATCTCTTATGTATATTAATGCATCTATATACTTGGTAAAGGGTGGAAGGCTCGGCCTTATGCCTGGTGTTTTGTTCCACTCTTGCCTCCCTAGTTTCCGTCATATCGGTGTTATGTTCCCGGATTTTGCGTTCCTTACACGGTTGGGTTATAATGGGAACCCCTTGACAGTTCGCCTTGAATAAAACTCCTCCAGCAAGGCCCAACATTGGTTTTACCATTTGCCACCTAGCCTTTTCTTTCCCTTGGGTAGGCCTGCCCAAGGGTCATCTTTATTAAACCCCCGGGCCAGTGCTCCTCTGAGTGTTGGTCCAACTTGTCAGCCGCCGGTGGCCACCAGGGGCAACTCTGGGCTGGCCTACCGGAAGTTTGGACAATCCGGTGTGCCCTGAGAACGAGATATGTGCAGCTCCTATCGGGATTTGTCGGCACATTCGGGTGGCTTTACTGGTATTGTTTTACCATTGTCGAGGATGTCTTGTAACCGGGATGCCGAGTCTGATCGGATTGTCTTGGGAGAAGGAATATCCTTCGTTGACCGTGAGAGCTTGTGATGGGCTAAGTTGGGACACCCCTGTAGGGATTTGAACTTTCGAAAGTCGTGCCCGCGGTTATGGGCAGATGGGAATTTGTGAATGTCCGGTTGTAGAAAACCTAAAGTTTATCTTAATTAAAATGCATCAACTGCGTGTGTAGCCGTGATGGTCTCTTTTCGGCGAAGTCCGGGAAGTGAACACGGTATTGGAGTTATGCTTGACGTAGGTTGTTCTAGGATCACTTCTTGATCATAGTTTGTTCGACCGTGCTTTGCCTTCTCTTCTCGCTCTCATTTGCGTATGTTAGCCACCATTTATGCTAGTCGCTTGCTGCAGTTCCACCTCACATACCTTTCCCTACCTATAAGCTTAAATAGTCTTGATCGCGAGGGTGTGAGATTGCTGAGTCCCCGTGACTCACAGATACTTCCAAAACCAGTTTGCAGGTGCCGATGACACCATGCAGGTGAAGCCTTCGAGCTCATGGAGGAGCTTGATGAAGACCTTATTCGTTTTGATGTTTCACTTCCTTTTGATCAGTAGTGGAGCCCAGTTGGGGTCGATCGGGGATCTGTGTAGCATTTGGGGTAGTCTTCTTTCATTTTGGTTCCGTAGACGGACCTTGAGTGTATCTGGATGAATGTAATGTTTTATTCCTGTATTGTGTGAAGTGGCGATTGTAAGCCAACTATGTATCTTTTTCCCTTATGTATTACATGGGTTGTGTGAAGATTACCTCACTTGCGACATTGCTTTCAATGCGGTTATGCCTCTAAGTCGTGCTTCGACACGTGGGAGATATAGCCGCATCAAGGGCGTTACAACTGTATTGATTGAATGAGCAACATCCTAGTTTAGATTGCAATGCCCTTGTATATCACCTGACGGTAGCTAAGCCATACAAGTAATGTGATATCACTAAACAAAGTGTACTATAGTAGCAACCAAATCTGACTGGACAAATGGTATGACTTCAATATGAGCATTGTTCTAACCATAAAACTGAAATCATTATATGCAAGTGGGCAGGAGCTCAGCAGCTGCCGCTCTCAATAGCACCTTGTAGACCTGATTTTTACCTGCGGTGCCTAACAACCAAGTTGACTCACTTTAAAACTTTCTAAACCTGATTCTCAGGCCCCCCATATTTGGTCAGGACATGTAACTGGTAGCTACTATATCCTGGAACATTTGGTTGAGATGAAAACTGAAAATTGAAATGCCAAACATGTATTCCTCCACCTCAAGCCTTATTTCACGGCACCACGCCCTACAATCAAGATCGTACGCACGGGGCGGGGGGGGAGGGGAGCGAAAGGCACCTGTCCACGAAGTGCTCGCTGGCGTTGCTGGGCATCGCCGGCTGCTTCACGGAGGGAGGCGCTGAGGGGTCGGGGTCGGTGGCCGGCGTCGGGGTCGCCGGGGTCGCTGAGCCTTGTTGATCTGCAGAGACATACCGGAGCGGGAGGTGGTCACAGAGAGAGAGAGGGAGAGAGCCGGGGCTAAGGGGTCGGAGAGGAAGGAAGAGGGGGCGGGGGGCCATACCGGAGTGGGAGGGGGTCGGTGGCCGGCGTCAAGGTCGGGGCTAAGGTCGAGTCCGGCGTGGGTGGTGCGGCGTCAGCGGGGCAGCTTCGGTGGCAGCGTGGGCGGGGCAGCGTCGGCGGTGCGGCGTGGGCGGTGCGGCGTCGACGGTGGCGTCAGAGAAAAGGGGATCAACGAGCAGCGCGAGTGAGAGATAGGAAAGAGGGGAGCTAGCGGACCAGTGCTGTAGGCAACTTAGCTATAGCGCGTGTGGGCAAAACGCGCTATAGCTAAGTTAGCTATAGCGCTGGTCTAGCAAAACAGCACTACTGCTAACTTTTTTTTCTTTATATTTTTCTTTTTCTTTTTCTTAGCTATAGCGCTGCCCAGGATAAAACGCGCTACTGCTAACTTTTTTTCTTTATTTTTTCTTTTTCTTTTTATTTTTCTTAGCTATAGCGCTGCCAGGCCAAAACGCGCCACTGCTAACTTTTTTATTTTTTTATTTTTCTTTCTTTTTTATTGTTCTTGCATTTCATTTTCCACAACTTATTAGTTCCTTTTTATTTTTCTTTTCATTTCATTTTGCAAAACTTCCTTTCTTTTTCTTTTTCTTTTTCTTTCATTTGCACTTTCCTTTTTCTTGTCTTTCTTTTGCACTTTTCTTTTTCTTCCTTTTGCACTTTGGGGATTAGTTTGTCAGCTTGGGCGACGACGACGCTTCAGACTGATCTTCTTCCCTCTTTTGATCGTTGTCGAATAATTGAGCCCATGGTCGTGACTTTTCCTTCTCTAGGGATTACGATCTTTCGTACATAATGTAGTCTTCATTCTTCTTTTGACATATGTTTCGTCGTCATCAGCATCATCTTCCCTCATCGGATCACCGTACTGGTCATAGTCTTCCTCATTGGAGACTCCATCCATTCCAGCGATGCTCCTTTTGCTTCTCCTAACGACAACACGGCTGGGATTGATCGGATCAGTTATGAAGAAACACTGTGTCACATGTTTAGCATGTACCCATGGCTCATTTTTGGCGATGGCGTTGACGGTACCGCTATCGGAGTCGGGTATACACATGGTAGTGAAATGTCGGTTTTCTCTGTGTACATTCTTAGCCCATCTGACACGGAACATCGTCGCGCTATGCAATCCAGAGTAGTTAAGCTCCCATATCTCTTCGACCCTTCCGTAATATCTTTCAATTACATTCCCGGTCATGGCTTCCATCGTCACCCCTGAGTTTTGGTCATCACTGTTTATATCTTTCTCCTCCATGTAGAACATGTATCCGTTGATATCGTATGCTTGATAAGCCGCGAGGTTGGTTGAGGGGCCATGTGCTAAGGCGTATATGAGTGTTCCGTTTGGACAACCCTCTTCCTGGGGATTAGCCAGAACTCGCTCTTCGAACCAAAACACGAAAGTGGAGTTGTGCTCTCTAATAACTTCAGCGTCCGTCCTGTGCACCCCACAGTCACAATACTTCTTTGCGATGGTCTCTTTGTGCAGTGTCACAAAATCTTCTAGCACATCTAGGTGTTGTAGCACTACTAAGTTTGCCCTGTCAAGGTCGTTTTGACGGCCCGAGCATAACACATTCACATCCCTATGACCTTTGGTGTGACCTTCGCCTTCGAGCCTTCCACAGTGCTTGTTGACGGGCAAACCAACAACAGGGTCTTTGGTCAGATAACTCTCACAGAAAAAGATGCACTCTTTGGTTAGATATCCCTGGGCCATGCTTCCATCTGGACGGGACATGTTACAAACGAATCCGTTGATGACCCCATTCATCCTCTCGAACGGCATCATGCTATGCAGGAATGTCGGCCCTAGGTCGATGATGTCGTCCACGATGTGGACACATAGATGCACCATGACTTCAAAGAACGCGGGCGGGAAGTACATCTATAGCTCATTCAGTATGACAACGATCTCTTCCTGTAGCCTATGGAGTTTGTAACATCCCAAATTTTCAATTTGGAATGTTATACACTAGATCATCATTGCATATCATATTTATTGCATTTTTGTTGATCCTAGAAATTTCACGCAACTCAAGGACCCTCGGAGAGAGATGGGGATTTCGTTATTTTCATATTTGAGTTGTCTCACATTTTGAAAATAGGATCGTTTGATTTTATTTATTTTATCTTCAATTATTTCTATCACAAAAATATGAGAGAGGGAATAAAATGACTTTCACAAAATAAAGAAATATTGAGGATTTAATAAAAAATCAAATAAGATTTTATTTTGGTTTTATTTGCTATTTTATTTGAATTTAGGAAAAATGCGCGATTTTCAAAATTGCATTTAGGCCCCAAATAAATGTTCATCCTGTGCGGCTTGATTTTAGAAGCCGGGGAAATTTTATTTCGGGATTTTTGGAGTCCGTTTAGTATTTCTTTTGTTTTTTCCCGAGCGTAATTATTTAAAAAAAAAGTCCGAACCGACCTTGGGTCGTAACCGGCCAGGACTCCTCCTGGTCGGGCCTCTTATAAGCGCCCCGAGACCCCGCCAAAGCCCAAGCCGCCCCACCCAACCCTAACCCTAGCCGGACGCCGCCCGCCCGCGACGCGCCGCCGCCCCGCCGTCGCCGGAGGTAGTTTTTTTTTCGCCTCCGGTTTTTCTCATAAAACCGTTCGGTTTTCCAACGGTTTTGTTCATTTTTTTTAGTTTCGGTTTTTTTAAATAGATCGGTTTTTCCAGTTTAATTAATTAGCGAGCGTTCGTCCGTTCGTTCGTTTTAACGAACGTTCGTCATTTTTCTTTTTCTTGGATTAAATCCGCGATTTCTTTGATTGCGATTTCTGATCCGATTTTTGTTTTAGTCTAACTTTTGGCTCGTTTATCAGAATCAGGCGATTCAAGCGCCTGGAGTTTCGTCTGAAACCCTCTTTCTGTTTAACCAACTCAAACAAGTTTTTGCCACTGTAAAAATTGCCCTAGATCCAGAATAGTAAATGAAGCTTGTTTCTTTTGCCGTTTGTGTTCCGTTGCTTCGTTCGATTTGATTCTTTTTGCCAACCAGAGTTCTTAAGTTGAATTTTCTGGTTAGATCTCTTATTTGAGTTTTACCTGTGTATTAGTTGAGTACTTATTGTATGCTTGTTTGTTTGCGATAGAGTACCCGGAGTGCGCCGCTTGCTACTTCGAATCGCTAGGTTTCCCGGATCATCAGCAAGGCAAGTAACACTTTGATCATGTTTTCCCTCTACCCAATTTTATTGCATTAGATCAATCCTCACACATTGCATGATTAGGATCTAATTAAATTGTGGGTTTGGGAAGTAGTTGAGGTAGTACCTATTACCTGTTATTATCAAACCTTTGGGAGTTACTTCTACGTTTGCTTATTATTGCCATGCTATGCTAGTAGACGTGGATTGGGTGAGTGTATCCATGACAGATGTGAGATGTTAATTAATGGTTTACTTAAGGTGGCAACTTAAATACACATCTGGGTGGATTGAGGCACCTGGGTATTCCAGCGATTGCCTGTTTTTCTTTATGGACCGCCACCCAGGCTCAAAGGGATCATGAGATTGTTCATGCTAGAAACTTCCGTGTGCAGCCACAAGCTACTATGGGCTCTAGCATAGTTGACTAAGTCGTGCGAACTCTTATAGTGGTAGACTAGCAGATGTAGGGGATGTAGGTTGGTACGGTCTACCCGTTCGTAAGGTGCTAGCGCTTCTGAAAGACTATGTCTCGGTCATCCGTTTCTCAAACACCTTGTAGTGCGAGAAATCCAACGGACGAGATCGAGTCTTGTGGGGAAAAGTGCGCAAACCTCTGCATAGTGTATAAACTAATCATGATTAGCCGTGTCCCCGGTTATGGACATCTTGAGTATCTAGTACCTGGATTATCATGTGAATCTCAACATGTTACTCAAAAAATTAATTTTGTTGGGTTTTGTTTAATGATGATGCTTAATTGGGATTGAGAATGCAGTCAACCATTCTCAATGTTTAACAACTACCATGATAGTTAAATAAAATTTATTCCTTTGCAGTAGGGAAAAATTGGCTTTACGCAAAACTGTAACCATAGAGCTTTCCACCAGCCAAATATGCATATAGAATAGCCTGTTTCATGCCATTACTCTCTATGTGTTTCTTTGCCAGCATATTCCATGTGTTGACCCGTTTTGGGCTGCAACGTTAATGTTGCAGACTTTTCAGACGACGATTATGGAGTTTTAGGTCGTGGTTCTATACTCAGTGATGCCGTTGGAGTTGATGGACTCACTTATCTTCCAAGCCTTTCGCTTTTATCGTTATTAGATGGCCTTAAGCCATATTTATTGTAATAAGTTCTCTTTTGAGACTCTCGATGTAATAAGTGTGTGATTGCTACTCTGTTATAAATCCTTCAAGTACTGTGTGGTGTCAGCATTAGTGATCCAGGGATGACACCCGAGCATAGAGATTGGACCGTTTGAGGTCTGGTCGCTACAAGATGGTATCAGAGCACACGCTGACTGTAGGACACGACCACTAAGCTAAAGACCTAGATCACTACTCACTCTCCTCTCTTTTCTGACTTATCATCTTTTCTACTCTTTTAGGATGGCGGATGCAAGGAACAGATTCACTCAACCGGATGAAGATACACCCTTTGGACGTCACTTGAAGGAAGTCACTAGATACCTGAACATAGGAGTACCAAGCTTCACCGGAACCTACAACGCCACTTTACCTGAAGAAGAGCGCTGGATGATTCAAGTTCAAGTTCCAGGAAGGACGTTCATGCCACTCACCGAGCCCATAGAGTTTTCTTTTGATGCACCAATTTGGAGTCTAGGAAAGAGCATGGAAGCTCACATCGCCATGGGACGTATTGGAGAAGTCTACCGCAATGATCTCAAGGATACTATCTACCAGATTTGTGGGCGCCGAGATGAGCACTGGGAGATGATCAGCACCAGGAAGGATAGATCAGTTGCAGCTTTTATCCAGGAGTTAAACCAGCACATTCGACGTCAGGAGAACCAGATGTGCACCGACATGATAGATCTGAAGAAGGCAAGGACAAGAATCAAGGAACTGGAGGAAGAACTCAAGGCTACACGTGAAGATTATGAAGAGGAAATAGAAGTATTAGTGGAGAAGAATGATGATCTAACCAAGAAGATCGGAATATTTATGGGAGGCCCTACACCAGTAGAAGAAGACGAAGAACCCAAGGAGATTCGCCCGGAAGACTACATCATCATCGACGACACCGACTCGGATCCAGATGATAGCGATGATGACTATGTTGATGAAGCTGGAGAAGATATCATGGAGTCGGCAACCGAAGAATATTTTTAGTAGATCACCTCATGAGTAGTAGTAGTCCACCATGTAAATATAGTAGTCCGAGCACTTTTGCGATAGTTAGATCGATTGTATGCCCTTGTTTGATTGATTGAATGAAGTGAATTGTTTGCTTTTGCCACATGTGCATATGGGTAGTGTTTTCTCTTTAGACCCCCTCTATTCTTAAATCTCATCTTTTATAAACCCTCAGATGCCTCCGAGACGTGACCCCGGATTTACTTTCCCACCGGAGCTCACCCAGTTGATCCAGCAGTAGAACACATTGATGCAGTTGCTAGTCCAGAATTAGAATCAGGGGAACAACAATAACAACCCACCACCACCACCACCTGTTGATCACTTAGCCCGTTTTCTTAGGTTGAATCCGCCAGTGTTTTCCATTAGCACCGAGCCGATAGTGGCAGATGATTGGCTCCGCAAGACAGCTAGATAGTTGACCACAGCAGGATGCACGGATGCGAAAAAGGTGAAGTTCGCCGCACATCGGCTCGAAGGACCCGCAGCATCATGGTGGGAGAATTTCACAGCCACTTTCCCTGTCGACACTGTCACGTGGGACCAGTTTCAGCAGGCTTTTCAAACTATCCATGTTTCAGCAGGAGCTATGGCCATGAAGAAGCGAGAGTTTCACAACTTGCGCCAAGGAGGACGGGCAGTTGGCCAGTATGTGGAGGACTTTAGTAAGCTAGCACGTTATGCCCCAGATGACGTTGCTATGGATGCAGCTAAGCAGGAGAAGTTTCTGGAAGGACTAAATGATGAGTTGAGCATGCAGTTGATGGCAGCAACCTTCAACAACTACCAGGAGTTGGTAGATCGTGCTCTTATGGTTGAAGGGAAGCAGCGGCAGATTGAGAATCGCAAGAGGAAGTATGGACAAGGGAAGCACACTTCAGGAGCTCAGCAGAAGCCACGTTTTACCCCTAGACCGGGAGGACATTTTTAGCATACCCATGGAGGAGGTAACTCGCACAATCACAATGGCACCAAGAATGGTAATGAGAATGGAGGAAGTAATGGCCAGAACCGTACCAACCCATCGACCCCAGCCAAGAGAGACCTGAGCCAAGTCATTTGTTTTAAGTGCTAGAAGACCGGACATTATGCCAATGAATGTCCTGAATCACAGAATGGAAATGGCAATGGAAGCTCTGGGAAGAAGCCGAACCCTTTCAATAGGGGACAGGTGAACCACGTTAACGTGGAGGAGGTTGAAGAGCAGCCGGATGCAGTAATCAGTAAGTTTTTGGTTAAGTCATTTACTGCACTCGATCTTTCTGATACTGGTGCATCGCATTCATACATATCAAGGGGACTTGTGGATAAGTATAAACTGCCAACCCAAGCCCTTAGGTCACCCATGTTAGTAACCTCGCCTGGAGCAGAATATATGGCTAGCCTATGGTGTGATCGGTTGCCATTAAGGATTGGTAACTACGTATTTCCCTCAGACCTAATAGTGTTGGAATCTCAAGGATTGGATGTGATATTAGGCATGGATTGGTTGTCGATGTATGGAGGAAACATCGATTGCGCCAGTAAGTCTATCTTGCTTACCACCCCCGAAGGAAGAAGGATCAAGTATGTATCCCGATATGTGCCAAAGAGGACTCAAGTAAATTGTTTAACAGGAGTTGTGCAGGAGGAAGTACCAGTGGTGAAGGATTTCCCGGATGTATTTCCAGAGGAATTGCTAGGCATGCCACTGGATAGAGATATTCAGTTTTTGATTGAGCTTTTGCCAGGCACAGGGTCAATATCAAAGAGACCATATAGGATGCCCGCAAAGGATTTGGTTGAGATTAAGAAGAAGATTAAGGAGTTACTAGATAAAGGATATATTCGCCCAAGTTCTTCACCTTGGGGATCGCCAGTACTTCTAGTGGAAAAGAAGGATGAATCATTAAGGATGGTTGTTGATTATCGAGGATTGAATGAAGTAACAATCAAGAACAAGTACCCGCTACCAATGATCAATGATCTGTTTGATCGATTGCAAGGAGCTAAGGTATTTTCCAAGATCGATCTGCGATCAGGATACCACCAGTTGAAGATTCGAGAACAGGATATACCTAAGACGGCTTTTACCACCAGGTATGGGCTGTACGAGTATACCGTTATGTCATTTGGTCTGACTAACGCACCTGCATATTTTATGAACATGATGAACAAAGTGTTTATGAAGTTTTTGGATAAAGTTCGTCATAGTGTTCATTGATGATATCCTGGTTTACTCGAAGAATGAAGAGGAGCATAGGGAGCATTTGCGTTTGGTGCTTGGTAAACTCAGAGAACGTCAACTATATGCCAAGTTTAGCAAATGTGAGTTTTGGTTGAAGGAAGTTGGATTTCTCGGACATGTTATATCCGGGGAAGGTATAGCAGTAGATCCCACTAAAGTTGATACTGTGACCAAGTAGGAAGCCCCAACAACAGTTGGAGAGATCCGGAGTTTTCTTGGACTCGCAGGATACTACTGGAGATTTATTGAGAATTTCTCAAAAATTGTGAAGCCTATGACGGAGTTGTTGAAGAAGGATACCAAGTTCATATGGACTGAGGAATGTGAGGCTAGTTTCCAGGAGTTGAAAAAACGTTTGGTTACATCACCAGTGTTGATTTTGCCAGACCAGACCAAGGATTATGATGTGTATTGCGATGCTTCACGTCGAGGACTTGGAGCAGTGCTTATGCAGGAAAGAATAGTTATTTCATATGCCTCACGACAGCTTAAGCCCCATGAGTTGAATTACGCTACGCATGATTTGGAGTTAGCAGCCGTAGTGCATGCATTGAAGACTTGGAGACATTTTCTGATTGGAAACCATTGCGAGGTGTACACGGATCACAAGAGTTTGAAGTATATTTTCACACAGAAGGAGTTGAACCTCAGACAAAGGAGATGGTTGGAGCTCATCAAGGATTATGATATGAAATTGCATTATCACCCCGGAAAGGCTAACGTAGTAGCTGACTTTTGAGCCGTAAAAGTCATGTCAACACCTTAATGACGGGAGATTTACCAAGGGAGTTAGCCGAAAATCTTCGAGAGCTATGTTTGGAAATAGTTCCAAGAGGCTATGTAGCAGCATTGGAGATTCAGTCTACGTTTATGGATAAGATCAGAGAAGCCCAAAAGACTGACAAGGAAATTGCCTCTATTAAGGAGAAAATGAGCAAAGGAAAAGCTAAGGGATTTCGTGAGGATGAGCACGATACCTTATGGTTTGAAGACCGTGTCTATGTACCAAATGATTCGGAGATCAGGAAGTTAATCTTACAAGAGGCCCGTGATTCACCATATTCGATTCACCCAGGAAATACCAAGATGTATTTGGATTTGAAGGATATGTTTTGGTGGACCGGAATGAAGAAGGATATTGCGGAGTATGTAGCAGTTTGTGATGTATGTCAGAGAGTGAAGGTAGAGCATCAGAAGCCAGCAGGATTGCTACAACCATTTCCGATACCCGAATGGAAGTGGGATAAGCTAGGCATGGATTTTATTACAGGATTGCCCAGAACACGTTCAGGCTATGACTCGATATGGGTTGTAGTCGATCGTTTGACAAAGGTAGCTCATTTCATTCCCGTGAAGACTACCTATACCAGTGCAAAGTTGGCAAAGATATATATGACCAGAATCGTTTGTCTGCATGGATTTCCAAGGAGCATAGTATCAAATAGAGGAACCCAATTTACCTCAAAGTTCTGGAATTAGTTGCATGAAACTTTGGGTACCAGACTGGAGTTTAGCACAGCTTTCCATCCGCAGACAGATGGATAGACCGAGAGAGTCAATCAGATTTTGGAGGATATGCTGAGAGCTTGTGCGCTAGATTACGGATCTAGCTGGACAAGAATTTGCCATATGCATAGTTCTCTTACAACAACAGTTATCAATCCAGTTTGAAGATCGCCCCTTTCGAAGCCTTGTACGGAAGGAGGTGCAGGACCCCATTGTCTTGGGATGAAGTTGGAGACCATCAGTTGTTTGGACCGGATCTGATTAAGGAGTCTGAACAGAAAGTAAAATTGATTCGTGATAGGCTCAAGGTAGCCCAGTCCAGGCAGAAGAGTTATGCAGATTCTAAATGCAAGGAGACAGTTTACGAAGTCGGAGACCGAGTTTATCTTCGAGTATCACCACTTCGAGGAGTTAAGCGCTTTGGAGTTAAGGGAAAGTTAGTGCCACGTTTTGTAGGCCCATACAAAGTTTTGGAGTGTATGGGAGAGGTAGCCTATAAGTTGGAATTGCCCGAAGGATTGTCAGGAGTACACGACGTGTTCCACGTTTCCCAGTTGAAGAAGTGCCACGCAGAGATGGCTGATATACCGCTAAGAGATACGGTACCACTGGAAGCAATTCAGTTGGACAGTGATTTGACCTATGAAGAGAAACCAGTTAAGATTCTAGAGTATGCCAGTCGAGTCACCCGCAGTAAGGTTATCAAGTTTTGCAAGGTTCAGTGGAGCCACCACACGGAGGATGAAGCCACCTGGGAGCGAGAAGAAGATATGCTGAAGGACCACCCTCACATGTTTTCTAGCCAACCCGAATCTCGAGGGCGAGATTCATCTTAAGGGGGTAGGTTTGTAACATCCCAAATTTTCAATTTGGAATGTTATACACTAGATCATCATTGCATATCATATTTATTGCATTTTGGTTGATCCTGGAAATTCCACGCAACTCAAGGACCCTTGGAGAGAGTTGGGGATTTCGTTGTTTTCATATTTGAGTTGTCTCAAATTTTGAAAATAGGATCGTTTGATTGTATTTATTTTATCTTCAATTATTTCTATTAAAAATATGAGAGAGGGAATAAAATGACTTTCCCAAAATAAAGAAATATTGAGGATTTAATAAAAAATCAAATAAGATTTTATTTTGGTTTTATTTGCTATTTTATTTGAATTTAGGAAAAATGTGCGTTTTTCAAAATTGCATTTAGGCCCCAAATAAATGTTCATCCTGTGCGGCTTGATTTTAGAAGCCGGAGAAAATTTATTTCGGGATTTTTGGAGTCTGTTTAGTATTTCTTTTGTTTTTTTCCCGAGCATAATTATTTTAAAAAAAAGTCCGAACTGACCTTGGGCCATAACTGGCCAGGACTCCTCCTGGCCGGGCCTTTTATAAGCGCCCCGAGACCCCGCCAAAGCCCAAGCCGCCCCGCTCAACCCTAACCCTAGCCGGCGGCCGCCGCGCCGCCGCCCGCCCGCGCCTCCGCCGCCCGTCGCCGCCCGCCTCGACGGCCCGCCATCGCCAGACCGCCGCCGCCGTTCGCCGGAGTCGCTGGAGGTAGTTTTTTTTCGCCTCCGGTTTTTCTCGAAAAACCGTTCGGTTTTCCGATGGTTTTGTTTGTTTTTTTAGTTTCGGTTTTTTTAAATAGATCGGTTTTTCTGGTTTATATAATTAGCGAGTGTTCGTCCGTTCGTTCATTTTAACGAACGTTCGTCATTTTTCTTTTTCTCGGATTAAATCCGCGATTTTTCTGATCGCGATTTCTGATCCGATTTTCGTTTTAGTCTAACTTTTGGCTCGATTATCGGAATCAGGCGATTCAAGCACCTGGAGTTTCGTCTCGAAACCCTCTTTCCGTTTGACCAACTCAAACAAGTTTTTGCCACTGTAAAAATTGCCCTAGATCCAGAATAGTAAACGAAGCTTGTTTCTTTTGTCGTTTGTCTTTCGTTGCTTCGTTCGATTTGATTCTTTTTGCCAACCGGAGTTCTTAAGTTGAATTTTCTGGTTAGATCTCTTATTTGAGTTTTACCTGTGTATTAGTTGAGTACTTATTGTATGCTTGTTTGTTTGCGATAGAGTACCCGGATTGCGCCACTTGCTACTTCGAATCGCTAGATTTCCCGGATCATCAGCAAGGCAAGTAACACTTTGATCATGTTTTTCCCTCTACCCAATTTTATTGCAAATCCTCACACATTGCATGATTAGGATCTAATTAAATTGTGGGTTTGGGAAGTAATTGAGGTAGTACCTATTACCTGTTATTATCAAACCTTTGGGAGTTACTTCTACCTTTGCTTATTATTGCCATGTTATGCTAGTAGACATGGATTGGGTGAGTGTATCCATGACAGATGTGAGATTTTAATTAATGGTTTACTTAAGGTGGCAACTTAAATACACATCTGGGTGGATTGAGGCACCTGGGTATTCCAGCGATTGCCTGTTTTTCTTTATGGGCCGCCACCCAGGCTCAAAGGGATCATGAGATTGTTCATGCTAGAAACTTCCGTGTGCAGCCACAAGCTACTATGGGCTCTAGCATAGTTGACTAAGTCAAGCGAACTCTTACAGTGGTAGACTAGCAGATGTAGGGGATGTAGGTTGGTACGGTCTACCCGTTCGTAAGGTGCTAGCGCTTCTGAAAGACTATGTCTCGGTCATCCGTTTCTCAAACACCTTGTAGTGCGAGAAATCCAACGGACGAGATCGAGTCTTGTGGGGAAAAGTGCGCAAACCTCTGCAGAGTGTATAAACTAATCATGATTAGCCATGTCCCCAGTTATGGACATCTTGAGTATCTAGTACCTGGATTATCATGTGAATCTCAACATGTTACTCAAAAAATTAATTTTGTTGGGTTTTGTTTAATGACGATGCTTAATTGGGATTGAGAATGCTGTCAACCATTCTCAATGTTTAACAACTACCATGATAGTTAAATAAAATTTATTCCTTTGCCATAGGGAAAAATTGGCTTTACGCAAAACTGTAACCATAGAGCTTTCCACCAGCCAAATATGCATATAGAATAGCCTATTTCATTCCATTACTCTCTATGTGTTACTTTGCCAGCATATTCCATGTGCTGACCCGTTTCGGGCTGCAACGTTAATGTTGCAAACTTTTCAGACGACGATTAAGGAGTTTTAGGTCGTGGTTCTATACTCGGTGATGCCGTTGGAGTTGATGGACTCACTTATCTTCCAAGCCTTCCGCTGTTATCGTTATTAGATGGCCTTAAGCCATATTTATTGTAATAAGTTCTCTTTTGAGACTCTCGATGTAATAAGTGTGTGATTGCTACTCTGTTATAAATCCTTCAAGTACTGTGTGGTGTCAGCATTACTGATCCAGGGATGACACCTGAGCACAGAGATTGGACCATTTGAGGTCTGGTCGCTACAGAGTTGCTTCACACTGATCGACTTTTGAGAGATAGCATCAAAAATGTGGCATAGGTCAGTAAGCGTCTCACGCACATGTGTGTCCATAATCCCTCTAAGTGCAACCGCCAGTAACTGCGTCATCATCACATGATTGTCGTGAGATTTCATCCCACTGAACCTTTTTTCTTAGTGTCCAGATATCTACTTATCTTCCCACAGTATCCGGAACTAACTTAGATTCCGGCAAGGCACTTGAACAATTGATCGACCTCCTTCGGATCTAAGGTGAAGCAAGAGGGGGGCAATATTGTTCTTCCTTCTTGTTTACTTTTTTGCCCCTATCTTCCGTCTCCGTCTCGGTCTCCTCTGACGACCTTTTACTGGGCATTTGGAGATCTTTCCTGATTTTCAAAAATCCTAAGTCTTTGCTTGCCTTCGGCCCATCCTTGGTCATGTCCGACGTGTTCATCAATGTTCCAAGCAAACTATCAAGGATATTTTTTGTGATATGCATTTGATCAAGGCTATGAGGCGTGTCGAGTATGGGCCAGTATTCCAAGTCCCAAAAAACAGATCTTGTCTTCCATATCTTCAGCAGGGACTCCGGTGCCTTTTTCTTCGTCTTTCCCGGCGAGGGGCGCTCTTCCCAGTTCTTCAATAACTCGTATATTTCTGCACCGCTACGCTTACGTGGAGGACCTTGATGCTCAGCCTTACCATTGAATAGATCTCCACGCTTTCTCCATGGGTCATCCTTTTTGAGCCATCTTCGATGCCCCATGTACATGACTTTCGAAGACCCGCCATCTTTTGATAGCTGCATAGAAGTTGTATCATCCATGCAACTCGTGCATTCGCAATATCCGTGGCACACTTGGCCGGAGAGATAGCCATAACCGAGATAGTCCTGCACCGTCGTGATCAGCGCGGCTCTCATGTAGAAATACTCTCCTTTGCTTGCATCCCATGTCTTGGCCGGCGTTGTCCATAAGGTCTGTAACTCCTCTTTCAGTAACCCGAGATACAGATTTATATCATTTCCCGGTTGTTTTGGCCCTTGAATAAGCATAGCCATGTGTATGTATTTTTTCCTTCATGCACAACCAGGGGGAGGTTGTACGTCCATACAAACACGGGCCATGTGCTATGATTGGTGTTCTGGTTGCCAAATGGATTCATGCCATCACTACTAGCGCCAAGCACGATGTTCCATGGATCATTTGCGAAAAAATCAAATTCAGCATTTAATGCTCTCCACTGGCTAGCATCTGCGAGGTGTCTCTACTTCGGCTCATCTCCGTCATCTGGCTTCACCCTCTTCACGTGCCAGCGCATAAGCTTTGCTTCCTTAGGATCTACGAAATACCGCTGTAGAGGCGGAGTGATTGGAAAGTACCATACAACTTTCTGTGAAGCTTTCTTTCTGGCCTTTTTATATCGTGAAGCATTGCACTTTGGATAGATGGTTTTTTCCGCGTGCTCGTTCCGATATATGATGCAATCATTGATGCATGTGTGATATCTAATATGTGGCAGATCAAGAGGGCACACGATTTTCTTTGCCTCCTCGACACTAGTAGGACACAGGCTTCCTGCGGGAAGAACCTTCTTTAGGTACTTCAGAAGCTCATCCAGGCTTGTATCTGTCCATTTTTTTTTTGCCTTCATCTTTAGAAGTTCTAGTGTGAAACTCAAGCGGGTCACCTTGGGATTGCAACCATCATACAAAGGAGTCATCGAGTCTACCTCCGGTTGCGCCAGTTTGGCCTCCTCTCTTGAAGCAGCTCTATAGCTAGTCGTCTTCTTGCGAAGCAGGTCTCAAACATGCGGGTTCCCCATGGCTGAACTTAGTAGCAACGAAGACAGCGGCGTGTCCGCGTCTTCTCCGCCTTGAACTGCCTCTTCGCCATCGACATTTCCGAGGCCCTCTTCCTCTTCGGGCACATAATCAGTCATCGCTTCGTCTGGTGGCCCCATGTCGTTATTTCCTGCCCCATTGACGTCCTCATCATCATCATCTTCACTTATCCACCGAGTATGGCCATGCATGAAACCATGCATGAGCAGGTGCACCTTGAATTTACCACCCTGAAAGGGGTCGAGCCTGACTCTTCCTTTGCATTTTCGACACGAACATAAAACATCCTTCAGTCTTTTTTCATACATGTCATCCACAACGGATTGCCAGTATCTTTCCACCATCCTTCCATTGACCTTCATGATCACTTGCGCGCGGAGCAAATATTATAACCACGTATATATGCATGCATGGATCAAATTCATACAAAAATCGGCATGACCTTCCCTAAACATAGGACATATTGAGTTTTCCCGAAATTCACCGAAACAGAAATGAATCGACATTTCGGCAAAACATAGGCAACTCATGTCACTCACATGCCACACACAATTCAGTGTATTCATATCGCACATAGTTTTGGTCCTAATCGCAAACACACATATTTCCATTCTTGCACAACTCTTTTTTTGTTCACCTATTTGTCGAGAGGAATATCGAGCACCTTCTTATAATTAGCTAGTAGCTCTAGGTAGAGCTATGAGAGGGAGGAGGGAGGGCATTAATGGAGGGGGTGGTGGAGGGGCAAAGAAGAGAAGGGGAGAAGGGGCAAAAGAAAGGAAGAGGAAGGAGGGAGGGCATTAATGGAGGGGGTGGTGGAGGGGCAAAGAAGAGAAGGGGAGGAGGGGAAAAACAAGGAAGAGAAAGGAGGGAGGGCATTAATGGAGGGGGGAGGAGGGGAAAATAAGAGGGGGAAGCATTGAAGGACAAGTAAGTGCAAGAGGGAGGGGAGAAAGAAAGGGGGAGGAAGAAGAAGGGGGGAAAGGTGGCAGATATTTTGGCTGGCGACCATAGCAGTAACGCTGGGCACCAAAGCGCGCTACTGCTATGTGTGCCAGCCAAAATATCTACAGGTACATAAAACTAGCTATAGCGCTTGCCCAAAAAAACACGCTACTGGTAAAAGATTACACATAGAAGAAGTAGCAGTAGCGCTTCTTAGTGGCCCCGCGGTACTGCTATTTTCTTAATAGGAGCGCTTGTTAGGGTACCAACGCTGCTACTATTTTTTGGTTGGGGGTGTGGTGTGGCTAACTTACCAGTAGCGTGCCCTCTAGAAACCAACATTGTTGCTAAGTTGTACTAGTAGCGCGGTTTGTAACACACGCTACTGCTAATTATCAGTAGCGTGGGCTCCAAAACACACGCTACTAGTAAACTTCTATGTATAAGCCTTTTCCTAGTAGTGAGAGCTCACGCTCTGTCAAGGGCAGTGGTGGTGCCCAGATATGGATCTGGTAGCATTGTGGTGGCCCGGGTGAGCTGTTGAGCGAAAGTTCCACGCCTTGGCACTGACGGTGGCGATGCCTGTTGTCGGTGTCAAAACCGGCCGATCTCAGATAGGGGGTACCGAACTATGCGTTTGAGGATCGAAGGTAACAGGGGACGGGGGAATGATGTCTACTACACAACCTTATTCTTATAGACGTTGTTGGGCCTCCAAGTGCAGAGGTTTGTAGGACAGTAGCAAAAATTTCCCTCAAGTGGATGACCTAAGGTTTATCAATCCGTAGGAGGCGTAGGATGAAGATGGTCTCTCTCAAACAACCCTGCAACCAAATAAGAAAGAGTCTCTTGTGTCCCCAACATACCCAATACAATGGTAAATTATAGGTGCACTAGTTCGGCGAAGAGATGGTGATACAAGTGCAATATGGATAGTAGATAATAGTTTTTGTAATCTGAAATAATAAAAACAGCAAGGTAGCAAGTGATAAAAGTGAGCATAAGCGGTATTGCAATGATGGTAAACAAGGTCTAGGGTTCATACTTTCACTAGTGTAAGTCCTCTCAACAATACTAACATAATTGGATCATAAAACTATCCCTCAACATGCAACAAAGAGTCACTCCAAAGTCACTAATAGCGGAGAACGAACGAAGAGATTATGGTAGGGTACGAAACCACCTCAAAGTTATTCTTTCCAATCAATCTGTTGGGCTATTCCTATAAGTGTCACAAACAGCCCTAGAGTTCATACTAGAATAACACCTTAAGACACAAATCAATCAAAACCCTAATGTCACCTAGATACTCCAATGTCACCTCAAGTATCCGTGGGCATGATTATACGATATGCATCACACAATCTCAGATTCATCTATTCAACCAACACAAAGGACCTCAAAGAGTGCCCCAAAATTTCTACCGGAGAATCACGACGAAAACATGTGCCAACCCCTATGCATAGGTTCATGGGCGGAACCCGCAAGTTGGTCACCAAAACATACATCAAGTGAATCACGTGAAATCCCATTGTCACCACAGATATCCACGGCAAGACATACATCAAGTGTTCTCAAATCTTTAAAGACTCAATCCGATAAGATAACTTCAAAGGGGAAACTCAATTCATTACAAGAGAGTAGAGAGGGGAGAAAACATCATAGGATCCAACTATAATAGAAAAGCTCGCGATACATCAAGATCGTATCACCTCAAGAACACGAGAGAGAGAGAGATCAAACACATAGCTACTAGTACATACCCTCAGCCCCGAGGGAGAACTACCCCCTCCTCATCATGGAGAGCACCGGGATGATGAAGATGGCCACCGGAGAAGGATTGCCCCCTCCGGCAGGGTGCCAGAACGGGTCTAGATTGGTTTTCGGTGCCTACGGAGGCTTCTGGCGGCGGAACTCCCGATCTATTGTGCGTTCGGGTGTTTTTGGTCACGTAGGTATATATGGGTGCAGGAGGTACGTCAAGGGAGCCGCGAGGGCCCCACGAGACAGGGGGGCACGCCCTAGGGGTGGGCGGCCCCCACCCTTGTGAGCACCTCGTTCCTTCCTTGACGTAGGGTCCAAGTCCATCAGGTGTGTTTCCTTCCAAAAATAACTTCTCCAATTGATTTCGTTCCGTTTCGACTCCGTCTGATATTCCTTTTCTTCAAAACACTGAAATAGGCATAAAATAGCAAATCTGGGCTGGGCCTCCGGTTAATAGGTTAGTCCCAAAAATAATATAAAAGTGGATATTAAAGCCCAATATTGCCCAAAACAGTAGATAATATAGCATGGAGCAATCAAAACTTATAGATACGTTGGAGACGTATCAAGCATCCCCAAGATTAATTCATGCTCGTCCTCGAGTAGGTAAATGATAAAAAAGAATTTTTGATGCGGAGTGCTACTTGGCATAATTTCAATGTAATTCTTCCTACTTGTGATATGAATATTCAGATCCATAAGATTCAACACAAAAGTTCATATTCACATAAAAATAATAATACTTCAAGCATACTAACAAAGCAATTATGTCTTCTCAAAATAACATGGCCAAAGAAAGTTATTCCTACAAAATCATATAGTCTGGCTATGCTCCATCTTCACCACACAAAATATTTAAATCATGCACAACCCCGATGACAAGCCAAGCAATTGTTTCATACTTTTGATGTTCTCAAACTTTTTCAATCTTCACGCAATACATGAGCGTGAGCCATGGACATAGCACTATAGGTGGAATAGAATGGTGGTTGTGGAGAAGACAAAAAGGGAGAAGATAGTCTCACATCAACTAGGCGTATCAACGGGCTATGGAGATGCCCATCAATAGATATCAATGTGAGTGAGTAGGGATTGCCATGCAACGGATGCACTAGAGCTGTAAATGTATGAAAGCTCAACAAAAGAAACTAATGGGTGTGCATCCAACTTTCTTGCTCACGAAGACCTAGGGCAATTTGAGGAAGCCCATCATTGGAATATACAAGCCAAGTTCTATAATGTAAAATTCCCACTAGTATATGAAAGTGACAACATATGAGACTCTCTATATGAAAAACATGGTGCTACTTTGAAGCACAATATATGAGACTTGCTATATCATGGTGCTACTTTGAAGCACAAGTGTGGAAAAGGATAGTAGCATTGCCCCTTTTTTATTTATTTATTTTTTGGGCCTTCTTTTTTTCTTTGGCCTTTCTTTTTTTGGCCTTTTTTTATGGCCTTTCTCTTTTTTTATTTTTTTTATTTGGGACAATGCTCTATTGAATGATGATCATCACACTTCTATTTATTTACAACTCAATGATTACAACTCGATACTAGAACAAAGTATGACTCTGTATGAATGCCTCCGGCGGTGTACCGGGATGTGCGATGATGAATGAGTGACATGTATAAAAGAATTATGAATGGTGGCTTTGCCACAAATACGAT
The DNA here is from genome assembly GCF_056163025.1 of Triticum urartu. Lineage (NCBI taxonomy): Eukaryota > Viridiplantae > Streptophyta > Magnoliopsida > Poales > Poaceae > Triticum > Triticum urartu. The sequence continues at coordinate 126,698,994 of NC_141875.1, forward strand.
GTCGACTACATGATCATGCAAAGCAATATGACAATGATGGAGTGTGTCATAATAACAGAATGGTGGAAAGTTGCATGGCAATATATCTCGGAATGGCTATGGAAATGCCATAATAGGTAGGTATGGTGGCTGTTTTGAGGAAGGTATATGGTGGGTTTATGGTACCGGCGAAAGTTGCGCAGTACTAGAGAGGCTAGCAAAGGTGGAAGGGTGAGAGTGCGTATAATCCATGGACTCAACATTAGTCATAAAGAACTCATATACTTATTGCAAAAATCTATTAGTTATCGAAACAAAGTACTACACGCATGCTCCTAGGGGCATAGATTAGTAGGAAAATACCATCGCTCGTCCCCGACCGCCACTCATAAGGAGGACAATCAATAAATAAATCATGCTCCGACTTCATCACATAACGGTTCACCATATGTGCATGCTACGGGAATCACAAGCTTTAACACAAGTATTTCTCAAATTCACAACTACTCAACTAGCATGACTCTAATATTACCATCCTCATATCTCAAAACAATCATCAAGTATCAAACTTCTCTTAGTATTCAACACACTCATAAGAGAATTTTATTATTCTTGAATACCTAGCATATTAGGATTTTAAGCAAATTACCATGCTATTTAAGACTCTCAATTACCATGCTATTTAAGACTCTCAAAATAATATAAGTGAAGCATGAGAGTTCATATATTTCTTCAAAATAAAACTACCACCATGCTCTTAAAGATATAAGTGAAGCACTAGAGCAAATGACAAACTACTCCGAAAGATATAAGTGAAGATCAATGAGTAGTCGAATAATTGTGCAACTATGTGAAGACTCTCTAACATTTAATAATTTCAGATCTTGGTATTCTATTCAAACAGCAAGAAAAACAAAATAAAATGACATCTAAGAATAGGAAACATCATGTGAAGAAGCAAAAACTTAGGATCAACCGATACTAACCGATAGTTGTTGAAGAAGAAAGGTGGGATGCCAACCGGGGCATCCCCAAGCTTAGACACTTGAGACTTCTTGAAATATTATCTTGGGGTGCCTCGGGCATCCCCAAGATTGAGATTTTGTGTCTCCTTAATTCCTCTCATATCATGGTCTCCCTAAATCTCAAAAGCTTCATCCACACAAAACTCAACAAGGACTCGTGAGATAAGTTAGTATAAACCATTGCCAAAACCTTATCATACTCTACTGTAGCAAATCACTAAAATTATTACTCAACATTGCACACTAAATGCCTCTTCATATTAATAGTCCTATCATCAAATAGAATCATTAAAGAAGCAAACATATGCAAACAATGCAAACATAACAGCAATCTGCCTAAACAGGATAGTCTGTAAAGAATGCTGCAACATCCATACTTCCCTAACTCCAAAAATTATGAAATAAAGTTCCCACTATAGTAAATTTATCAGATCTTAATATGCAAAAGGTTTCAACATTTTATCACATTCTGACTTTTCTAGGGAATTATTGCAACAGCGGTAAACTTTCTGTTTTCAAACAGCAACATGTATACTTGTAACGTAGGCATAGTAAAGACTATTAATGCCACTTTTATTGAAATAAAATATGAAAAACATTATTCTAAATAACAGCAAGCAAATTCTAACAAAATAAATTGACGCTCCAAGCAAAACAAATATCATGTGGCGGATAAAAATATAGCTCCAAGTAAAGTTACCGATGAACGAAGACGAAAGAGGGGATGCCTTCCGGGGCATCCCCAAGCTTAGGCTCTTGGCTATCCTTGAATATTACCTTGGGGTGCCTTGGGCATCCCCAAGCTTAGGCTCTTGCCACTCCTTATTCCATAGTCCATCGAATCCTTACCCAAAACTTGAAAACTTCACAACACAAAACTTAACAGAAAACTCGTAAGCTCCGTTAGTATAAGAAAATAAATCACCACTTCAAGGTACTGTAATGAACTAATTCTTTATTTATATTGGTGTTAAACCTACTGTATTCCAACTTCTCTATGGATTATAAACTATTTTACTAGCCATAGATTCATCAAAATAAGCAAACAACACACAAAAACAGAACAGTCTGTAGTAATCTGGATCAAACGTATACTTATGGAACTCATAAAATTCTAAAATAAATTGCTGGACCTGAGTAATTTATCTATTAATCATCTGAAAAAAGAATTAACTAAATATAACTCTCCAAATAAAAATGGCAGCAGTTCTCGTGAGCGCTAAAGTTTCTGTTTTTTACAGCATGATCAACAAGACTTTCCCCAAGTCTTCCCAAAGGTTCTACTTGGCACAAACACATAAAACCACATCTAAACAGAGGCTAGATGGATTATTTATTACTAAACAGGAACAAAAAGCAAGGAATAAAAATAAAGTTGGGTTGCCTCCCAACAAGCGCTATCGTTTAACGCCCCTAGCTAGGCATGATGATTTCAATGATGCTCACATAAAGGATAAGAATTGAAACATAAATAGAGCATCATGAAGAATATGACTAGCACATTTAAGCCTAACATGCTTCCTATGCATAGGGATTTTGTGAGCAAACAACTTGTGGGAACAATAATCAACTAGCATAGGAGGGCAAAACAAGCATAACTTCAAAACTTTAAGCACATAGAGAGGAAACTTGATATTATTGCAATTCCTACAAGCATATATTCCTCCCTCATAATAATTTTCAGTAGCATCATGAATGAATTAAACAATATAACCAGCACCTAAAGCATTCTTTTCATGATCTATAAGCATAGAAATTTTATTACTCCCCACACAAGCAAAATTCTTCTCATTAATAGTAGTGGGAGCAAACTCAACAAAGTAACTATCATGGGATTGAAAATTGAAATCAAGATGACAAGTTTCATTGTTATCATTATTCTTTAAAGCATAAGTGTCATCACAATAATCATCATAGATAGGAGGCATGCTTTCATCATAATAAATTTGCTCATCAAAGCTTGGGGGACAAAAAATATCATCTTCATCAAACATAGCTTCCCCAAGCTTGTGGCTTTGCATATCATTAGCATCATGGATATTCAAGGAATTCATACTAACAACATTGAAATCATGCTCATCATTCAAATATTTAGTGCCAAACATTTTATAGATTTCTTCTTCTAGCAGTTGAGCACAATTATCCTTTCCATCATACTCATGAAAGATATTAAAAAGGTGAAGCGTATGAGACAAACTCAATTCCATTTTTTATACTTTTCTTTTATAAACTAAACAAGTGATAAAACAAGAAACTAAAAGACTCGATTGCAAGATCTAAAGATATACCTTCAAGCGCTAACCTCCCCGGCAACGGTGCCAGAAAAGAGCTTGATGTCTACTACACAACCTTCTTCTTGTAGACGTTGTTGGGCCTCCAAGTGGAGAGGTTTGTAGGACAGTAGCAAATTTCCCTCAAGTGGATGACCTAAGGTTTATCAATCCGTAGGAGGCGTAGGATGAAGATGGTCTCTCTCAAACAACCCTGCAACCAAATAACAAAGAGTCTCTTGTGTCCCCAACACACCCAATACAATGGTAAATTGTATAGGTGCACTAGTTCGGCAAAGAGATGGTGATACAAGTGCAATATGGATAGTAGATAATAGTTTTTGTAATCTGAAATAATAAAAACAGCAAGGTAGCAAGTGATAAAAGTGAGCGTAAACGGTATTGCAATGATGGTAAACAAGGCCTAGGGTTCATACTTTCACTAGTGTAAGTCCTCTCAACAATACTAACATAATTGGATCATAAAACTTTCCCTCAACATGCAACAAAGAGTCACTCCAAAGTCACTAATAGCGGAGAACGAACGAAGAGATTATGGTAGGGTACGAAACCACCTCAAAGTTATTCTTTCCAATCATTCCGTTGGGCTATTCCTATAAGTGTCACAAACAGCCCTAGAGTTCGTACTAGAATAACACCTTAAGACACAAATCAATCAAAACCCTAATGTCACCTAGATACTCCAATGTCACCTCAAGTATCTGTGGGCATGATTATACGATATGCATCACACAATCTCAGATTCATCTATTCAACCAACACAAAGGACCTCAAAGAGTGCCCCAAAATTTCTACCGGAGAATCACGACGAAAACATGTGCCAACCCCTATGCATAGGTTCATGGGCAGAACCCGCAAGTTGGTCACCAAAACATACATCAAGTGAATCACGTGATATCCCATTGCCACCACAGATATCCACGTGGAAACGCTCTTTAATGGATAAGACATACATCAAGTTGGTCACCAAAACATACATCAAGTGAATCACGTGATATCCCATTGTCACCACAGATATCCACGGCAAGACATACATCAAGTGTTCTCAAATCTTTAAAGACTCAATTCGATAAGATAACTTCAAAGGGGAAACTCAATTCATTACAAGAGAGTAGAGGGGGGAGAAAACATCATAGGATCCAACTATAATAGCAAAGCTCACGATACATCAAGATCGTATCACCTCAAGAACACGAGAGAGAGAGAGAGAGAGAGAGAGAGAGAGATCAAACACATAGCTACTGGTACATACCCTCAGCCCCGAGGGAGAACTACTCCCTCCTTGTCATGGAGAGCACCGGGATGATGAAGATGGCCACCGGAGAAGGATTGCCCCCTCCGGCAGGGTGCCGGAACGGGTCTAGATTGGTTTTCAGTGGCTATGGAGGCTTCTGGCGGCGAAACTCCCGATCTATTGTGCGTTCGGATGTTTTTGGTCACGTAGGTATATATGGGTGCAGGAGGTACGTCAGGGGAGCCACGAGGGCCCCATGAGACAGGGGGCGCGCCCTGGGGGGGTGCCCCCCACCCTCGTGAGCACCTCGTTCCTTCCTTGACGTAGGGTCCAAGTCCATCGGGTGTGTTTCCTTCCAAAAATAACTTCTCCAGTTGATTTCGTTCCGTTTCGACTCCGTCTGATATTCCTTTTCTTCAAAACACTGAAATAGGCATAAAACAGCAAATCTGGGCTGGGCATCCGGTTAATAGGTTAGTCCCAAAAATAATATAAAAGTGGATATTAAAGCCCAATATTGCCCAAAACAGTAGATAATATAGCATGGAGCAATCAAAAATTATAGATACGTTGGAGACGTATCAGGGAACACGATGTTTACCCATGTTCGGGCCCTCTTAACGGAGGTAAAACCTTACGTCCTGCTTGATTGTATTTGATAAGTATAGGGGTTACAAGAGTTGATCTACCTCGAGATTGTAATGGCTAAGCCCTAGATGTCTAGCCTCTATGAATTCTCATAGGCTCTATGGACTAAACCCTCCGGATTATATACACACCGGAGGGGCCTAGGGTTGTACAGAGTCGGTTTACAGAGGAAGGAAATTACATATCCGGACACCGATCTTGTCATCCACCCATAGGAGAGTCCTACCCGGACACGGGGGATGGCCTTCTGCCTTCTATCTTCATGGCCCATCAGTCCGACCCATATCCAGTATCCCGGTCACCCGAGGACCCCCTAATTCAGGACTCCCTCACTCGTGGGTGCCACTCTCCACTTGAGGATGTCGTTGTAGTTCTTCTTGTTGGGGAATGCAGTATTTCAAAAAAATTACCTACGATCACGCAAGATCTATCTAGGATATGCATAGCAAAGAGCGGGGAGAGTGTGTCCATGTACCCTCGTAGACCGGAAGCGGAAGCGTTTAGTAACGCGTTTGATGTAGTCGAACGTCTTCGTGATCCAACCGATCATGTACCGAACGCACGGCACCTCCGCGATCTGCACACGTTCAGCTCGGTGACGTCCCTCGAACTCTTGATCCAGTTGAGGCCGAGGGAGAGTTCCATCGGCACGATGGTGTGGTGACGGTGATGATAAGTTACCGGCGCAGGGCTTCGCCTAAGCACTATGACGATATGACCGAGGCGTGAAACTGTGGAGGGGGGCACCGCACACGGCTAAAAGAATAACTTGTCTATTCTAGGGTGTCCCCTGCCCCCGTATATAAAGGAGGGAGAAGGAGAGGAACCCGGCCCTAGGGGGCGCGCCAAGGTGTGGAGTCCTACTAGGACTCCCTAGTCCTAGTAGGATTCCACCTCCCATACGGAGTAGGAAAGGGGGGAGGCCCCCTTCCCCTAGTCCTAATTGGCCTCCTGCCCAAAGGAGGGCGCACCAGCCAGCGTGTGCTTCCCTCTTATGGCCCATAAGGCCCATAACTTCTCCCGGGGGGTTCCGGTAACCTCCCGGTAATCCAAAAAAATGCCCGAACCACTCGGAACCATTCCGATGTCCAAATGCAACCTTCAAATATATGAATCTTTACCTCTCGACCATTTCGAGACTCCTCGTCATGTCCGTGATCTCATCCGAGACTCCGAACAAACTTCGGTTCATCAAATCACATAACTCATAATACAAATCGTCATCGAACGTTAAGCGTGCTGACCCTACGGGTTCGAGAACTATGTAGACATGACCGAGACACCTCTCTGGTCAATAACCAATAGCGGAACCTGGATGCTCGTATTGGCTCCTACATATTCTACGAAGATCTTTATCGGTCAAACCGCACAACAACATACATTGTTCCCTTTGTCATCGGTATGTTACTTGCCCGAGATTCGATCGTCGGTATCATCATACCTAGTTCAATCTCATTACTGGAAAGTCTCTTTACTCGTTCTGTAATGCATCATCTCGTAACTAAGTCATTAGTCACATTGCTTGCAAGGCTCATAGTGATGTGCATTACCAAGAGGGCCCAGAGATACCTCTCCGATACATGGAGTGACAAATCCTAATCTCGATCTATGCCAACTCAACAAACACCATCGGAGACACCTGTAGAGCATCTTTATAATCACACAGTTACGTTGTGATGGTTGATAGCACAGAAGGTGTTCCTCCGGTATTCGGGAGTTGCATAATCTCATAGTTAGAGGAACATGTATAAGTCATGAAGAAAGCAATAGCAATAAAACTTAACGATCACTATGCTAAGCTAACGTATGGGTCTTGTCCATCACATCATTCTCCTAATGATGTGATCCTGCTCATCAAATGACAACACATGTCTATGGTTAGGAAACTTAACCATCTTTGATTAACGATCTAGTCTAGTAGAGGCTTACTAGGGACACTGTGCTTTGTCTATGTATCCACACATGTATCAAGTTTCTGGTTAATACAATTCTAGCATGAATAATAAACATTTATCATGATATAAGGAAATATAAATAACAACTTTATTATTGCCTCTAGGGCATATTTCCTTCAATCTCCCACTTGCATTAGAGTCAATAATCTAGTTCACATCGCCATGTGATTTAACACCAATAGTTCACATCACCATGTGATGGACACCCAAAGGGTTTACTAGAGTCAATAATCTAGTTCACATCGCCATGTGATTAACACCCAAAGAGTACTAAGGTGTGATCATGTTTTGCTTGTGAGAGAAGTTTAGTCAACGGGTCTGCCACATTCAGATCCATATGTATTTTGCAAATTTCTATGTCTACAATGCTCTGCATGGAGCTACTCTAGCTAATCGCTCCTACTTTCAATATGTATCCAGATTGAGACTTAGACTCATCTGGATCAGTGTCAAAGCTTGCATCGACGTAACCCTTTACGATGAACTTTTTGTCACCTCCATAACCGAGAAACATGTCCTTATTCCACTAAGGATGATTTTGACCGATGTCCAGTGATCCACTCCTGGATCACTATTGTACCCTCTTGCCAAAATCAAGTTGAGGTACACAATAGGTCTGGTACATAGCATAGCATACTTTATAAAACCTATGACTGAGGCATAGGGAATGACTTTTCATTCTCTTTCTATTTTCTGAAGTGGTCGGGTTTTGAGTCTTTACTCAACTTCACACCTTACAACTCAGGCAAGAACTCCTTCTTTGATTGATCCATTTTGAACTCCTTCAAAATCTTATCAAGGTATGTACTCATCGAAAGTCTTATCAAGTGTCTTGATCTATCTTTTATAGATCTTGATGCCCAATATGTAAGTAGCTTCACTGAGGTCTTTCTTTGAAAAAATCTTATTCAAGTATCCTTTTATGCTATCCAGAAATTTTGTATTATTTCCAATCAACAATATGTCATCCACATATAATATTAGAAATGCTACAGAGCTCCCACTCACTTTCTTGTAAATACAGGCTTCTCCAAAAGTCTGTATAAAACTATATGCTTTGATCACACTATCAAAGCGTATATTCCAACTCCAAGATGCTTGCACCAGTCCATAAATGGATCACTGGAGCTTACACACTTTGTTAGCACCATTCGGATTGACAAAACCTTCTGGTTGTATCATAAACAACTCTTCCTTAACAAATCCATTAAGGAATGCAGTTTTGACATCCATTTGCCAAATTTCATAAAATGCGGCAATTGCTAACATGATTCGGACAGACATTAAGCATAGATACGAGTGAGAAACTCTCATCATAGTCAACACCTTGAACTTGTCGAAGACATTTTGCGACAATTCGAGCTTTGTAGATAGTAACACTACTATCAGCGTACGTCTTCCTCTTGAAGATCCATTTAATCTCAATGGCTTGTCGATCATCGGGCAAGTCAATCAAAGTCCATACTTTGTTATCACACATGGATCCCATCTTAGATTTCATGGCCTCAAGCCATTTCGTGGAATCTGGGCTCATCATCGCTTCCTCATAGTTCAGAGGTTCGTCATGATCTAGTAACATGACTTCTAGAACAGGATTATCGTACCACTCTGGTGCGGAACGTACTCTGGTTGACCTATGAGGTTCTGTAGTAACTTGATCTGAAGTTTCATGATCATCATCATTAACTTCCTCACTAATTGGTGTAGGTATCACTGGAACTGATTTTTGTGATGAACTACTTTCCAATTCGGGAGAAGGTACAATTATGATACGTCTCCAACGTATCTATAATTTTTGATTGCTCCATGCTATATTATCTACTATTTTGGACTATATTGGGCTTTATTTTCCACTTTTATATTATTTTTGGGACTAACCTATTAACCGGAGGCCCAGCCCAGAATTGCTGTTTTTTGCCTATTTCAGTGTTTCAGAGAAACAGAATATCAAACGGAGTCCAAATGGAATAAAACCTTCGGGAACGTGATTTTCTCACCGAACGTGATCCAAGAGACTTGGACCCTACTCCAAGGAGTCAAAGAGGAGGTCACGAGGGTGGGGGCGCCCCCCCTAGGGCGCGCCCCCTGCCTCGTGGGCCCCTCGGTGCTCCACCGACGTACTCCTTCCTCCTATATATACATACGTACCCCCAAACGATTAGAACAGGAGCCAAAAACCTAATTCCACCGCCGCAACTTTCTGTATCCACAAGATCCCATCTTGGGGCCTGTTCCGGAGCTCCGCCGGAGAGGGCCGTCATCACGGAGGGCTTCTACATCATCCTAGCCCCTCCGATGAAGTGTGAGTAGTTTACCTCAGACCTTCGGGTCCATAGTTAGTAGCTAGATGGCTTCTTCTCTCTCTTTGAATCTCAATACAAAGTTCTCCCCCTCTCTTGTGGAGATCTATTCGATGTAATCTTCTTTTTGCGGTGTGTTTGTTGAGACCGATGAATTGTGGGTTTATGATCAAGTCTATCTATGAATAATATTTGAATCTTCTCTGAATTCTTTTATGTATGATTGGTTATCTTTGCAAGTCTCTTCGAATTATCCGTTTGGTTTGGCCAACTAGATTGGTAGTTCTTGCCATGGGAGAAGTGCTTAGCTTTGGGTTCGATCTTGCGGTGTCCTTTCCCAGTGACACAAGGGGCAGCAAGGCACGTATTGTACCGTTGCCATCGAGGATAACAAGATGGGGTTTATTTCATATTGCATGAATTTATCTCTCTACATCATGTCATCTTGCTTAAGGCGTTACTCTGTTTTTAACTTAATGCTCTAGATGCATGTTGGATAGCGGTCGATGAGTGGAGTAATAGTAGTAGATGCAGAATCGTTTCGGTCTACTTGTCACGGACGTGATGCCTATATACATGATAATGCCTAGATATTCTCATAACTATACTCAATTCTGTCAATTGCTCAACAGTAATTTGTTCACCCACCGTAGAATAATTATGCTCTTGAGAGAAGCCACTAGTGAAACCTATGGCCCCCGGGTCTATTCTCATCATATCAATCTCCATCACTTTAATCTTGCTTTGCTTTTTACTTTGCCTTTACTTTACACTTTGCATCTTTATACCAAAAATACCAAAAATATTATATCTATCAGATCTCACTCTCGTAAGTGACCGTGAAGGGATTGACAACCCCTAATCGCGTTGGTTGCGAGTAGCTATAGTTTTGTGCAGGTACGAGGGACTTGAGCGTGGCCTCCTACTAGATTGATACCTTGGTTCTTAAAAACTAAGGGAAATACTTACGCTACTCTGCTGCATCATCCCTTCCTCTTCGGGGAAAACCAACGCAAGCTCAAGACGTAGCAAATTACCTCATCAAGTTCTACTTTCCTCCCACTCACTTCTTTCGAGAGAAACTCCTTCTCTAGAAAGGATCCATTCTTAGCAACGAATATCTTGCCTTCGGATCTGTGATAGAAGGTGTACCCAACAGTTTCTTTTGGGTATACTATGAAGACACACTTCTCCGATTTGGGTTCGAGCTTATCAGTTTGAAACTTTTTCACATAAGCATCACAACCCCAAACTTTAAGAAACGACAGCTTTGGTTTCTTGCCAAACCATAGTTCACATGGTGTCGTCTCAACGGATTTAGATGGTGCCCTATTTAACGTGAATGCAACTATCTCTAATGCATAACCCTCAAAACGATAGCGGTAAATCGGTAAGAGACATCATAGATCGCATCATATCTAATAAAGTACGGTTACGACGTTCGGACACACCATTACGCTATGGTGTTCCAGGTGGCGTGAGTTGCGAAACTATTCCACATTGTTTTAAATGAAGACCAAACTCATAACTCAAATATTCGTCTCCGCGATCAGATCGTTGAAACTTTATTTTCTTGTCATGATGATTTACACATCACTCTGAAATTCTTTGAACTTTTCAAATGTTTCAGACTTATGTTTCTTTAAGTAGATATACTCATAGCTGCTCAAATCATCTGTGAAGGTCGGAAAATAATGATACCCGCCGCGAGCCTCAACACTCATTGGGTCGCACACATCAGTATGTATTATTTCCAATAAGTCAGTTGTTCGCTCCATTGTTCCGGAGAACGGAGTCTTAGTCATCTTGCCCATGAGGCATGGTTCACAAACATCAAGTGATTCATAATCAAGTGATTCCAAAAGCCCATTAGCATGGAGTTTCTTCATGCGCTTTACACCAATATGCCCTAAATGGCAGTGCCACAAATAAGTTGCACTATCATTATTAACTTGGCATCTTTTGGCTTCAATATTAATAATATGTGTATCACTATGATCGAGATTCAATAAACCATTCACCTTGGGTGTATGACCACAGAAGGTTTTATTCATGTAAACAGAATAAACAATTATTCTTTGGCTTAAATGAATAACCATATTGCAATAAACATGAAACAATCATCTTATGCTCAACGCAACCACAAAATAACATTTATTTTAGGTTCAACACTAATCCCGAAGGTAACGTGAGTGTGCAATGGTGATCTTATCAACCTTGGAATCACTTACAACACACATCGTCACCTCGCCCTCAACTACACTACTAGTAAAAGGGCTATAGATAATATGGACACTGATGGCGCACCATACATGTGGTGTGCCACTACTATATAGCAGTGGTGCACCATGTGTTGGTGCGCCATTAGTGTGATAGACACTAAGGGCGCACCACACCCATGGTGCGCCACTACTAACATATTTTTTTTCCAAAAATACTAATGGCGCACCAGGGCACAGTGCGCCATTACTAGTTTTAACTAGTAATGGCGCACCACTCACCCAGTGCGCCACTACTATCATATTGTTTTGCAAAACTACTAATGGCGCACCACCAGCTGGTGCGCCATTAGTAACCAGGGTTACTAATGGCGCATTTGTAGGTGCGCCATTAGTAACCTGGGACCAGCTAGATATTTTGGACAGCCACCTACACACTCACTTTCCCCACTTCATTCTCTCCACCTCCTCCTCCAAGCTTGTCCCGGCTGCCTTCTCCTCCTCACCTCATTTGCACCATAGATTCATCCAAATTAAGTGGTTAAATTACCTTTTTGATAGGTAAGTAAGGGGAAAGCTTTCTTTATGTTGTAGATCTACTTTTTCACCCTCCAACAACGTGCACATGCACTTTTTATGGCCTAGCTAGATCTATGTATGTTTGTGGTGTTGCATATGTTTGTGGTGTTGCATATATGTTTGTGTTTGCAGGTACCGGTATTTGAAATGCGATAGTTTCCAATATTTTGCAGGAATGTTGATTCATTTCCGTTTCGGCGAGAATTTTGGCACTATGCATTCTTTTTGGTCCTATTTTTAGGGAAAGTCATGCCAAATTTTTTCTTGGTTCTAAAATATCGTTTTGCTCTACCCCACAGGCGACCATGGTCCGCACGATGACCGAAGGCATCGTGAATAGGTTTTTGAGCTCCGCGAAGGCCGAGATGCTTCAAAAGAACGAGACGGAGATAAGATGTCCGTGTCGAAGATGCAAGCTGAAGAGCCTTATTGCGGACCCGGATTCCGGGCAGGTGCGGGACCACCTGCTCTTGCATGGTTTCATGGATGGCTATCGGTGGCAAGGTGATGAAGATCACTATGAAGTCTTCCATGGGGGCCGGGCAAGAAATGAGGAAGGGCAGCAAGACAACCACCACGGCGAGGGAGGGTGAGAAGACGAAGAATCTCCAGGACATGATCACGACGGTGATGCTGTACACAGTCATCATCTAGAGGATGTCGGACATGATGATGAGGAAGATCAAGGCGAAGGGCATGATCATGAAGATGAAGATGCCGGAGCAGACGACGATGGACCATCTATGGGCTGGGTGTAGGACCCTCATATTCAAGAGCCGCTTCTCAAGCAGACGGATAACGCAAGAGCTGCTGCCCGAGAGAAAGCCAAGCTGGATCAACTGGAGATAGACGTGGTTACTCCATTGTATGAAGGATGCAGGCCCGAGGATACCCGCCTGAAAGTAACGCTCATGGCTCTGGAGATGAAGGTAAAACACAAAATGACCGGCGCATGCTTCGACGAGAACATGTCATTCTGGCACGAACGTCTTCCCAAGGGGAACAAGTGCCCGACCAGTTTCAAGGAGGCGAAGAAAAATCGTGTGTCCTCTGGATTTACCGCACGTGAAATACAATGTGTGCATGAACAATTGCATCATTTATCGGGACGAGCATGCGGAGTCTACCATATGTCCGGTGTGCGGCGTCACTCGATACAAGAAGAGGAAGAAAGCTCCTCGAAAAGTGGTGTGGTACTTTCCGATCACTCCTCGTCTACAGCGGTATTTCGCAGACCCTAAGGTAGCAAAGCTCCTGCGTTGGCACGCGGATAGGGAGGAGAAGAAGCGAGAAGATGACGCAAATGATCCGGAGATAAATAAAAAAGACAAGATGCTGAGTCACCCTAAGGATGGGAGCCAGTGGCAAGCATTGAACTTCGAACACCCAGAATTTGGGAACGATCCAAGGAACATCGTGCTGGGCGCGAGCACCGATGGAGTCAATCTGTTTGGCAGCCAGAGAAGCACACATAGCACCTAGCCTGTGTTTGTGTGGATGTACAACCTTCCACCTTGGTTGTGCATGAAGAGGAAGTACATTCACATGAGTATGCTAATTGAAGGGCCGAAACAACCAGGGAACGACATCAATCTGTATCTGGGGCTGCTGAAAGAGGAGCTAGACACGCTGTGGAAAACGCCAGCCAATACGTGGGACGCCGCAGAGAAAGAATATTTCCCTATGAGAGCCGCACCGCTCACGACGGTGCAGGACTATCTCGGTTACGGATATGTCGCGGGGCATGTGGTCCACGGATTTTCTGGATGTGTCAGGTGCATGGATGACACAACATATCGCCAGCTAGATAGAGATCCCGGGTCTTCGAAAACCGTGTTCATGGGACATCGAAGGTGGCTTCGCAATGATGACCCGTGGAGAAAACGCAAGGATATGTACGATGGTGAACCAAACCCCAAAGATGCCCGCGTACGAGGAGCAGCGAGGAAATACACGAGCTGTTGAAAAAATGGAAAGATTGCCCACTGCCGGGAAAGAAGCAAAAGGCGCCAGAGCCAGGAAAGAAGCGAAAGGCGCTAGAGCCGCTGCTGAAGGTATGGAAAACGAGGTCTGTTTTCTGGGACTTGCCGTACTGGAAGATCCATCGTGTGCCTCACAGCCTTGATGTCATGCATATCACGAAGAACGTGTGCGAGAGTCTGGTTGGTACCCTGCTCAACATGCCAGAGAGGACCAAAGATGGGCCGAAAGCAAGGGCAGACTTGAAATCAATGGGCATCAGGGAGGAGCTTCACGCAAATGATGATGATGATGAGGCGAAGCAGGACATGGAAAGTCGTCGCAAAGGCAAAAAGGCCAAGAAGACCGGAAATGACTTCCCTCCCGCGTGCTTCACTCTAAGTTAGGAGGAGATCGATCAGTTATTCACCTGCCTCATAGGAGTAAAACTTCCTTACGGTTACGCGGGGAAGATAAGAAGATACCTAGACTCAGCGAAGCAAAGGTCTGCCCATCAACAGGCACCTCGGCAGGCTCGCTGGATGGGGTCGCCGTGAAATGCATGTCGACTTCGAGGCTCGACTCGTCGACCTTGAAAGAGCAAACCTAGTCGTGCTACAACACATAGACGTGGTCGATCCTTGGGTGGTAGAGCACAAAACCTTTATTTAGAAGACGTACAATGACCGAGGCCAACAGAGGACGGGCGGAGATATAATCAAAGAGCACAACTCATGTTTCACGCATTGGTTCAAGCAGAAGCTTCTGTCGTACCCTTTACATGAGGATTCTTCCGCGGAAGAACAACTCATATTCGCCTTGTCACAGGGCGCCGAGCACAACCTGATGACGTATGAGGCGTACGATATCAACGGCTACACATTCTACACCGAGGGAAAGGACATGAAGAGCGATGGTTATCAGAACTCCGGGATAATGATGGAATCCTACACCGGTAACGACAAGGACAGATACTACGGAAGGATCGAGGAGATCTCAGAGCTGAGCTACGCTGGAGAGAAGGTCCCGATGTTCTGTGTCACATGGGACAAGAGCGTCATAAGAAGACCAGTATTTCACCACCATGGTTATACCCGAAGCCAAATCCAAGACCGCGGGCGCAAATGTCACCGCGAAAAATGAGCCATGGGTACTGGCTTCCCAAGTGGACCAATGCTTCTTCATTATCGACCCGTCAAAGTCCAGTCGTGTTGTCGTGAGGAGAGGCAAAAGGAAGATCATCGGAATGGTTGGAGTCGCCAATGAGCAAGACTTCGACAAGTACGGCGACCCGAAGATGGAACATGACGACGACGATGAAGTAGCGGCATACACCACAAGAAGAAGCAGGACCACCCTACCTAAAGGACGTCCGTTCAAGAGAAGAACTCCATTTACGAAAAATAAGGGCAAGAAGATTGTGAACAAATAGCTATCTAAGATCGATTGTATTTAAGTTGTAGCCTTCATTTCTCGATTGTATTTCGACATATTGAAATGATATTTCTTCTGTTCTAGTGTCCTCATGAATATTTATTTATGTTTATTACGGTATTGAATTTCTAATTCACAAAAAGTATTGAATTTGTTAATATTTTTTGAACTCATGAATATTTTTAAATTTCATGGGCACTTTTTCAATTCATGAATATTTTTTCAAATTTGATGATATTTTTTCATATTCAATATGAAAAAATATTGAATATTCATGAGGACACTCGATCTCGACCCCCCTCCATCTCGATCTCTATCCCCCCTCGCCAGATCCCCCTCGCCGCCGAGCACCCCCCGCACCCTCCCCCGCTCCGCCGACGACGACGACCCCCCGCACCCTCCCCCGCTCCACCGCCGCCGACGAGCCCCCGCACCCTCCCCCACTCCACTGCCGCAGACGACCCCCCGCACCCTCCCCTGTCTCCTCGCTCGGTTCCCTCAAACAGAATCGGCCGAGCGGACCACCCACCCCTTCCCCCCCCCCCCCCCCCGAGCGAGACCTAGGGTTCAAGACGCCGCTGCCGGCCCTCTGCTAGGCAACAAAAAATCCTAAAAAAATACTAATGGCGCACCGCTTGGGGGTGTGCCATTGCTATCCAAAAAAGATTACTAATGGCGCACCGCTAGGGGGTGCGCCATTACTAAGCCTCCCCCCCACTAAAACCCCCAATCCCCTTTCGTCCCCCAATCGATCACATCTCTCTCAACCCCCCCACCACCCACCCACCCACTGCGCCGCCGCCGCCGCTGCCCCAACCCACTGCGCCTCAGCCACCCACGCGCCCCTGTGCTCGCCGTCCCCGGCCGTGCTCACTGCCCCCGCCGCACCCGACAACCACCGCCCCCAACGCCCCGGCGCCTCACTGCTCGTCGCCCCACCGCCCCCGACGCCCCCCACCCCCACCAGACCACCGCCGCCCCCAAATCTCTCTATCGCTCCCGGCGGCGGCTGCCTCGTCGGAGCTGTCCCTCGATGGTGGCCAATAGGAGCTTGTGCTGGTCCCGTCGGCGTCCCACTCCGGCGGTCAATGGCCCACTCCGTCCACGACCTAGTACGGCATGAAGGAGACCCGTTCGTCCCCCCTCCCCTCCTCAGTCCGTGGCTATTAGCTCGGCCGGCAAGGTGAGTAGCTCCTTCGATTTTGTTCTCAGATTTGCCATGTGGTGCTGCTCATGGATGATTTTATGAACTGCTGCTGATGAACTGTTGATGTATCATGTATGATGTATGTGATGCTGCTGATGTATGGCTTTTTATCAAGAGGACAAACATTCATCTAGTTTTGCTATGAACTACTGCTAATGTATGATGTTTTCCTATGAATTTGCTATGTGGCGCTGCTTATATATGCTAGAACTAATTTTGATATGGATGTGCTGATTGTGTCAAGTAGTAGTACAAGGTTGTTGCCCTCTGGATGCTACCATTGTATTTGCATAGAGGAAATATTGATGGCCTATCTGTACTGCATATTGTGCTTTGGATGTGCTTTGGCCTGATTGTTCACAGCAATATATATATTGTGGTAATACTAGAAGGTTGCTCCCTGCCATATTGTTCAAAGCAATATATACTTTGGAATTGAGCTGCTCTGATGAAGGCCCAATCGGATTTGCATGATGAAACTGCAAGTTTGAATCTCTAGGACTCTTTGGGTGTAGCTGCCTCTTCAGTTTTTTATCTGTAGGGAATTGAAGTGAAATTGACTTCCCTTGTTTTTATTTCTAGACTAGATTTTAGTGGCAAGTACATATAGGCTCATGTTCATACATACAAGTCTGTACATATTTTTTGTCTGCTGTTACTTACTTTGTGTAATCCGTCTGTAGGGGATTCTTGCAGAACTTGAGTACAGTCCTGTGGGGTTCATCACCAGCTGTTACAGAGTGATTCAGTGATAGAGACCAGAACAGGTGGGGTTCATCATCCACTTACTTATAAGGGAGCAGTATGCATCTAGTGTAGGCTTGTATACTTGTATAGTTTTAGATGTCTCCTGTTGTGGGTCATGGACTTTGTGCCATGGCCACATTGGTTTTTTGTTTGGCCTCAATTTGGCCTGACAAATGATGGTCTACTAGCTGGCAAGATGCTTTGGCAGAAGTTCGGAACTGTTATGCAGTGTTGGTTGTTAGTCTGATATGAATCTAGAAGTGTTGATTTTCCTTGGTATATGTTGTGTTCAGTTTTGGTAGGAGTTCAGAACTGTTAGGCAAAGGTCATGTCTCCGACCATCGTGCCGTGATGATTTTGCAAGTACCCTGAGAGTCCCTTGAGTTTGCTGGAATGTCGATTAACTTCCGTTCCGGCAAATTCGGGTACTCCATATGTCCTATTTTCAGCAAAGGTCATGCTCAAATTTTCCGTAAATTTTAGCATGAATTTGCTAAATATAGGACATATGGGGTACTTGCGACTAATGCATGGGCCGGGGTATCTTAGTACTTAATTAAGTAGGATCAACTGCCCCTTTATTCTTGCTGCATTAAACCATAGGTGGCAATAGAGCCAAGTGATTAGGCCCAACTTAGAATTCTCCTTCCCAGCTTAGCTTTTAGGATGCCTCGGTGTCGACAAACCATAAATTATAAAACCTTGGCTTTTAGGGTGCCTCGGTGTCGATAAAAACCTAAATGATGAAAGCTTAGGCTTTTAGGGTGCCTCGGCGTCGACAAACCCTAAATGATAAAAGCTTAGCTTTTAGGATGCCTCCGTGTCGACAAACCCTAAATGATGAGACCATGATCTTGTTCCTTGACAATAACCAACTTTTTGACCAAACTTTTCCTATTTAGAGCGAAACATGGCCCACAACAATGAGGCCGGTGGTTCGGGCAAGCAATTCTGGGAGTTGTCCCAGGAGATGGAGGAAGAACCTCACCGCTATGAGGACGCCGCGGAAGACACCGATCCTGACTACACAACCCCTTGTGGCGTCGGGGACGACACCACTGATGGTGCCACCGAGGATGCCACCACTGATGATGGCAGCGCACGCACAGATGGCAGCCAACCGAAGAGGCAACGGAAGGACCGGCGCCCGAACATGCTCGGCACCGTCAAGGAGGAATTTACTGAAGTGAACTCCGACGGGCATCCAACGGCGCCCAAAGAATTAGTCAAGGGGTACTCGGTTTAGCTCGGGTGCATTCTCCGGAGCACCGTCTCGATCAACACCAAGAACCTAAGGCATAAGGACCGAGGGAATTTGCGCAGTCTCCTCTTCACGAAGCCGCACGAACGATACAAGTTCCCCGCTGACTTTGCAAACACACGCCTCTCAGGGAATAAAGTTAACAGTGCCGCCCTGTCTACTTGGAGAAGCGCGGTGAAGAGAATGATTGACAAAGGTGATAGTTATGAGAAGATCAAGGCAAAAAATCCTTCGATCAGCGAAGATGACTACAAGGAGTTCAAGATCAAGTGCGAGAGCAGCACAACCGTGGAATCAAGTTAGTGGGGAAAAGAAATGCGGGAGTTGAACTTAGGGGTCCACCAACTCGGTCCCGGCGGTTACAGAGTGGCGGAGCCTATATGGGACAAGGAGGACACGGAGCATGACGAGCAAGGCCTACCGCCCCGCTTCGAGAAATACCATGGCAAGCAGACCAGGAACTATGTCAGGGCCCGGTACAAGGAGGACTCGGTAACAAAGGAGCTTACCACGGATCCAAAGACCAGGGCGCTTGAGCGTGTTCTGGTAAGGAATACACCCCCGCGTAATTAGCTCCATATGGTTGCATTCTAATTAATGAAGCCAAATTTCTAAACGGTTCACATTCCTTCCGCAGGAGACTGAAAGCAGTAGCGCGGGGTCATCTCAGAGCTCCCCTTGGGACAGCACTCTAAATAGGTCGTTGAACGTAATGAAAAACAAGGATAAGCTTAGTAAGCCATCGTCAGCTGGTCGTGTGGCCGTCAAAGGATTGTCCACAAAATGGTCGTCATACTATAATGCTGGTGGGCGAAAGGAGAGAAAGACCAGCTTGGAAAGCCAGTCGCGCGAGGTTCAAGAACTCAAGGCACAAGTGGTGCAGATTCCGGAGATTGTCCAAGAGCAAGTGCAACAATAACTGGGAACGATGCTCACCGCCATTGTGCCTACCTTGATTGAGGGGCTGCAGGCGTGGATTGCGGGCGGCCAACAGGGGCTGCCCCTGGTTCCCAGCTTCACGGCCAGCAACTCGCACAACATGCAGGTGGTGCAATTGGTGTCGCCGGCGGAGGCGGTATTGGTGTCTCCGATGCCGGCATGGGCATTGGAGCTTAATGCACCCGGGTGTATGCCGACCGGCACCTCGGCAGCAAGCGGCCCCTCCGTCAGTTGCACGCCCGCCGTTGGTGGTGCCTCGACATTAGCCGAGCTCGACGCCATCACGGTAACTAAGCCTCTCGGCCGATGACTTCATCTCCTTGCCTTTGACTGGGCATCCCTAACGCCCTACACGTTTTCGCAGGGTGCCGCCGATGTTCCATGCACTCTCCTGCACTTCGTGGGCGGCGAGTTGATCGATGTCGCCAAGGGAAGAATCGTTCGACCGGGCAACCCCGTGTTCCACGGTAATCCGATGCCACCCACCATGTATAGGGTTGAACTAGTTCGGGTGCTGCCAGGCTGCGACGAGTTGTTACCTCCGATTCGACCCGCTGGGGCCGACGAAGATGATGTGATGACCCTCAGCGCCTGCATAAGCTGGCCCCTGCTTTGGCCGAAGAGCCAGATTCGTTTGGGGGCGGGGGACACCACCCCACAGATGACACCGCCAGTCATGACGGCACCAAGCCATGGCAAGACCGCCGCAATGATACCGGATATGCCGGACATCCCTATGGCATAGGATCCGAACATGCATATGGCACAGGATCCGGACGACGACGACCACGACGATGGTACATTTACCAACGTCGATAAGTACTTTGCCGAACATGGGTACGGTGACCAATTCTTCGGGCCTCCTTCTCAAGAACCCAACCCTGAAAAAGGCGACCGCGATCTAGCTGGTACCGCAGAGAAACCCAATTGCAACAGGCGTCGTCTGGCGTTCAGTTCTCAGGAGACGCCTCCAGCTGCCGCCTTCACCGAGCCTCAGATAGCCGAGGTGCGAAATATTATCAGCCCCAACACACTCAAGAAGGCGGTCTGTGAGCAGAACTCGATCCCATTACAGCAGAAGAAGAAGGGACGGAAAAGAAAGAGTAACAAGGGTGCAAGCCAGCCGGCACCGAGTATAATCCGTGCTCAGGATGGTCCACCTTCACCTAAGGATATCTCGAGGAGGGTGCATGTGGCGGGTAGGCCGATGCTACCGACTAATCTGCTCAATGATGCAAATGGTGCTATGCAGAGTCTGCATGACAAGGTTCTTTCTTTGGAGAAGCGGCGTCTTTCCGAGAATGATGTGACATACCCGGTTTTCGTGGCCAAGGTGCCAGAGGGCAAGGGCTTTTTGGATAACGCCATCGGGGGTACGGTCGTCCTGCGGTTTGATGACATCTTCGCTATGTTTAACCTTCATCCGCTGCACTACACCTTTGTTCGGCTATTTTTGTTGAGTATGGAGATGCGGATCATTAGAGACAAGACCCCGGACATCATGATAGTCGACCCCTTCTACATGCGTGCCAAGATCTTGGGCAGTGCTGGGGACCGGCAAGTCGCGAGTTCATACCTCGAAGGCGTCATTCTGGCAAACCCAGATAAGGATAACTTCCTCGTGCCTTACTTTCCCGAGTAAGTCATCCCCTCACCGCCCCGGAACATATGATTTCTTAGATTTCGATCGTTCTTTTTTTCTAACATTTCGTGTTTTGTGCAGTGACACACATTGCACACTCATCCTCTTAAGCCCGAAATATTCCATGGCCACGTATTTCGACTCGGACCATCAGTCTAAGAAAGACTACACAAATATCAAGAAAGTTCTTGATGATGTTCTCCCCGGCTACGCCAGATCTGGAGGCACCTTCACCAGGCCAATTCGTAGGTATGGCAAGCATGTGTTCGCCCACAATACGATGTTCCCCTGCGTCAAGCAGCCGCCTGGCAGTCAGAAGGATGCCTACTATGCCCTCCATCACATGCGGGCGATCGTACGAGACCATAATCACCTTCTACTACCAAATAATCTCAAAGATTGGGCTGCAAGCTTGTCGGCAATCCAGGACGTGGACATCAGACAAGAATTCTTTCACATCCAGTCGGAGTTTGCGGAAATCATCCATCAAGATGTCCTTCGTACCTCGGGGCAGTTCTACCTCAGATATCAACCGTCCAAGAGTGATATAGACACAACGCTACAAATGCAGGCTGACAATGCCCGTGATTTCATGACCATCACGATAGAGGCAGCTTCATCCATGCTTCGGTCCCTGAGTCGAGTCGAAAGTAGTGATGCTATGTGTAGTTCTGAAATATCGATTAGCTCATGTTGTAATTAAACTTTAATGAACTTGTATGTCTCTTTGGTTTGGACAGTCGTTCAACTTAGATGTAATCGATGCTATTTATTAGTAGGACCATGAATCGTGCTATTAATGTCTTGCTTTTCTCTTTTGATCCTTTTGTTGCATACTTATATATTACTTATGTATTGTCTATGAATTGCTACTAACGTTTTGTTTGGCTAGTGCATAGAGATGCCGTCGTATGTCGTGCACAAGGGTAAGGTTCCCGGAGTCTACGACGACTGGGAGGAGTGTCGGAGACAGATTCACCGTTTCAGCGACAACAATTACAAAGGGTAGACCACTAGGGCAGAGGCGGAATCTAGATACGCGCGCTATCTAGCGGGAGAGAGGAGTGAGCGAAGGAGGAACCGGATGAAGACCAGTTTCATCGCGATGATGCTCATCGTGATGACCGCAACTCTCTTCTATGTGATGGTAGTTTAGATGATCGATATCGACTTGTAATGTGAAGACAAACTCGCTACTCGCGGTCTCGAGACTTGTAACGTTCTATCTTTGTTCGGTCTTTTGAATTCGGAGACTAATATGATGAATTGTATTCGGAGACTAATCTTCTATTGTATTCGATGAATCTGCTGTTGATGTGTGGTGTTGTCTATATATTTTCCAGTAATATATTTTTTAACTTGTGCAAATATCAGAAAAGAAAAATATAATCCCTAATATTCATACTAGTGGCGCACCACTCAGCACTTTAGTGGCGCACTGCAAAAATCACACTAGTGGTGCATCATCAACTAGTGCGCCATTAGTAAGCCAGAGCACATGGGTAAATATGGCCCTCTGGGAGGCATACTAATGGCGCACCGTGGGATATACTAAGGGCGCACTGCATGGTGCGCCATTAGTATACCAGATACTAATGGCGTGATGCTAGTGGCGCACATGTAGTGCGCCATTAGTAGCCAAAACAGGTGCGCTACTAGCATGCCTTTTCCTAGTACTGCTAGTCTCTGTTCATTTTGTAACTCCTATTTCAAGTTACTAATCATAGCAACTGAACCAGTATCAAGTACCTAGGGGTACTATGAACACTAGTAAAGTACACGTCCATAACATGTATATCATATATACTTTTGTTCACTTTGCCATCCTTCTTATCCGCCAAGTATTTGGGGTAGTTCCGCTTCCAGTGACCATTCCCTTTGAAGTAGAAGCACCCAGTTTCAGGCTTAGGTCTAGCTTTGGGCTTCTTCACGGGAGTGGCAACTTGCTTGCCATTCTTCTTGAAGTTCATTTTCTTTCCCTTGCCCTTTTACTTAAAACTAGTGGCCTTGTCAACCATCAACACTTGATGTTTTTTCTTGATTTCTACCTTCGCCGATTTCAGCATTGCAAAGAGCTTGGAAATCATTTCTGGTATCCCTTACATATTATAGTTCATCATGAAGTTCTACTAACTTGGTGATAGTGACTAGAGAACTCTGTCAATCACTATCTTATCTGGAAGATTAACTCCCACTTGATTCAAGCGATTGTAGTACTCAGACACTCTGAGCATATGCTCACTAGCTAAGCTATTCTCCTCCATCTTGTAGGCAAAGTACTTGTCAGAGGTCTCATACCTCTCGACTCGGGCATGAGTCTGAGATACCAATTTCAGCTCCTGGAACATCTTATATGCTCCTTGGCATTCAAAATGTTTTTGAAGTCCCGGTTCTAAACTGTAAAGCATGGCGCACTAAACTATCAAGTAGTCATCATACCGAGCTTGCCAAAAGTTCATAACGTCTGCATCTGCTCCTACAATAGGTCTGTCACCTAGCAGTGCATCAAGGACATAATTCTTCTGTGCAGCAATGAGGATAATCCTCAGATCACGGACCCAGTATGCATCATTGCTACTATCATCTTTCACCTTATTTTTCTCTAGGAACATATCAAAATAAAACTAGGGAGCTATACGCGAGCTATTGATCTACAACATAGATATGCAAAAACTATTAGGACTAAGTTCATGATAAATTAAAGTTTAATTAATCATATTACTTAAGAACTCCCACTTAGATATACATCTCTCTAGTCATATAAATGTTCACGTGATCCATATCAACTAAACCATGTCCGATCATCACATGAGTGAAGGAAATATGCCCTAGAGGCAATAATAAAGTTATTATTTATTTCCTTATATCATGATAAATGTTTATTATTCATGCTAGAATTGTACTAACCGGGAACATAATACATGTGTGAATACATAGACATACAGAGTGTCACTAGTATGCCTCTACTTGACTAGCTCGTTGATCAAAGATGGTTAAGTTTCCTAGCCATTGACATGAGTTTTCATTTGATTAACGGGATCACATCATTAGGAGAATGATGTGATTGACCTGACCCATTCCGTTAGCATAGCACCCGATCGTTTAGTATGTTGCTATTGCTTTCTTCATGACTTATACATGTTCCTATGACTATGAGATTATGCAACTCCCGTCTACCGGAGGAACACTTTGTGTGCTACCAAACGTCACAATGTAACTGGGTGATTATAAAGGTGCTCTACAGGTGTCTCCGAAGGTACTTGTTGGGTTGGCGTATTTCGAGATTAGGATTTGTCACTTCGATTGTCGGAGAGGTATCTCTGGGCCCTCTCGGTAATGCACATCACTTAAGCCTTGAAAGCATTGCAACTAATGAGTTAGTTGCGGGATGATGTATTACGGAACGAGTAAAGAGACTTGCCGGTAACGAGATTGAAACTAGGTATTGAGATACCGACGATCGAATCTCGGGCAAGTAACATACCGATGACAAAGGGAACAACGTATGTTGTTATGCGGTCTGACCGATAAAGATCTTTGTAGAATATGTGGGAGCCAATATGAGCATCCAGTTTCCGCTATTGGTTATTGACCGGAGAAGTGTCTCGGTCATGTCTACATAGTTCTCGAACCCGTAGGGTCCGCACGCTTAACGTTTCGATGACAGTTATATTATGAGTTTATATGTTTTGATGTACCGAAGGTTGTTCGGAGTCCCGGATGTGATCATGGACATGACGAGGAGTCTCGAAATGGTTGAGACATGAAGATTGATATATTGGAAGCTTATGTTTGGATATCAGAAGTGTTCCGGGTGAAATCGGGATTTTACCGGAGTACCGGGAGGTTACCGGAACCCCCCGGGAGGTTAATGGGCCTTAGTGGGCCTTTACGGAGAAGAGGAGAGGTGGCCAGGGCTGGGCCGCGGGCCCCTCCCCCCTAGTCCGAATAGGACAAGGAGAGGGGGCGGCGCCCCCCCCCCTTCCTTCCTCTCTCCCTCCTCTTTCCCCCTCCCAAGTCCTAATCCAACTAGGAAAGGGGGGAGTCCTACTCCCACCGGGAGTAGGACTCCTCCTGGCGCGCCCTCTCTCCTGGCCGGCCGCACCCCCTTGCTCCTTTTTATACGGGGGCAGGGGCACCCTAGAGACACAACAATTGATCAGTTGATCTTTTAGCCGTGTGCGGTGCCCCCCTCCACCATAGTCCACCTCGATAATACTGTAGCGGTGCTTAGGCGAAGCCCTGTGTCGGTATAACATCATCATCGTCACCATGCCGTCGTGCTGACGAAACTCTCCCTCAACACTCGGCTGGATCGGAGTTCGAGGGACGTCATCGGGCTGAACATGTGCTGAACTCAGAGGTGCCGTGCGTTCGGTACTTGATCAGTCGGATCGTGAAGACGTACGACTACATCAACCGCGTTGTGCTAACGCTTCCGCTTTCGGTCTACGAGGGTACGTGGACAACACTCTCCCCTCTCGTTGCTATGCATCACCATGATCTTGCGTGTGCGTAGGAAAATTTTGAAATTACTACGTTACCCAACAGTGTTATCAGAGCCAGGTTTTATGCGTAGATGTCATATGCATGAGTAGAACACAAGTGAGTTGTGGGCGATATAAGTCATACTGCTTACCAGCATGTCATACTTTGGTTCGGCGGTATTGTTGGACGAAGCGGCCTGGGCCGACATTACGCGTACGCTTGCGTGAGACTGGTTCTACCGACGTGCTTTGCACACAGGTGGCTGGCGGGTGTCAGTTTCTCCAACTTTAGTTGAACCAAGTGTGGCTACGCCCGGCCCTTGCGAAGGTTAAAACAGCACCAACTTGACAAACTATCGTTGTGGTTTTGATGCGTAGGTAAGAACGGTTCTTGCTAAAGCCCGTAGCAGCGATATAAAATTTGCAACAACAAAGTAGAGGACGTCTAACTTGTTTTTGCAGGGCATGTTGTGATGTGATATGGTCAAGACATGATGCTAAATTTTATTGTATGAGATCATCATGTTTTGTAACCGAGTTATCGGCAACTGGCAGGAGCCATATGGTTGTCGCTTTATTGTATGCAATGCAATCGCCCTGTAATGCTTTACTTTATCACTAAGCGGTAGCGATAGTCGTAGAAGCATAAGATTGGTGAGACGGCAACAATGCTACAATGGAGATCAAGGTGTCGCGCCAGTGACGATGGTGATCATGACGGTGCTTCGGAGATGGAGATCACAAGCACAAGATGATGATGGCCATATCATATCACTTATATTGATTGCATGTGATGTTTATCTTTTATGCATCTTATCTTGCTTTGATTGACGGTAGCATTATAAGATGATCCCTCACTAAATTATCAAAGTATAAAGTGTTCTCCCTGAGTATGCACCGTTGCGAAAGTTCTTCGTGCTAAGACGCCACGTGATGATCGGGTGTGATAGGCTCTACGTTCAAATACAACGGGTGCAAAATAGTTGCACACGCGGAATACTCAGGTTAAACTTGACGAGCCTAGCATATAACAGATATGGCCTCGGAACACGGAGACCGAAAGGTCGAGGGTGAATCATATAGTAGATATGATCAACATAGTAATGTTCACCGTTGAAACTACTCCATCTCACGTGATGATCGGACATGGTTTAGTTGATATGGATCACGTGATCACTTAGAGGATTAGAGGGATGTCTATCTAAGTGGGAGTTCTTAAGTAATATGATTAATTGAACTTAAATTTATCATGAACTTAGTACCTGATAGTATCTTGCTTGTCTATGTTGATTGTAGATAGATGGCACGTGCTGTTGTTCCCTTGAATTTTAATGCGTTCCTTGAGAAAGCAAAGCTGAAAGATGATGGTAGCAATTACACGGACTGGGTCCGTAACTTGAGGATTATCCTCATTGCTGCTCAGAAAAATTACCTCCTGGAAGCACCGCTGAGTGCCAGGCCTGCTGCTGATGCAACTGACGACGTTAAGAACGTCTGGCAGAGCAAAGCTGATGACTACTCAATAGTTCAATGTGCCATGCTTTATGGCTTAGAACCGGGACTTCAACGACGTTTTGAACGTCATGGAGCATATGAGATGTTCCAAGAGTTGAAGTTAATATTTCAAGCAAATGCCCGGATTGAGAGATATGAAGTCTCCAATAAGTTCTACAGCTGCAAGATGGAGGAGAATAGTTATGTCAGTGAGCATATACTCAAGATGTCTGGGTACTGCAATCACTTGATTCAACTGGGAGTTAATCTTCCGGATGATAGCGTCATTCACAGAATTCTTCAATCACTGCCACCAAGCTACAAGAGCTTCGTGATGAACTATAACATGCAAGGGATGGATAAGACGATTCCCGAGCTCTTCGCAATGCTAAAGGCTGCGGAGGTAGAAATCAAGAAGGAGCATCAAGTGTTGATGGTCAATAAGACCACCAGTTTCAAGAAAAAGGGCAAAGGGAGAAGAAGGGGAACTTTAAGAAGAACAGCAAGCAAGTTGCTTCTCAGGAGAAGAAACCCAAGTCTAGACCTAAGCCTGAGACTGAGTGCTTCTACTGCAAGCAGACTGGTCACTGGAAGCGGAACTGCCACAAGTATTTGGCGGATAAGAAGGATGGCAAGGTGAACAAAGGTATATGTGATATACATGTTATTGATGTGTACCTTACTAATGCTCGCAGTAGCACCTGGGTATTTGATACTGGTTCTGTTGCTAATATTTGCAACTCGAAACAGGGGCTACGGATTAAGCGAAGTTTGGCTAAGGATGAGGTGACGATGCGCGTGGGAAATGGTTCCAAAGTCGATGTGATCGCAGTCGGCACGCTACCTCTACATCTACCTTCGGGATTAGTATTAGACCTAAATAATTGTTATTTGGTGCCAGCGTTGAGCATGAACATTATATCTGGATCTTGTTTGATGCAAGACAGTTATTCATTTAAATCAGAGAATAATGGTTGTTCTATTTATATGAGTAATATCTTTTATGGTCATGCACCCTTGAAGAGTGGTCTATTTTTGTTGAATCTCGATAGTAGTGATACACATATTCATAATATTGAGGCCAAAAGAAGCAGAGTTGATAATGATAGTGCAACTTATTTGTGGCACTGCCGTTTAGGTCATATCAGTATAAAGCGCATGAAGAAACTCCATGCTGATGGACTTTTGGAACCACTTGATTATGAATCACTTGGTACTTGTGAACCGTGCCTCATGGGCAAGATGACTAAAACGTCGTTCTCTGGTACTATGGAGAGAGCAACAGATTTGTTGGAGATCATACATACAGATGTATGTGGTCCGATGAATGTTGAGGCTCGTGGCGGATATCGTTATTTTCTCACCTTCACAGATGATTTAAGAAGATATGGGTATATCTACTTAATGAAACATATGTCTGCTTTGTTTGAAAAGTTCAAAGAATTTCATAGTGAAGTTGAAAATCATCGTGACAAGAAAATAAAGTTTCTACGATCTGATCGTGGAGGAGAATATTTGAGTTATGAGTTTGGTCTTCATTTGAAACAATGCGGAATAGTTTCGCAACTAACGCCACCCGGAACACCACAGCGTAATGGTGTGTCCGAATGTCGTAATCGTACTTTACTAGATATGGTGCGATATATGATGTCTCTTACTGATTTACCATTATCGTTTTGGGGTTATGCTTTAGAGACGGCCGCATTCACGTTAAATAGGGCACCATCAAAACCCGTTGAGACGACGCCTTATGAACTGTGGTTTGGTAAGAAACCAAAGTTGTCGTTTCTGAAAGTTTGGGGCTGCGATGCTTATGTGAAAAAGCTTCAACCTGATAAGCTCGAACCCAAATCGGAGAAATGTGTCTTCATAGGATACCCAAAGGAGACTGTTGGGTACACCTTCTATCACAGATCCGAAGGCAAGACTTTTGTTGCTAAATTCGGAGTTTTTCTAGAGAAGGAGTTTCTCTCGAAAGAAGTGAGTGGGAGGAAAGTAGAACTTGATGAGGTAACTATACCTGCTCCCTTATTGGAAAGTAGTTCATCACAGAAACCGGTTTCTACGACACCTACACCAATTAGTGAGGAAGTTAATGATGATGATCATGAAACTTTAGATCAAGTTGTTACTGAACCTCGAAGGTCAACCAGAGTAAGATCCGCACCAGAGTGGTACGGTAATCCTGTTCTGGAAGTTATGTTACTAGACCATGATGAACCTACGAACTATGAAGAAGCGATGGTGAGCCCAGATTCTGCAAAATGGCTTGAGGCCATGAAATCTGAGACGGGATCCGTGCATGAGAACAAAGTGTGGACTTTGGTTGACTTGCCCGATGATCGGCAAGCAATTGAGAATAAATGGATCTTCAAGAAGAAGACTGACGCTGACGGTAATGTTACTGTCTATAAAGCTCGACTTGTTGCAAAAGGTTTTCGACAAGTTCAAGGGATTGACTATGATGAGACCTTCTCACCCGTAGCGATGCTTAAGTCTGTCAGAATCATGTTAGCAATTGCCGCATTTTATGATTATGAAATTTGGCAAATGGATGTCAAAACTGCATTCCTGAATGGATTTCTGGAAGAAGAGTTGTATATGATGCAAACGGAAGGTTTTGTCGATCCAAAGGGAGCTAACAAAGTGTGCAAGCTCCAGCGATCCATTTATGGACTGGTGCAAGCCTCTTGGAGTTGGAATAAACGCTTTGATAGTGTGATCAAAGCATTTGGTTTTGTACAGACTTTTGGAGAAGCCTGTATTTACAAGAAAGTGAGTGGGAGCTCTGTAGCATTTCTAATATTATATGTGGATGACATATTGTTGATTGGAAATGATATAGAATTTCTGGATAGCATAAAGGGATACTTGAATAAGAGTTTTTCAATGAAAGACCTCGGTGAAGCTGCTTATATATTGGGCATCAAGATCTATAGAGATAGATCAAGACGCTTAATTGGACTTTCACAAAGCACATACCTTGACAAAGTTTTGAAGAAGTTCAAAATGGATCAAGCAAAGAAAGGGTTCTTGCATGTGTTACAAGGTGTGAAGTTGTGTAAGACTCAATGCCCGACCACTGCAGAAGATAGAGAGAAAATGAAAGATGTTCCCTATGCTTCAGCCATAGGCTCTATCATGTATGTAATGCTGTGTACCAGACCTGATGTGTGCCTTGCTATAAGTCTAGCAGGGAGGTACCAAAGTAATCCAGGAGTGGATCACTGGACAGCGGTCAAGAACATCCTGAAATACCTGAAAAGGACTAAGGATATGTTTCTTGTTTATGGAGGTGACAAAGAGCTCATCGTAAATGGTTACGTTGATGCAATCTTTGACACTGATCCAGACGATTCTAAATCGCAAACCGGATACGTGTTTACATTGAACGGTGGAGTTGTCAGTTGGTGCAGTTCTAAACAAAGCGTCTTGGCGGGATCTATGTGTGAAGCGGAGTACATAGCTGCTTCGGAAGCAGCAAATGAAGGAGTCTGGATGAAGGAGTTCATATCCGATCTAGGTGTCATACCTAGTGCATCGGGTCCAATGAAAATCTTTTGTGACAATACTGGTGCAATTGCCTTGGCAAAGGAATCCAGATTTCACAAGAGAACCAAGCACATCAAGAGACGCTTCAGTTCCATCCGGGATTTAGTCCAGGTGGGAGACAGAAATTTGCAAGATACATACAGATCTGAACGTTGCAGACCCATTGACTAAGCCTCTTCCACGAGCAAAACATGATCAGCACCAAGGCTCCATGGGTGTTAGAATCATTACTGTGCAATCTAGATTATTGACTCTAGTGCAAGTGGGAGACTGAAGGAAATATGCCCTAAAGGCAATAATAAAGTTATTATTTATTTCCTTATATCATGATAAATGTTTATTATTCATGCTAGAATTGTATTAACCAGAAACATAATACATGTCTGAATACATAGACAAACAGAGTGTCACTAGTATGCCTCTACTTGACTAGCTCGTTGATCAAAGATGGTTAAGTTTCCTAGCCATTGACATGAGTTGTCATTTGATTAACGGGATCACATCATTAGGAGAATGATGTGATTGACCTGGCCCATTCTGTTAGCTTAGCACCCAATCGTTTAGTATGTTGCTATTGCTTTCTTCATGACTTATACATGTTCCTATGACTATGAGATTATGCAACTCCCATTTACCGGAGGAACACTTTGTGTGCTACCAAACGTCACAACGTAACTGGGTGATTATAAAGGTGCTCTACAGGTGTCTCCGAAGGTACTTGTTGGGTTAGCGTATTTCAAGATTAGGATTTGTCACTCCGATTGTCGGAGAGGTATCTCTGGGCCCTCTCGGTAATGCACATCACTTAAGCCTTGCAAGCATTGCAACTAATGAGTTAGTTGCAGGATGATGTATTAAGAAACGAGTAAAGAGACTTGCCGGTAACGAGATTGAAACTAGGTATTGAGATACCGACGATCGAATCTCGGGCAAGTAACATACCGATGACAAA
Organism: Triticum urartu; assembly: GCF_056163025.1. Classification (NCBI taxonomy): domain Eukaryota; kingdom Viridiplantae; phylum Streptophyta; class Magnoliopsida; order Poales; family Poaceae; genus Triticum; species Triticum urartu. Next base: position 126,730,898 of record NC_141875.1, read on the forward strand.
GGGAACAACGTATGTTGTTATGCGGTCTGACCGATAAAGATCTTCGTAGAATATGTGGGAGCCAATATGAGCATCCAGGTTCCGCTATTGGTTATTGACCGGAGACGTGTCTCAGTCATGTCTACATAGTTCTAAAACCCGTAGGGTCCGCACGCTTAACGTTTCGATGACAGTTATATTATGAGTTTATATGTTTTGATGTACCGAAGGTTGTTCGGAGTCCCGGATGTGATCACGGACATGACAAGGAGTCTCAAAATGGTCGAGACATGAAGATTGCTATATTTGAAGCCTATGTTTGATATCAGAAGTGTTCCGGGTGAAATCGGGATTTTACCGGAGTACCGGGAGGTTACCGGAACCCCCCGGGAGGTTAATGGGCCTTAGTGGGCCTTTACGGAGAAGAGGAGAGGCAGCCAGGGATGGGCCACGCGCCCCTCCCCCCTAGTCCGAATAGGACAAGGAGAGGGGGGCGGCGGCCCCCTTCCTTCCTCTCTCCCTCCTCTTTCCCCCTCCCAAGTCCTAATCCAACTAGGAAAGGGGGGGAGTCCTACTCCCGGTGGGAGTAGGACACCTCCTGGCGAGCCCTCTCTCCTGGCCAGCCGCACCCCCCTTGCTCCTTTATATACGGGGGCAGGGGGCACCCTAGAGACACAACAATTGATCAGTTGATCTTTTAGCCGTGTGCGGTGCCCCCCTCCACCATAGTCCACCTCGATAATACTGTAGCGGTGCTTAGGCGAAGCCCTACGTCGGTAGAACATCATCATCGTCACCACACCGTCGTGCTGGCGAAACTCTCCCTCAACACTCGGTTGGATCGGAGTTCGAGGGACGTCATCGGGCTGAACGTGTGCTGAACTCGGAGGTGTTGTGCGTTCGGTACTTGATCGGTCGGATCGTGAAGACGTACGACTACATCAACCGCGTTGTGCTAACGCTTCCACTTTCGGTCTACGAGGGTACGTGGAGAACACTCTCCCCTCTCGTTGCTATGCATCACCATGATCTTGCGTGTGCGTAGGAAAATTTTGAAATTACTACGTTACCCAACAATGAGATGGAGTAGTTTTCAATGGTGAACATCACTATGTTGATCATATCTACTATATGATTCACATTCGACCTTTCGGTCTTAGTGTTCCGAGGCCATATGTGCATATGCTAGGCTCGTCAAGTTTAACCCGAGTATTCTGCGTGTGCAAAACTGGCTTGCACCCGTTGTATGTGAACGTAGAGCTTATCACACCCGATCATCACGTGGTGTCTCGACACGACGAACTGTAGCAATGGTGCATACTCAGGGAGAACACTTGTACCTTGAAATTTAGTGAGGGGTCATCTTATAATGCTACCGCTGTACTAAGCAAAATAAGATGCATAAAAGATAAACATCACATGCAATCAAAATAAGTGATATGATATGGCCATCATCATCTTGTGCCTTTGATCTCCATCTCCAAAGCACCGTCATGATCACCATCGTTACCGGCTTGACACCTTGATCTCCATTGTAGCATCTTTGTCGTCTCACCAACTATTGCTTCTACAACTGTCGCTACCGCTTAGAGATAAAGTAAAACAATTACATGGCGACTGCATTTCATACAATAAAGCGACAACCAGATGGCTCCTGCCAGTTGCCGATAACTGTTACAAAACATGATCATCCTCATACAACAATTTATATATCATCTTCATCATGTCTTGACCATATCACATCACAACATGCCATGCATAAACAAGTTAGACGTCCTCTACTTTGTTGTTGCAAGTTTTACGTGGCTGCTACGGGCTTCTAGCAAGAACTGTTCTTACCTACGCATCAAAACCACAACAATTTTCCGTCAAGTGTGCTGTTTTAACCTTCAACAAGGATCGGGCGTAGTCAAACTCAATTCAACTAAAGTTGGAGAAACAGACACCCGCCAGGCACCTGTGTGCGAAGCACATCGGTAGAACCAGTCTCATGAACACGGTCATCTAATGTCGGTCCGGGCCGCTTCATCTAGCAATACCGCCGAATCAAAGTAAGACGTTGCTGGTAAGCAGTATGACTATTATCGCCCACAACTCTCTGTGTTCTACTCGTGAATATAACATCTATGCATAGACCTGGCTCGGATGCCACTGTTGGGGAACGCAGTATTTCAAAAAATTTACCTACGATCACGCAAGATCTATCTAGGAGATGCATAGCAACGAGAGGGGAGAGTGTGTCACGTACCCTCGTAGACCGAAAGCGTTTAGTAACGCGGTTGATGTAGTCGAACGTCTTTGCGATACAACCGATCAAGTACCGAATGCACGGCACCTCCGCGATCTGCACACGTTCAGCTCGGTGACGTCCCTCGAACTCTTGATCCAGTTGAGGCTGAGGGAGAATTCCGTCAGCATGATGGCGTGGTGACGGTGATGATGAAGTTACCGGCGCAGGGCTTCGCCTAAGCACTACGACGATATGACCGAGGTGTGAAACTATGGAGGGGGCACCGCACACGGCTAAAAGAATAACTTGTCTATTCTAGGGTGCCCCCTGCCCCTGTATATAAAGGAGGGAGAGGGAGAGGCAGCCGGCCCTAGGGGCGTGCGCCAAGGTGTGGAGTCCTACTAGGACTCCCTAGTCCTAGTAGGATTCCACCTCCCATACGAAGTAGGAAAGGAGGAAGGGAGAAGGGAGAAGGAGAAGGAAAGGGGGGCCCTTCTCCTAGTCCTAATCGGCCTCCTACCCAAAGGGGGGCGCATCATTCCCTTGTGGGGTGGTGTTCTTCCCTCTTATGGCCCATAAGGCCCATAACTTCTCCCGGGGGGTTCCGATAACCTCCCGGTGCTCCGGAAAAATGCATGAACCACTCGGAACCATTATGATGACCAAATTGTTGGGGAACGTAGCAGAATTTTAAAGTTTTATACGCATCACCAAGATCAATCTATGGAGTCATCTAGCAACGAGGGAAAGGGGAGTGCATCTACATACCCTTGTAGATCGCGAGCGGAAGCGTTCAAGAGAACGGGGTTGATGGAGTCGTACTCGTCGTGATCCAAATCACCGATGACCAAGTGCCGAACGGACGGCACCTCCGCGTTCAACACACGTACGGTTGGGAAGACGTATCCTCCTTATTGATCCATCAAGGCGAAGGAGAGGTTGATGGAGATCCAGCAGCACGACGGCGTGGTGGTGGAATCAGCGGTGATCTCAGCAAGGCTTCGCCAAGCTCTGATAGAGAGAGAGGTGTTACGAGGGGAGAGGGAGGGGCCAGGGACTTGGTGCGGCTTCCCTCCCTCCCCCCCCCCCCACTATATATAGGGCCCCTAGGGGGCGCTGGCCCTAGGAGATGGGATCTCCAAGGGGGCGGCGGCCAAGGGGGACTTGCCCCCCAAGCCAAGTGGGGTGCCCCCACCCCTAGGGTTTCCAACCCTAGGCGCAGGGGGAGGCCCACGGGGGGTGCACAAGCCCACCGGGTGCTGGTTCCCCTCCCACTTCAGCCCATGGGGCCCTCCGGGATAGGTGGCCCCACCCGGTGGACCCCCGGGACCCTTCCGGTGGTCCCGGTACAATACCGATTACCCCTGAAACCTACCCGATGGCCGAAACTGGACTCCCTATATATAAATCTTCACCTCTGGACCATTTCGGAACTCCTCATGACGTCCGGGATCTCATCCGGGACTCCGAACAACTTTCGGGTTACCGCATACTAATATCTCTACAACCCTAGCATCACCGAACCTTAAGTGTGTAGACCCTACGGGTTCGGGAGACATGCAGACATGACCGAGACGACTCTCCGGTCAATAACCAACAGCGGGATCTGGATATCCATGTTGGCTCCCACATGTTCCACGATGATCTCATCGGATGAACCACGATGTCAAGGATTCAATCAATCTCGTATCCAATTCCCTTTGTCATTCGGTACGTTACTTGCCCGAGATTCGATCGTCGATATCCCAATACCTTGTTCAATCTCGTTACCGGCAAGTCACTTTACTCGTTCCGTAACACATCATCCCGTGACCAACTATTTAATCACACTGAGCTCATTATGATGATGCATTACCTGTTGGAAATATGCCCTAGAGGCAATAATAAATTAGTTATTATTATATTTCCTTGTTCATGATAATCGTTTATTATCCATGCTAGAATTGTATTGATAGGAAACTCAGATACATGTGTGGATACATAGACAACACCATGTCCCTAGTAAGCCTCTAGTTGACTAGCTCGTTGATCAATAGATGGTTACGGTTTCCTGACCATGGACATTGGATGTCGTTGATAACGGGATCACATCATTAGGAGAATGATGTGATGGACAAGACCCAATCCTAAGCCTAGCACAAGATCATGTAGTTCGTATACTAAAGCTTTTCTAATGTCAAGTATCATTTCCTTAGACCATGAGATTGTGCAACTCCCGGATACCGTAGGAATACTTTGGGTGTGCCAAATGTCACAATGTAACTGGGTGACTATAAAGGTGCACTACGGGTATCTCCGAAAGTGTCTGTTGGGTTGGCACGAATCGAGACTGGGATTTGTCACTCCGTGTAAACGGAGAGGTATCTCTGGGCCCACTCGGTAGGACATCATCATAATGTGCACAATGTGATCAAGGAGTTGATCACGGGATGATGTGTTACGAAACGAGTAAAGAGACTTGCCGGTAACGAGATTGAACAAGGTATCGGGATACCGACGATCGAATCTCGGGCAAGTATCATACCGCTAGACAAAGGGAATTGTATACGGGATTGATTGAATCCTCGACATCGAGGTTCATCCGATGAGATCATCGTGGAACATGTGGGAGCCAACATGGGTATCCAGATCCCGCTGTTGGTTATTGACCGGAGAGTCATCTCGGTCATGTCTGCATGTCTCCCGAACCCGTAGGGTCTACACACTTAAGGTTCGGTGACGCTAGGGTTATAGAGATATTAGTATGCGGTAACCCGAAAGTTGTTCAGAGTCCCGGATGAGATCCCAGACATCACGAGGAGTTCCGGAATGGTCCGGAGGTAAAGAATTATATATAGGAAGTGCTATTTCGGCCATCGGGACAAGTTTCGGGGTCACCGGTATTGTACCGGGACCACCGGAAGGGTCCTGGGGGTCCACCGGGTGGGGCCACCTACCCCGGGGGGCCACATGGGCTGTAGGGGTGTGCGCCTTGGCCTGTATGGGCCAAGGGCACCAGCCCCAAGAGGCCCATGCGCCAAGAGATGAGGGAAAGGAAGAGTCCTAAAGGGGGAAGGCACCTCCTAGGTGCCTTGGGGAGGTGGGACTCCTCCCTGGCCGCACCCTTCCTTTGAGGAAGGGCCAAGGCTGCGCCCCCCCCCCCTCTCCCTTGGCCCTATATATAGTGGGGGAAAGGGAGGGCAACCAGACCAAAGCCCTGGCGCCTCCCTCTCCCTCCCATGACACATCTCCCTCCTCCCGCAGCGCTTGGCGAAGCCCTGTTGGAATCCCGCTACTTCCACCACCACGCCGTCGTGCTGCTGGATCTCCATCAACCTCTCCTTCCCCCTTGCTGGATCAAGAAGGAGGAGACGTCGCTGCTCCGTACGTGTGTTGAACGCAGAGGTGTCGTCCGTTCGGCGCTAGGATCATCGGTAATTTGGATCACGACGAGTACGACTCCATCAACCCCGTTCTCTTGAACGCTTCCGCGCGCGATCTACAAGGGTATGTAGATCCACTCCTCCCTCGTTGCTAGATGACTCCATAGATTGATCTTGGTGGCACGTAGGAAAATTTTGAATTATTGCTACGTTCCCCTACAGTGGCATCATGAGCTAGGTCTATGCGTAGTTTCTATGCACGAGTAGAACACAAAGTAGTTGTGGGCGTTGATTTTGTTCAATATGCTTACCGTTACTGGTCCAATCTTGATTCGGTGGCATTGTGGGATGAAGCGGCCCGGACCGACCTTACACGTACTCTTACGTGAGACTGGTTCCACCGACTGACATGCACTAGTTGCATAAGGTGGCTAGCGGGTGTCTGTCTCTCCCACTTTAGTCGGATCGGATTCGATGAAAATGGTCCTTATGAAGGGTAAATAGCAATTGGCATATCACGTTGTGGTTTTTGCGTAGGTAAGAAACGTTCTTGCTAGAAACCCATAGCAGCCACGTAAAACATGCAAACAACAATTAGAGGACGTCTAACTTGTTTTTGCAGGGTATGCTATGTGATGTGATATGGCCAAGAAGAATGTGATGAATGATATGTGATGTATGAGATTGATCATGTTCTTGTAATAGGAATCACGACTTGCATGTCGATGAGTATGACAACCGGCAGGAGCCATAGGAGTTGTCTTTATTTATTTATGACCTGCGTGTCAACATAAACGTCATGTAATTACTTTACTTTATTGCTAACCGTTAGCTGTAGAAGTAGAAGTAATAGTTGGCGATACAACTTCATGAAGACACGATGATGGAGATCATGATGATGGAGATCATGGTGTCATGCCGGTGACGATGATGATCATGGAGCCCCGAAGATGGAGATCAAAAGGAGCAATATGATATTGGCCATATCATGTCACTATTTGATTGCATGTGATGTTTATCATGTTTATGTATCTTATTTGCTTAGAACGACGGTAGTAAATAAGATGATCCCTCATTAAAATTTCAAGAAAGTGTTCCCCCTAACTGTGCACCGTTGTGAAAGTTCGTCGTTTCGAAGCACCACGTGATGATCGGGTGTATAGATTCTTACGTTCGAATACAACGGGTGTTGACGAGCCTAGCATGTACAGACATGGCCTCGGAACACATGTGAAACACTTAGGTTAACTTGACGAGCCTAGCATGTACAGACATGGCCTCGGAACACAAGAGACCGAAAGGTCGAGCATGAGTCGTATAGAAGATACGATCAACATGAAGATGTTCACCGATGTTGACTAGTCCGTCTCACGTGATGATCGGACACGGCCTAGTTGACTCGGATCATGTAATCACTTAGATGACTAGAGGGATGTCTATCTGAGTGGGAGTTCATAAGATGAACTTCATTATCCTGAACATAGTCAAAAGGTCTTCACAAATTATGTCGAAGCTCGCGCTTTAATTCCACTGTTTAGATATGTTCCTAGAGAAAATTTAGTTGAAAGTTGGTAGTAGCAATTATGCGGACTAGGTCCATAAACTGAGGATTGTCCTCATTGCTTCATAGAAGGCTTATGTCCTTAATGCACCGCTCAGTGTGCTGAACCTCGAACGTCGTCTGTGGATGTTGCGAACATCTGACATACACATTTTGATAACTACGTGATAGTTCAGTTAAACGGTTTAGAATTGAGGCACCGAAGACATTTTGAAACGTCATGAAACATATGAGATGTTTCGAGGGCTGAAATTGGGATTTCAGGCTCGTGCCCACGTCAAGAGGTATAAGACCTCCGACAATTTTTCTTAGCCTGCAAACTAAGGGAGAAAAGTTCAATTGTTGAGCTTGTGCTCAGATTGTCTGAGTACAACAATCGCTTGAATCAAGTGGGAGTTGATCTTCCAGATGAAATAGTGATGGTTCTCCGAAGTCATTACCACCAAGCTGCTTGAGCTTCATGATGAACTATAATATATCAGGGACATATATGATGATCCTTGAGATATTCGCGATGTTTGACACCACAAAAGTAGAGATCAAGAAGGAGCATCAATTGTTGATGGTTTGTGAAACCACTAGGTTCAAGAAGGGCAAGGGCAAAAAGGGATGCTTCATGAAACGGCAAATTAGCTGCTGCTCTAGTGAAGAAACCCAAGGTTGAACCCAAACCCGAGACTAAGTGCTTCTGTAATAAGGGGAACAGCCACTGGAGCAGAATTACCCTAGATACTTGGTAGATGAGAAGGCTAGCAAGGTCGATAGAAGTATATTGGATATAAATTGTGTTGATGTGTACTTTACTAGTACTCCTAGTAGCACCAGGGTATTAGATACCGGTTCGGTTGCTAAGTGTTAGTAACTCAAAATAAAAGCTACGGAATAAACGGAGACTAGCTAAAGGTGAGATGACGATATGTGTTGGAAGTATTTCCAAGGTTGATCAAATATCGTACGCTCCCTCTACCATCGAGATTGGTGTTTGCGTTGAGCATAGACATGATTGGATTATGTCTATCGCAATACGGTTATTCATTTAAGGAGAATAATGGTTACTCTGTTTATTTGAATAATACCTTCAATGGTCTTACACCTAAAATGAATGGTTTATTGAATCTCGATCGTAGTGATACACATGTTCATGCAAAAAGATAGTAATGATAGTACCACCTACTTGTGGCACTGCCACGTAAGTCATATCGGTATAAAACGCATGAAGAAGCTCCATGTTGATGGATCTTTGGACTCACTCGTTTTTGAAAAATTTGAGACATGCGAACCATGTCTATTGGTGTATATGCATGAAGAAACTCCATGCAAAGGGATCGTTTGGACTCACTTGATTTTGAATCACTTGAGACATGCAAATCATACCACATGGGCAAGATGACTGAAAGCCTCGTTTTCAGTAAAATGGAACTAGAAAGCAACTTGTTGGAAGTAATACATTTTGATGTGTGCAATCCAATGAGTGCTGAGGCATGTAGTGGATATCGTTATGTTTTTACTTCACAGATGATTTGAGTAGATGTTGAGTATATTTACTTGATGAATCACGAGTCTGAATTATTGAAAGGTTCAAGTAATTTCAGGGTGAAGTTGAAAGATCATCGTGACAAGAGGATAAAATATCTATGATATGATCATAGAGATGAATATCTGAATTACGAGTTTGGCACAGAATTAAGACATTGTGGAAATTGTTTCACAACTAATACAACCTGGAACACCATAGTGTGATGGTGTGTCCGAACATCATAACTGCACCCCATCGGATATGATGCATACCATGATGTCTCTTATCGAATTACCACAATAGTTTATGGGTTAGGCATTAGAGACAACCACATTCACTTTAAAAGGGGCACCACGTAATTCCGATGAGATGACACCGTATGAACTATGGTTTAGGGAAACCTAAGCTGTCATTTCTTAAAAGTTTGGGGCTGCGACGCTTATGTGAAAAAGTTTCAGGATGATAAGCTCGAACCCAAAGCAGATAAATGCATCTTCATAGGACACCCAAAACAGTTGGGTATACCTCCTGTCTCAGATCCGAAAGCAATAAGGGATTGTTTCTAGAATCGGGTCCTTTCTCGAGGAAAAGTTTCTCTCGAAAGAATTGAGTGGGAGGATGGTGGAGACTTGATGAGGTTATTGAACCGTCTCTTCAACTAGTGTGTGGCAGGGCACAGGAAGTTGTTCCTGTGGCACCTACACCAATTGAAGTGGAAGCTTATGATAGTGATCATGAAACTTCAGATCAAGTCACTACCAAACCTCGTGGGATGACAAGGATGCGTACTACTTCAGAGTGGTACGTAATCCTGTCTTGGAAGTCATGTTGCTAGACAACAATGAACCTACGAGCTATGGAGAAGCGATGGTGGGCCTGGATTCCGATAAATGTCTCGAGGCCATAAAATCCGAGAGAGGATCCATGTATGAAAACAAAGTGTAGACTTTGGCAGAACAGCTCGATGGTCGTAAGGCTGTTGAGTGCAGATGGATTTTTAAAAGGAAGACGGACAATGATGGTAAATGTCACCATTAAGAAAGCTCGACTTGTCGTTAAGAAGTTTCCCGACAAGTTCAAGGAGTTGACTGCGGTGAGACTTTCTCACTCGTAGCGATGCTAAGAGTCTGTTGGAATTATATTAGCAATTACTGCATTATTTGTGAAATCTTGCAGATAGGATGTCAAAACATTGTTTCCTCGACGATTTTCTTGAGGAAAGGTTGTATGTGATACAATCGGAAAGTTTTTGTCAATCCTGAAAGATGCTAATAAGTATGCAAAGCTCCAGCAATCCTTCTAAGGACTGGAGTAAGCATCTCGGAGTTGGAATGTACGCTTTGATGAGATGATCAAAGATTTTGGGTGTATACAAAGTTTATGAGAAACTTGTATTTCCAAAGAAGTGAGTGGGAGCACTATAGAATTTCTGATAAATATATGTTGTTGACATATTGTTGATCAGAAATGACGTAGAATTTCTGGAAAGCATATAGGGTTATTTGGAAAGTGTTTTTCAATGGAAAGCCTGGATCAAGCTACTTGAACATTGAGCATCAAGATCTATAAGGATAGATCAAAACGCGTAATGGTACTTTCAAATGAGCACATACCTTGACATGATCTTGAAGGTGTTCAAGATGGATCAGTCAAAGAAGGAGTTCTTGCCTGAGTTGTAAGGTATGAAGTTAAGACTTAAAGCTCGACCACGGCAGAATAGAGAGAAAGGACGAAGGTCGTCCCCTATGCTTAAGACATAGGCTCTACAGTATGCTATGCTGTGTACCGCACCTGAAATGTGCCTTGCCATGAGTCAGTCAAGGGGTACAAGAGTGATCTAAGAATGGATCACAGGACAGCGGTCAAAGTTATCCTTAGTAACTTGTGGACTAAGGAATTTTCTCGATTATGGAGGTGGTAAAAGAGTTCGTCGTAAAGGGTTACGCCGATGCAAACTTGGACACTAATCTAGATTATTCTGAGTAGTAAACTGGATTCGTATAGTAGAACAGTTATTTGGAATAGCTCCAAATAGAACGTGGTAGCTGCATCTGGGAGATGACATAGAGATTTGTAAAGCACACACGGATCTGAAAGATTCAGACCCGTTGACTATAACATCTCTCACAAGCATAACATGATCAACCAGAACTCATCGAGTGTTAATCACATGGTAATGTGAACTAGATTATTGACTCTAGTAAACTCTTTGGGTGTTAGTCACATGGGGATGTGACCTTGAGTGTTAATCACATAGCGATGTGAACTGGATTATTGACTCTAGTGCAAGTGGGAGACTGTTGGAAATATGCCCTAGAGGCAATAATAAATTAGTTATTATTATATTTCCTTGTTCATGATAATCGTTTATTATCCATGCTAGAATTGTATTGATAGGAAACTCAGGTACATGTGTGGATACATAGACAACACCATGTCCCTAGTAAGCCTCTAGTTGACTAGCTCGTTGATCAATAGATGGTTACGGTTTCCTGACCATGGACATTGGATGTCGTTGATACGGGATCACATCATTAGGAGAATGATGTGATGGACAAGACCCAATCCTAAGCCTACCACAAGATCATGTAGTTCGTATGCTAAAGCTTTTCTAATGTCAAGTATCATTTCCTTAGACCATGAGATTGTGCAACTCCCGGATACCGTAGGAATACTTTGGGTGTGCCAAACGTCACAACGTAACTGGGTGACTATAAAGGTGCACTACGGGTATCTCCAAAAGTGTCTGTTGGGTTGGCACGAATCGAGACTGGGATTTGTCACTCCGTGTAAACGGAGAGGTATCTCTGGGCCCACTCGGTAGGACATCATCATAATGTGCACAATGTGATCAAGGAGTTGATCACGGGATGATGTGTTATGAAACGAGTAAAGAGACTTGCCGGTAACAAGATTGAACAAGGTATCGGGATACCGATGATCGAATCTCGGGCAAGTATCATACCGCTAGACAAAGGGAATTGTATACGGGATTGATTGAATCCTCGACATCGAGGTTCATCCGATGAGATCATCGTGGAACATGTGGGAGCCAACATGGGTATCCAGATCCCGCTGTTGGTTATTGACCGGAGAGTCATCTCGGTCATGTCTGCATGTCTCCCGAACCCGTAGGGTCTACACACTTAAGGTTCGGTGACGCTAGGGTTATAGAGATATTAGTATGCGGTAACCCGAAAGTTGTTCAGAGTCCCGGATGAGATCCCAGACATCACGAGGAGTTCCGGAATGGTCCGGAGGTAAAGAATTATATATAGGAAGTGCTATTTCGGCCATCGGGACAAGTTTCGGGGTCACCGGTATTGTACCGGGACCACCGGAAGGGTCCTGGGGGTCCACCGGGTGGGGCCACCTACCCCGGGGGGGCACATGGGCTGTAGGGGTGTGCGCCTTGGCCTGTATGGGCCAAGGGCACCAGCCCCAAGAGGCCCATGCGCCAAGAGATGAGGGAAAGGAAGAGTCCTAAAGGGGGAAGGCACCTCCTAGGTGCCTTGGGGAGGTGGGACTCCTCCCTGGCCGCACCCTTCCTTGGAGGAAGGGCCAAGGCTGCGCCCCCCCCCCCTCTCCCTTGGCCCTATATATAGTGGGGGGAAGGGAGGGCAACCAGACCTAAGCCCTGGCGCCTCCCTCTCCCTCCCATGACACATCTCCTTCCTCCCGCAGCGCTTGGCGAAGCCCTGTTGGAATCCCGCTACTTCCACCACCACGCCGTCGTGCTGCTAGATCTCCATCAACCTCTCCTTCCCCCTTGCTGGATCAAGAAGGAGGAGACGTCGCTGCTCCGTACATGTGTTGAACGCGGAGGTGTCGTCCGTTCGGCGCTAGGATCATCGGTGATTTGGATCACGACGAGTACGACTCCATCAACCCCGTTCTCTTGAACACTTCCGCGCGCGATCTACAAGGGTATGTAGATCCTCTCCTCCCTCGTTGCTAGATGACTCCATAGATTGATCTTGGTGACACGTAGGAAAATTTTGAATTATTGCTACGTTCCCCTACATTACCGAGTGGGCCCAGAGATACCTCTCCGTCATACGGAGTGACAAATCCCAGTCTCGATTCATGCCAACCCAACAGACACTTTCGGAGATACCTGTAGTGTACCTTTATAGCCACCCAGTTATGTTGTGACGCTTGGCACACCCAAAGCACTCCTACGGTATCCGGGAGTTGCACAATCTCATGGTCTAAGGAAATGATACTTGACACTTAGAAAAGCTCTAGCAAACGAACTACACGATCTTGTGATATGCTTAGGATTGGGTCTTGTCCATCACATCATTCTCCTAATGATGTGATCCCGTTATCAATGACATCCAATGTCCATGGTCAGGAAACCGTAACCATCTATTGATCAACAAGCTAGTCAACTAGAGGCTTACTAGGGACATGTTGTGGTCTATATATTCACACATGTATTACGATTTCCGGATAACACGATTATAGCATGAACAATAGACAATTATCATGGACAAGGAAATATAATAATAACCATTTTATTATTGCCTCTAGGGCATATTTCCAACACAAATGCAACCTTCCAATATATAAATCTTTACCTCTTGACCATTTCGAGACTCCTCGTCATGTCCGTGGTCTCATCCGGAACTTCGAACAAACTTCAGTTCATCAAATCACATAACTCATAATACAAATCGTCATCGAACATTAAGCCTGCTGACCCTACGGGTTCGAGAACTATGTAGACATGACCGAGACACCTCTCCGGTCAATAACCAATAGCGGAACCTGGATGCTCATATTGGCTCCTACATATTCTACGAAGATCTTTATCGGTCAAACCGCATAACAACATACGTTGTTCCCTTTGTCATCGGTATGTTATTTGCCCGAGATTCGATCGTCGGTATCATCATACCTAGTGCAATCTCGTTACTGGAAAAGTCTCTTTACTCGTTCCGTAATGCATCATCCTGTAACTAACTCATTAGTCACATTGCTTGCAAGGCTTATAGTGATGTGCATTACCGAGAGGGCCCAGAGATACCTCTCCGATACACGGAGTGACAAATCCTAATCTCGATCTATGCCAACTCAACAAACACCATCGGAGACACCTGTAGAGCATCTTTATAATCACCCAGTTACGTTGTGACGTTTGATAGCACACAAGGTATTCCTCCGGTATTCGGGAGTTGCATAATTTCATAGTCAGAGGAACATGTATAAGTCATGAAGAAAGCAATAGCAATAAAACTTAACGTTCATTATGCTAAGCTAACGGATGGGTCTTGTCCATTACATCATTCTCCTAATGATGTGATCATGTTCATCAAATGACAACACATGTCTATGGTTAGGAAACTTAACCATCTTTGATTAACGATCTAGTCTAGTAGAGGCTTACTAGGGACACTGTGTTTTGTCTATGTATCCACACATGTATCAAGTTTCCGGTTAATACAATTCTAGCGTGAATAATAAACATTTATCATGATATAAGGAAATATAGATAAAAACTTTATTATTGCCTCTAGGGCATATTTCCTTCACTTCTCTCTATGCTAAGGTTCCGGGTTAAGACCTTTGTTCGTCTCGGACTCAGCAGTTGTGACTCGTAGCGTTGTTTTCAAGCCTACATGTGGTATCTTTTGATAACATACTCACGGTCATTTAGGTTGTCCGGTTATCCCAAAATCTACATTGTAAGAGGCCTTCCTCACTATCTTGTATCTTTCGGTGTGTATATCCATTTATGCATAATCTATAAAGCGGGACAAGAGCCTGTTTCGAGATCGACGCGTTGATTCGTCACGGGATAAAAGGCATACTGCCATGTACTTTTGTTAGTGTGTACTTCCGTTTACTTATAAAATACTTTCCCTTTCAAAACACGAGTGCGATGACTGATTAGTTTATGTTAGATGTAGTGACATGTGTGAGGTTCCAAGCTCCCCAAGTGCCTTATTTATTGTGTTGCTATAATCTTTTATCTAAATAGCTTGTGAAAATGTCTTGCATTTTTTTTGTGAAAATGTCTTACATCGTGGGATGGAGGGGGTACTAGATATGAGTTTAAATCTAACAAGACACACATTTAACTATTTAATTATAAGGGACATTAGATAACTTGTCGTAACTGCTATATATCTGAAAAGAAGAACAATGTCCCTTGTCCCGAAAATTCTGCAAATATGGGATTTGTCAAAGCAATCTACATTTTTATAAGTACAAATCACTTAGCAATCATACCCTCCTTTTTTGAGGGAGCAATCATACCCTCCTTGACTACTGATACCATGCTATATCTATTTTTGTTTTGACTGTGATAACCCTCTATCTCTTTGTTTTGCAGTAAAAAGAAAGTATCCTCCCAGCCCTATAAACCAATGTGCTATCTTCAAATATCGCTTGATTATTGACCTATATATATTCTACAAACATCCGACTGAATTCAGCCATCTTGGCCGGTGAGCGCGGCGTAGAAGAGGATGTTCCAGGTGTCGGTCAGGCCGGCGATGCACCAGTGGGTGCAGTCCTGGCCGAACATGCCGCCGTACTTGCCCGGGTGCGCGTCCTTCCTCAGCTGCGACAGGAAGGTGAAGTCCAGCAGGTACACCGGCTTGGCCATGCGGGCAAGGGCGCTCCTGATGACCGCCTGCTGCGGGATCGGCCCGGCGGGGTACGGCCCCGTGCTGTTCAGCGGCTCCGTCTCCCCCGCGCACGACCTCCTCGGCGACGCGCCCCATTCCTGCCCCCTGCACCATTGCAGATGTGGACGAGCATATGAAAAATTCAGGACAAGTTGGGGTGGCTGTGGTTCGGTGGTTCAGTGGTAGCGGTCGAGGGCCAAGGCACGGGCCCGGTTCCCAACAGCACACTCGTCTCTCTCTTTTCTGTGTGGATCCATGGGATGTCGGCCACATAGTGCGCGTATTTGCTTTGAAGGATTTACTTGGGGAAATCATTGGAGTTGTGGAGTGGCAAGGCGGATTAGGTCACCTGTAGTGAGAGGGGGAGATGCCCTGGAAGAAGACCTTGGCGCTGGTCTGGACGAGGTTGGCGTCCACCCATCCGGCCCAGGTGTTGAGCGCCTTGGTGAAGGCCACCGTCCGGTCCATGTCCTTGGCCACTTGGCTGCCCTCCTGGATATAGTCCCAGCTGCAGCAACCACACACACACACGCACATCGCGCGAGTTCAGAGTTTAGTCATAATAACCTGCCTGAAAAACTTGGACCAAAACAAAGGCAACACAAACGCTGGTCTTACGGTTGGTCCTTGCCGGAGCGCGGCCACCAGTGCCAGGAGTCGAAGACGAGCACGTCGGCGCCGAGCCAGTTGCGGCCTTCGTCGATCTTGTCGAGCTTGAGTACGCGGCCGGCCTTCTCGCTCACGATGTCCACCAGGTAGTGCGACAGGTAGTACACCAGCGTCACATTGTACTCCTGCGTGCAGGCAGCAGATCGTCAGCTTCAGCAGTCAGTTCAGCCAGCCATCAATCCCAAACACCGTGCTAGCAAGTGCAGTACACAACTACACAGGACTTTTCATGGCCCCATTTGGCCTTGCAGGACACAGCCAGCTCGGCGTTGAAGGAGGCAATCAATCACCTACAGTTTTATAACAATCTATAAAAACAGCAGCACGATCACCACCGAACTGCACGTGTGTGTCCTTAACTCGTAGTGTGCGTCGGCGCTCAATGACGCCAACGAAGGCCACAGATCACGTTGTACTGGTCGAAGCCGGCCACCAGCAAAAGGCCAACGAGGTACACTGGGAGATCAAATTTTCTGGTCCTGACGGTCTGACACAAACACTGAAAAACGCGTAGCAGCAAGCAACAAGAACAGCTGACGGAACGACTGGACTCGAGTGAACAGAGTCAGCAGCAGCAGCAGCAGTAGATGCAATATAGAATCACGGAAATGGGGGGAGCACCACACCCACCACGAGCATGTCACCCTAGATCTGAACTAAATAGGGTTAGTCATAGATCGCACCATCCCGGCAACACCAGCACCGGCAAGCGCACGGCAGTGAGCAGACAGCCCATTCGGGCCAGCTCACTTGGGGCACTTGCCATGCCCGGCTCGTTTTAGATTCTTACTCCTTTTCTTTTTTCAGATTGCCTAAGAAAAAGAAATGGACAGACGAAAAAGAAGCAAGAGAAAAAACAGAGCATATAATCTGGCCTGGAGGGTGAAAAACAGAGAGGAACCAACGAAAGAAACGCACATGCGTCAAGCAGCCGTCAGAAAGTGCAGACATTCGGCACGACACCAACAAAGTCCAAACGAGACGACCTCACGGCGACCCGTATTCCGTTCGGCGCTGGCCTGTTGACTTGTGTGGCGCGAGAGCAAAAGAAGGCTTCGTCGACATCGGCCACGCTGGCCATGCAGCGCAGCACATGAAATGGATGCGGTGGCGTGCGGTCCAGCCGTACCACCGCGCCGTAGATCTTCCCTCCCGACGACGCCGCAGCAACCGCCGGGCTGATCAGATCACCTCATCATGCCGGCACCGCCGAGCTAGGCCCCCAGCCCCACCCGCCGACTTTTTACCGGACAATCTTAATCTTACTTGGAAGAAAGGAAACCAACGAGGAGCGCAGGGAAGGAACTAGGAAGGAAGGCGTCGATCGGCACGTACATCGAACGTGACGGTGGTCGCCGGGTCGATCCTGCCGGAGCGCGGCGAGACGGTGGCCCGGGCATTGGGCGCCGCGGCGTGGATCATGCACAGCAGCGACTCGTACTGGTTCAGCGCCAGCGAGTCGCCCACGAACATCACCTTCTTGCCGCCCCACATCCGCAGCAGCGCCAGCCCATCGAACCTGCGCACAAGCACCATCATCATCTCACCGCCGCAATTCGACCTCACGGCAATCGGGCTACGGCGCCGCCGGCCGGACGGCATTGCAGTTGCAAACCTGGGCGGGGAGCAGGGCGGGCTGGGCAGCCAGCGGTACTTGAGGTACTGCTTGTCGGGGCGGCCGAACCGGGCGCAGTCGAACTCGCCGCGGACGAAGGGGCAGCTGGCCGAGTCGTAGAGCGGGTACGAGTCGTCCGCCACCCAGGCCCCGGCGAACATGTCGCACGCGCCGCCGGAGGACTCCGACGCCGGCCGGTGCTGGTTCTTCCGGGAGATGGTCAGCGCGGCCGCCGCCGCCGCCGCGGTGCAGGCCGCCAGGAGCAGGGCCACGATGGCCGCGGCGATCACCGTGCGCCGCTTCATGTCGCTCCTCCGGCCGAGGAGGAGCAATGGGGGCGGGGATTGGGCTGGGCGCGCCGGGGAGGTTCTTGTGACGGCGGAGGAGTGGGAAGCGTGAAGGAGAGGGCGGGTATATGTAGGTGGAAGCGGAAGGCATCCGGGCAGCGCTGGCTGGCAGATACGCTTCGTTTTTATGGTAGGTGCCGTCGTTTTTGCATGGATGGGTCAATGGACCACTAATGGCCTGGATGTGCTACTAATATGTGAAAACGTATTCATTGATACTCAAAGAAATATAGAAGCGTTCAGGACATATACAATGGTTGATAAGATAGTTTTTCATAGGTCTTGCATGTAATTAAGAGATAACAAAAAAATGTCTACAATAAGTTATTTTTTAGCCTTATCTTCATAACTAGTTATTCCTAAAAACGGGGTGACAGATATTGTGCTAAGATATCATCTCTTGTTTTATCTTAAATAAAAGAAGACAAATCTTTTTTTATGAGTTATTTCTCTTTCACCTCATCATTTATCCTACATAGTACTTCTAAGATAGCACCATTGTACATGCCCTTAGATAACTGAAGCAGTGATCTAAACGCTCTTATATTTCTTTACAAAAGGAGTAGATTCTTGAACAAAACGGGAATTCCGTGATTCAAACCGGTGCATCTCCACTGCTATTAAACAATCAAACAAGAACTTTCTTACATGCACCCCGCAAAACGTATACAGACACATCAGCACCACAGGATGAAGCCCACATGACCCAATCCAACAGTCATCATTAATTTATTCAAGATCTGGTATGCGCTTAGCAGTTTCAATAGACTGACCGTACTCCACAAGAGGAAAATATGAAACTCTCCGTCCCACATCCATAGCCCCTCAAATCACGCTAATCTAACCATCTAACCAACTCGCAAAAAAGGAAACCGAACCTAATCGTGTCCCTGGCCCCACTCCCTGCCTTTCCTCGCCACCGCCCCAGACGAAGCTCAGCAGTCTTGTCGCCTCCCTGCACGGCGGCCTGGATCCCTGCATCGCATCGTCGCCTCGCTGGACGGTTCCCTCGCCGTCCTGCACCGCATTGAGGCCTCCCTGCCGGCCTCCCTCGCCGCCCTACACCGCACCGTCGAGTGGGCGGCCGCTCCTCCTTCACCTACAATCAAATATTCACGGATCGGCCAGGCTACAACAAGATTATTATGCATCATCTGCATGAGTTCTGGAGCAGTAGGCAGCCCCATCAGATTGGCCAGGTATGATTTCGACGGCGGCCCCATCAGATTGGCCAGGTATGATTTCGACGGCCAATGAAGACCCACCTAACAAGATACAACCTCACCTTCGTTTCTAATATCCGTCCGACAGATTGCCAGTGCCTAGGAGCCTGCTCCGGCACCCGCGCCGCCGCGCCCGCCCTGAAATTCCCCTGAACCAGCCAGCCACACGCAACTATAATTCTTCCCTGCACTTCTTCAGGTTCGACTTCTTTGACCTGTTGCAACATTAGTCAGGATTAGAATTTTGACAACAGAGTTCGAAAAAATAAATAGTTGCACAGCAGAATGCTATAAGCCGTTCGTTTTACATCTCATTAATGGTTTTCTATGTTGAAAAATGATGAATGCAGGGCCTAACGTCCAAATTTCAGGGGTTAAGGTACCCCAACTCAGCAGAATACGTGACCCATATTGCACAATTGAAGATGGTTAGTTCGTCGATTTAGGCCCTGTTCGGTAGTCGCCCGCTCCCGGAATCTGCGGAGCAGGGGAAGTGCAGCTCGGTCATTTTGAACTGCAGCTCCGCCAACTCCGCTCCTGGAGTTGTGGAGCGGAGTGGTACCGAACAGGGCCTTAATTATGTTGCAACTGTGTCGACAATGTTTATTTGACCGTACATTCGGGTTCTCTTTCCTTTGTTCAGGTATGCAGCCTTTTACTGGCTCAAATCAACTTGAAAAATACGCCGGATAATGATAAGAGAGGCTCTGTTGAACCTGTTACTCAAAACACTAAAAATCTGCAAATTACTTTTGTCGATCCTATGTCTACTACAATACCTACATTGTTATGCTCTATTAATCTTATGATTTTCTATCCTGGGCAATGACCAGACAAATGATCCATACATGATGACGCATCAAGATGTAGCTTCTGAATCGTACCAGCTTGGACGCAATACTCCCATAGCAAATACTGATGAATACATGAATTTTGTTCTTAGAGAATGCATGCATCTCTAAGATAAGGAATTTAGCTCTATACAGGATGACCCACCAAGATGGGTATTAAAGAGAGCTACAACTTATTTGGAACATGATATGGTGAGCCTCAGTTCCGTACATATTACTATTAATTCAATCGGGGACGGATGTTTGTATAGATGGGACCTAAACTAAAAAAATGCCTATTTTCATATATTCGTTCTAGCTGTTGCATGAATAAACATTGAAGACTTTATTGGTACCTAGCAGTTAAAAATACCAAGGTGCAGTGTATCCAGGTGCTCGACTCGCTAGGCCCAGGAATGCACCGCAAAGACCTCACCCCTATGGTTAGTTATTAGTCCGACTGCACCATCGTTTGATAAGACCATAATGCGGTGGAGAATCACATGGGCAGATGACCCCCTATGGCGGCAGGAGACAGAGTCCTCTTATTTCTTATTTGGGGGACAAAGAATGCAAGGGTAAGAACACCTTACTGCTGGTGAAGGAATGCTTAGTCCGTGGCTGCTGTATGCACAGATGCATGCCCTCTTGCCGGCAAAACAGCAGCAACAGTCACCTCTGGTAATTGCTCTTACTTAATATATTTGCAGTTGTGTCTCTGAAATATATTTATGGGTCAAATTCAGGATCAAGCGAGGCATGTAGACCTCGGAACTATGTACGATATTTTATACCAATGGTGTGTTGAAATCTTATTTATGAATGAACTGGATTGCTAATTTGCTATGCAGTACTAATAATAATACACTGAACTTATAGTGCTTGCATGTTATAATTCCCCTCTAAGGAAATTTGTTTGCAAGTTATAATTTATAGTGTAAGTTTAAATGTATCTTTGGATATCACCCAAATCCAGCAGGCTAGCACTAGCATAGCCAAGATTAACTCTACTGAACCCCGACGTGAGCCACACAATAGAGTAACCCAACTTGACTAAATCGCAAAACATAAGGAACCTTTATCCAACTGAGCTGTTAGCATTACCTGGTCGCCATGGCCTGAAGGATGTTGGAGGGAATATGATTGCCATGGAGGATGTCACCCGCAAACTCTTACACATCAGCATGGCCTTAACATAGTTTAGGACCCGGCTCTTATGTCTTCTGACCGCTTCAAATTCCTCATGGCAGGACATGCTATCAGTTCCTAGAAGAAAGTGGTGGTCGAGTAGGAAGAGGGAGGAGATGCAAACATCACTGCTAATCCGACCAGTTCAGGAAACACATAAAGATAATATGTATCCTTTGAGCAATAGGATCAGCTTCATGTCCATATGGTCACTACACATGCCATGCAGGCGGCAAGATATGGGCATGTCCATCAACGACTTCGATGATGGCGAGATCAACGTGGTGCAGCACAACTCTGTCTGAGTCAGCAGCAGCGAATTGTTTCTACGGAGGTCTAATCCTTTTCGGTACCAGTCAAAATCCAACTTTTTATTGCTATTTCGCAATGCACTCTTGTGTGCATAATTATTTAAAATTGAAAACATCTGGAGTACACCTTATCCATTCTAATTCTAAAGACTAAAGAAGTTGCACTTCCTGCTTCCAGAGCGTAAAATGGTGCATTTGAATGATTGTTTGTTGGGACTAAGCAGATTTAGCATATCCTTCTTTTCATGTACATATCCTAATAGGTGAGAGCATCAACGATATTTGGTTGATCTATCATGAACAGGTTTAGTATATATATTTTTGCAGTACAATGCTTGCGGTAAGACATCTAAGAAATATTTGGAGTTGCCGACTAAGGTAATCTGGAAGTTTGAATTAGTAAACAAATATACCCAACCATCACTTCAAGGAAATGCTCCATAGACAACTACATGGATTTCTTAGAACAATAAAAATATTGTACAATGCATCTCAGAATCAAAACATACTCTTAGATTCAGACTCTTGTTGCTCCCATCCCCTTTCGGCACCTCCTTCTCCTTCAGAAAATCTGAACCATTCAGGGCTGCATCATCAACAAAGGCACCAACTAAGAGGATGAAAGGAAAATCATAGGCTTGGAAGAAAGCTTACTCATTTTTAACTGGTCGGAGAACAACCGTCTGTGAGTTGGCGAGCAGGGACCTCCAGTCTCAGACCTTCCCGACCCCATTGGCTGCCGCGACACACGAGACACAACAACGACTGCGGCCACGAAGGCAGCGCCACACGGAACACACCATGGCTCCTGAGCAGCTAACCCTAGGCGATGAACATTGCACACAGTGAGGCTACGCACCGATTTGACGGGGACGAGTAGGCGGCGGGGTCGGAGAGACTAACCTGGACCCGTACGAGCGAGGAGAAGCATAGGGAGGGCCCCGAGCAGCAGCACATCCATGGAAAGAAGGAACTGGAGGTCGTGAGCAGCAGCTGCTCCTGCTCCAGACTGAATCGAACAAGCAAATAAAGATGGTGTCGGAGAGCAGAGCATCCGGATCGAGGGGAGAAGAAGAGTTGGAACCGGACCTTGATGGCGTCTCGAGCAGGGGGGGAGGGAGGATTCATGGCGCGCGGGATAAGGTGG
Organism: Triticum urartu; assembly: GCF_056163025.1. Lineage (NCBI taxonomy): Eukaryota > Viridiplantae > Streptophyta > Magnoliopsida > Poales > Poaceae > Triticum > Triticum urartu. The sequence continues at coordinate 126,753,514 of NC_141875.1, forward strand.
AGACGCTCATGGCGGCGACGAAGAATGCATCAGGAGGAGGGAGGGCCCCGGTGTCGCCGGCGAGCATGCCGAGCTCGAGCGCCTCCTCGAGCACTTCGGGGATCGGATATGAAGAAGGGGCGGGGCGGGGAAGAGCATGGGCCTACGTGTCCGCCGACAATGGTAACGAATGGGAGGGGCGGCCACCAGAGAGTGCCGGCTGTGGATGGGGGATCTAGCGTGTGGCAACAGAGGAGGAGGTAGGAAGGGAAGAATGGGGAAGATAAGAAATGTGAGGGAGCTGAGGAAAGTTGACTGAGTTTTTTAGCTGACTGAGTTTTTTTAATACTACTCCCTCCTTCCATATATATAGGGCATAATGCATTTTTTAAGACCGTCTTTGACTATTGACAAGATTAATAGTACATGACATGCATCATGTAAAAATTATATCATTGAAAGCTCCTTTCACACACGAATTTAATGGTGTGCTTTGTGTAAGTTGCATGTCATATATTATTGCCCTAATATTTGATCAAAGTTAGTCTCGAAAAACGCATTAGGCCATATATAGATGGAAGGGGGGAGTACTACTTCTTACTAATAATACTTCTATTAGGCAGTGACCAGTGAGGGATTGTGAGTGGGTGCGTCATTGTCCATACAAAAAAGAATTATCATCGATTATTTATTATAGGGCATGTCCAATTCACCTGCGTGGGTGAGATTTTTTTTTCATCACAGCTTGATGATTTTAAAAGTATTTTAATACAAATATCAATAGAAATTGATAAAAAATATTGAGTCGATTTAAGTTTAGTAATCATGCAGGTCATCTTGTGGTATGTGGATGGTATATTTTATGAAGTACTTCACAAGAGATATTTTGTCTGACACTCCACAAGTATTTTTCGATGTGTATCATTATATTTATTCTATGTTGTATCACTATTTAACTCTAATACAGTATTATTTTAATAGAATTATATGACAGATTTTAGAACAAAATCAGTTGTCATTTTAGCGGACTCGGAATTGAATGATGATGATGATGATGATATAAGAAATCGAGACATGGAATAAGAAATCGAGACATGGAAAATGACGTTCAGGGTGCCACAAATCACATGGATTGTATGATTCTTGGATAGACCCTCTGAGAACCTCAACATCAAATACATCATCAGAAGTTGGGCTCATCTCGCAATCATTTACCCTTTCAACGTCTCTCAATCCAACAAATGATGACTTATTGGATGAAATTTGATTTTTTATCAATATGGTTGATGATGTCGCTCTACTAGAGTGAGACATATTTTTTTTAGTTAATTTTGAATTCCAATAAATTACTACTCTGATGTCATTATAACTGAGAGAATTCTGATTTTACATTAGTGAATGGGTGAAAAGGTCTAATCTTTATCCTATTAGTTTAAATTTGAGACAAGTAAAAAACATACGAGACAATGATGAATACATGGATGTTGACTGATTTAATATGTGTGTAGGGATACTAGCGCGCCACGAAGTCCAGCTATTCAGAGACATTTCATCTCACTATATGGATCTAAACTTTTGTATAAGTTACTATAGTCACATATTACATTTTGCCTCATATCACCAATGTTTTCTTATTCTTGTCTTAGTCGATGTGCCAGTATGCACGAGATAGTCATCGTGACAATATGGACATTGGTAAAATGAAAATTAGATTCAGAATATATGTTTTTTATTATAGATTATGATATGTGCCTTCGATCACAAATATGTCACACTTTTAGAAATACAATTTGAGTGACTTGACAACATTTTGTAGCGATCTAAAATTTTGGATAAATATTATTTTAATATTATACCATGTGAATTTATTTTGTTTCAGACGTGCGTTGCACGTGCATGCTTACTAGCGGTGTAAATGATCAAACCTTCTGATGAGTGCAGGCAGTCCGAAAGGGATCTTGAATTGGAGCGCCATCGCTGTGTGCTGCTACTGCTACTGGTTTTTTTTTCTAGTACTGCTGGATGAAGGTGTTGGGGCATGTCTGAAACTCTGAATTCAGTGTGCCTTTGTGCTGTCTGTTTCCTCATGTAAAATACCGGTCGTCTGGACTTTGAGTGGAGGCATTTGCCTGACTAAATGAAGGAGGTTTACTTGATCACGTACAAGTGTACAGGAATGACCGTATGAGAGGATAGTTTGGGGAAGAAATGGAAAATAACGCTACTCTACGTTTTGGTTGCAATATCTAACTAGGAGTGTTGTCTTAAGTATTAACGTTAGTTTTGGCCTAATGCAAATGCCATTAATAAGCCTACTGCAAATGCCATTATTAGGGATATATCAACATACTACCTCCTTTTTCCGGTTTATAAAGCTTGCGTGTATTCCTAGATCTATACTTTCTTTTAAACAGAGGCAAAAGCTTTGCCTCATCCATTAATTAAGATAGAAAAGAGTTTGTTACAAGACACCCAACAAACACGGCATGCGGATTACTCGCGTGAAATAAAGGATCCTAGCTTCTTTGCGCCGGTGATGACCCAAAGGTTGGCCTCGGTAGAGATGGAGGAGAGCAAGATTGGCGGTGGAGCACTCTTATACTTAAACACTCTTGCGTTACGCTCGTTCCAAATCGTCCATGAGACAAGCATAGTGAGGGAGGCCTTGGCTTGGCGGTTCGGTGTACCATCGGCGCAGGTGCTTGCCCACCACTTGTCCACCGAGTCGAACAGGGGCCAAGCGGAAGTGTCAAGCCCGTGCATGAGGAATTTCTCAATGACCAAAGACCAAAGACGTCGGGTGTAGCGGCACTTGTAGAAGAGGTGAGGTCCACATTCTTGCACCGTGCTGACCATTTTGTCCAAGGGAGAAAGGACCGTCCCTAGGAACTGCGCCCTATACCCGAAGGCCGCCGAGTATTGCCCACAGGTAGTGTGTTTTCAAAGAATATCATCTTCGTTGAGCTCGTCAAGATGGACCTCATTTAGTATCATCCATAGAGCGAAGAATTACGTGATGTGCTCAACAGAGACGTTGGTGGGAGGGGGTTGATCTTGAGAATCCAAGCGTGGTGCTTCATGGCCTCCCTCACCTTCCAATTCTTTCTCTTGGAGGCTTCATAGATGAGCGGGGCAATGTCTTTAGGCATTCTCCCAAGGAGCCAAGGAGAGTCCCAAAAGGGGGTCCTCGCACCGTTACCAACGGTGATGGTGGTGGAAGCATAGAAAAAATTGAGGTCCTCCTCATTACATGGGTTTCCCATTCCCACCCACATTTTAGTGGGCTCCTTCCATTTGTACCACGGCCATCGCAAACAGAGAGCCTCGTAGGATCAAGAATGAGCATGGGTGGGTCACCGAGCACGACGCCAAAGAAAAGCTAATCCATGAGCACTTCTCCAAGGTCATGAAGAGAGGCCCCCGAAGTCGCAAAGATTTCAATTGGGAGGAGCTTAATTTGGAACCACTTGATTTGCATGGCCTTGGTGCTCCAATGGCCGAGTGTGAGGTTCTTGAAGCGATCAACGACATGCCTAGCGACAAGGCACCGGGGCCGGATGGTTTCACGGGCCTCTTCTTCAAGAAATGTCGGGGCATTATCAAAACCGACCTCATGAGGGTCATTTCGCATTTTGACTCCCTGCACACGTCAAACCTCCACTGGCTCAACTCTGCAAATGTGGTCCTTTTGCCTAAAAAGGATGGGGTGGAGGGAATCACCGACTATAGACCCATTAGCCTCATCCATGCGATCGCGAAGATTATTGCGGAAGTGCTCTCCTTGAGACTTGGCCCTCATATGAAAAATCTCATCTCCAACGCCCAAAGCGCCTTCATCAAAACAAGAAGCATCCACGACAACTTTTGTATGTTTGCAATCTTGCTCGACGCCTCCATGCAAGGAAGACCCCATCCCTCCTTTTCAAGCTTGATATTCGAAAGGCCTTCGACTCCGTTAAGTGGGAATACTTGCTTGATCTGCTCCAAAGGCGAGGATTTCCGAGCAAATTCAGGGATTGGATCACAGCCCTCCTTAGAACCTCTTCCTTGAGGATCATCCTCAATGGCATTGCCGGCAGCCCCATCAAGCATGGACAGGGCCTTCGGCAGGGAGACCCCGTATCCCCACTCCTCTTCGTCATCGCCATCGATCCGCTACAAAAAAATTAGATGTGGCAACACGGAGGGGTCTCCTCCATAGAATCCGGGGGCGGAGAGCCATGTTGAGGCCTCCCTCTATGCGGACGATGCGGCCATCTTCTTGGCTCCGATTAAAAAGGATGTTGACAACCTTGCAAGCATTTTGAAGGGGTTCAGGGAGGTCACAGGCCTTTGCACCAATTTCCAGAAGAGCTCGGTGGTGCCCATTCGTTGCAACCACCTTGATTTGGGTCGCTTAACTCAAAGTTTGCCGGCTGCACGGACCTCTTTCCCACTGCGATACTTGGGGCTCCCCCTCTCCGTTTGGAAGCTAAAATTGGTGGATCTCCAATTTCTCGTGGACAAAGTTGCAAGCAAGTTATCAACGTATGATGGCCAGAACATCACCACCATTGGACGTACAACCCTTGTCAAGTCCGTGATCACTTCCCAACTGATCTACCCCGCCACCCCATTGGTCATCCCACCAACCATCCTTCACAGCGTCAACGAGCTTTCCTTTGGTCCGGTTCGGACAAGACAATGGGGGCCAAATGCAAGGTGAATTGGGAGTATGTTTGCCGGCCCCTTGAGTACGGAGGTATAAGGGGTCTCAACTGCCCGGACCGACGATCTACGGTGAATGCAACGATTGCCTCCTCGTTGTGCCATATTGTGTGCTTGCAAGAGACTAAGCTTGGCAACGTCGACCAATTCACAGCAGCTTTTTTGGGCGGGCACAGGCTGCATAGCTTCGCGCAAAGACCTGCTTCGAGCACTAGGGGTGGCATCTTGATGCTCTGGGATGATCCCCTTGTGGATGTTTCTTGCATTAGCTTCACGACGTATTGCCTCTCCGCCATGGTCCGGGTGCGAGGGACCGACGTGCTTTTCAAAATCACGACCGTCTATGGCCCCACGGACTACTCTTGCAAAGATGCTTTCTTTTCCGAGTTGCTAGCAGAGACGCCACCGTTAGGGATGGCCTGGCTTGCCACTGGTGATTTCAACCAAATCTACCGAGCGCGAGATAAAAATAAGAGAAATGTCAAGAGAAGCAGGATAAACCGTTTCAGGGCAACACTCCAGAGCTATGAGCTTAAAGAAATCCACCTCCAAAACCGGTGTTTCACTTGGAGTAATGAGAGGACGAACCCAACCTTGTGCAAGCTAGACTCCTTTTTTTGCAACGCCGATTGGGACACAACCTTCAACACCCATGTTCTTAATGCACTTTCTTCCTCCCTCTCCGATCATTGTCCGCTTCTGCTTGCCGATGACAAGGGGCCAAGAATACATCGGGTCTTTAAGTTTGAAAACTTTTGGGCATCCATGCCCAGGTTTGAGGAGGTGGTACAAAAGGCGTGGAACGAGAGGATTGACCACACCGAGCCATACCAAGCGCTTTACCACAAACTCAAAAAGACTGCACTTCGACTCTCCGAATGGAGTAGGGGCCTTTTCTCCAAGGCTAAAATTCACTACTAGGCCGCACTTTTGGTGATCCTTCGCCTTGACATCGCTCAGGAGAATAGACTCCTCTCCGCCGAGGAACTTGAGCTCCGGGCTAGGCTCAAGAGAAGGGTCATTGCCTTGGCCGTGCTCGAAAGATCGCGTAAGAGGCAATGTGCAAGAATTTCCAATCTTGAAGAAGGCGATGCAAATAGATCTATACTTTGACAAACATAAGATGAGTTATATAGTCTAAATATTACATCACTAGAAATTATACGATTCGAAGTTTCTAATGATATATAAGAGTGTTTAGATCATTACTTTATTTTAGTGATCTAAACGCTTGTATTTTTTTACGGAGGGAGTACTACTTACTATATCCTTCCATTGTTTCCAGATTCTTACCTTGCCAAACCAACCAGCTCACTGCCATTTTGACTCGAAGAGGAAAAGGATGGCAGATGGCACCAACAAAACGGAATGGCATAAACTGGACGTATCGGGTGGGGAAATTATGTTAGGCCGCCAAATATAATCCTCCTCCCACACGTTATTCCAAGTTCGTCTCTCCGTGGTTCAGAAGGCGTGGGATGAGTGGGTCAACCACACCGAGCCTTTCCAAATCCTTCATCATAGGCTCAAGAAAACCGCAACCCGGCTTACTGGGTGGAGCAAGAAGTTTTTTTCCAAGGCCAAGATCCAACTCTATGCGGCTCGCCTGGTGATCCTCCATTTGGATACTACGCAGGAAGGAAGGGCCCTCTCCCCTGCAGAGTGATAACCCACAAGTATATGGGATCAATTGTAGCCTCTTTAGATAAGTAAGAGTGTTGAACCCAGCGAGGAGTTAAAGGTAGAACAAATATTCTCTCAAGTTCTATCGACCACCGATACAACTCTACGCACGCTTGACGTTCGCTTTACCTAGAACAAGTATGAAACTAGAAGTACTTTGTAGGTGTTGTTGGATAGGTTTGCAAGATAATAAAGAGCGCGTAAATAAAAGGTAGGGGCTGTTTAGATAAAGACACAACTAAATTAATTTTAGTAAAGAGCTTTTTGTCACGAGAACGTTATTTGTCCCTAGGCAATCAATAACTAGACCAGTAATCATTATTGCAATTTTATTTGAGGGAGAGGCATAAGCTAACATACTTTCTCTACTTGTATCATATGCACTTATGATTGGAACTCTAGCAAGCGTCCGCAACTACTAAAGATCATTAAGGTAAAACCCAACCATAGCATTCAAGTATCAAGTCCTCTTTATTCCCATACGCAAACAACCTACTTACTCGGGTATGTGCTTCCGTCACTCACGCCACCCACCATAAGCAAATCATGAACATATTGCAAACCCTACAACGGGGATCCCTCACGCTTGTGCGACACGGAGAGCACCATAGGACAACACCAATAATAAAACATGCAACTCAAACCAATCAAGATCATCAATGAACCCATAGGACAAAAGGGATCTACTCAAACATCATAGGTGTGACACCCCCGATTTAATCGTACACTAATCATACACGCAAACGTGTACGATCAAGATCAGGGACTCACGGGAAGATATCACAACACAACTCTACAAATAAAATAAGTCATACAAGCATCATATTACAAGCCAGGGGCCTCGAAGGCTCGAATACAAGAGCTCGATCATAGACGAGTCAGCGGAAGCAACAATATCTGAGTACAGACATAAGTTAAACAAGTTTGCCTTAAGAAGGCTAGCACAAACTGGGATACAGATCGAAAGAGGCGCAGGCCTCCTGCCTGGGATCCTCCTAAACTACTCCTGGTCGTCGTCAGCGGGCTGCGCGTAGTAGTAGGCACCTCCGGTGTAGTAGGAGTCATCGTCAACGGTGGCGTCTGGATCCTGGACTCCGGCATCTGGTTGCGACAACCAGAAAGAAAGAAAAGGGGGGAAAAGGGGGAGAAAGCAACCGTGAGTACTCATCCAAAGTACTCGCAAGCAAGGAGCTACACTACATATGCATGGGTATATGTGTAAAGGGCCATATCGGTGGACTGAACTGCAGAATGCCAGAATAAGAGGGGGGAAAGCTAGTCCTATCGAAAACTATGCTTCTGGCAGCCTCCGTCTTGCAGCATGTAGAAGAGAGTAGACTGAAGTCCTCCAAGTAGCATCGCATAGCATAAACCTAACCGGTGATCCTCCCCTCGTCGCCCTGTTAGAGAGCGATCACCGGGTTGTATCTGGCACTTGGAAGGGTGTGTTTTATTAAGTATCCAGTTCTAGTTGTCATAAGGTCATGGTACAACTCCAAGTCGCCCTGTTACCGAAGATCACGGCTATTCGAATAGATTAACTTCCCTGCAGGGGTGCACCACATAACCCAACACGCTCGATCCCATTTGGCCGGACACACTTTCCTGGGTCATACCCGGCCTCGGAAGATCAACACGTCGCAGCCCTACCTAGGCACAACAGAGAGGTCAGCACGCCAGTCTAAATCCTATGGCGTAGGGGTCTGGGCCCATCACCCATTGCACACCTGCACGTTGCGAGGGTGGCTGGAAGCAGAACTAGCCCCCTTAATACAAGAGCAGGCTTACGTTCCAATCCAGCGCGCGCCGCTCAGTCGCTGACGTCACGAAGGCTTCGGCTGATACCACGACGTCGAGTGCCCATAATTGTCCCCGCGTAGATGGTTAGTGCGTATAGGCCAGTAGCCAGACTCAAATCAAATACCAAGATCTCGTTAAGCGTGTTAAGTATCCGCGAACGCCGACCAGGGCCAGGCCCACCTCTCTCCTAGGTGGTCTCAACCTGCCCTGTCACTCCGCCACAAAGTAACAGTCGGGGGCCATCGGGAACCCACGGCCACCTCTACCGGGATGGAGCCACCTGCCCCTTCAGCCCCCAACTCCGAACAGTATCATAAGTAATGTAACAGTATAAAGTATATAGCATATGCCCGTGATCACCTCCCGAAGTGATCACGGCCCAGTAGTATAGCATGGCAGACGGACAAGAGTGTAGGGCCATTGATGGAACACTAGCATCCTATACTAAGCAGTAGGATAGCAGGTAAGGGTAACAACTGTAGCAACAATGACAGGCTATGCAGTAGAATAGGAGTAACCGAAAGCAGTAACATGCTACACTACTCGAATGCAAGCAGTAGAGAAGAATAGGCGATATCTGGTGATCAAGGGGGGGCTTGCCTGGTTGCTCTGGCAAGTAGGGGTCGTCTTCGATGTAGTCGAACACACGGACATCGGCAGCGGTCTCGGAGTCTACCGGAAAGAAGTAACGGAGGGGGAATACAATAAATAATAGAGTAATCAAAGCATTACAAAGCATAACAAGGCAATGCGCGGTACTAGAGGTGACCTAACGTAGTAGGAGGGGATACCGGCAAAGGGGGGGAACATCCGGGAAAGTATCCCTGGTGTTTCATGTTTTCGGGCAAATGAACCGGAGGGGAAAAGTTGCGTGTTCGCTATGCTAGGAATGTGGGGCGGACGAACGGGCTGCGTATTTGGATTCTTCTCGTCATTCTGAGCAACTTTCATGTACAAAGTTTTTTCATCCGAGTTACGATTTATTTTATATGATTTTTCGAAGTTTAAATCAATTTCTAGAATTACTAATCTATTATTAATATGAAAATCAAATAGCGAAAATTCTAAGTGCACCCGGTGCAGTGCACCCAGAGTGCACCAGGGGTTGACAATGGGGCCAGTCAACTGCCCAGTCAGCAGTTGACTGGTCCACGGTTGAATAGTCAATGGGTATGGTGGGACCCACATGTCAGTGCCTTATCTATTGCTTATCTATTTTTATTTTATTCTAATTCCTTAATTCTTTTCTTCTTTTTTTAATAGGCCGGCCCCACGTGAAGTGGCTCAGGCCACGGTTGGGTGGCTGGGAACGCACACAGGCGCTCCCAGAGAGACGTCGGCGGCGACGACGCATGACGAGGAGCCGCAGCGCAGGGGCGAACGAGATGGGCGAGGCCGGCGAGGCCAGCGCGCGGGCGCGCGGTCAGCTAGTCGAGGCGAGTGGCGGACGGAGCCGGCAAGGGCGAGTGGCGGCGCAGGAGAGGAGCAGCGGCGTCGGGGGAAGTGGGGCGCGAGCGGGCGGTCCGGCGCAGCAGAGCAACGCGGTAGCGACGGCCGGAGACGGGTGCGACTAGTCGCGGCGGGGCCAGCAGCAGCGGCTCGGACCAGCGAGCCGCAGCAGAACGCAGGAGCGCAGCGGGGCATAGCAGTGGGGGCGAGCAGGGTCGACGAGGGGACTGAGGCAGCTGCGGGGCATTACCGGCGAGCGGCGCGAACAGCCACGGCTAGCGGACGCGGGACGCGGCCAGGGAGTGCCCCTGGGGCGGCCAGGACGCCGTGAGCGTGACCACACAGTGGTGAGCGACAGTGGTGAGCGCGAGCTCTGGCGCGGCGGCGTACAAGTTCTACGGCGACGGATTCGACAGGAAAAAGGGGGGAATCGGTGGAGGTGATCACCACGGAGCTCGTGGACGTGGTCAGGAGGTCGGGGGCGCTCGGGAGGCGGCGCATCTGATGACGAACATTGGTGGCCGTAGCGAAGAAGACGGGTGATGGCGAGCTTCCGGTGCGTCCGAGCTCAAACCGATGCACGTAGTCGGTGGAGGTGGAGGCGCTGAAGCTCCAGGGCATGCTCTCGGGTGACGGGGATGCCGATGGCCGCGGGATCGATGCGACAACGACGATCATGAGCTTCAGGCGACGAACAAACGAAAGAGAGAGAGCACGAGGGGATAAGTGACGATTAGGGTTTGTCTATGGGGTTGGGGGTCTTCTTATCCATCTCAAGGGTACTCCAGATGATCGACACGGCGACAGTCGGCGGCGTGGACGGCGTGCATGCGTGCACAGCACCATGGCCTCCTCTGCACTATACAGAGGTGGGAGGAAAAGCCTTTGTGGGCTGGGCCAAAACACTATAGCTACATAGAGCCCACCAGCACAGGAGCTTGTTGGTTTTTTTTTCCTTTTACTGATTTTCCTATTATGTTTTCTTTTAGTCTCTAATTTATTTACTATTCTAAAAAGATAAAAGTAGTTCCTGATTTAGTATAACTAAATATACTACTGCCATATTTAACTATGGCACCCAGATAAAATAGTTTAGTATTTTACTAAATATAAAAGGCATTTATTTAATTGCTTAAGATGTTGTTTTATTTATTGTAGTGTATTAAAATAATTTATGAAAATGTGGTTTCACCACCATAATCATCTAGGATTTATTTGCTACATTTCGAACACTTTAGATTTAATATTTGAAAACTTTTATTGTTTGCTTGATTTTGAATTTGAATTTGAATCGGTTTCGAACTAACTCGAGTTTATCAACAGTAACCGAGGTGACGTGGCACCATTAGCAGAGTTTTACTGTACCTTGATTATCCGGGCGTCACAATTATCCTCCACTATAAGAAATCTCGTCCCGAGATTTAAGAGGGAAGTAAAGGGGAAGGTTCGGGTTACGAAATTCCAGGGAGTGTTCTTGGTATTGGTTGTTCTTCTCTAAGAGGTTGATCCATTACATTGATGTCTTCATTTCGCTGTTTCAGGTCATCATGATGAAGTTGTCGTCCTTTTGGTCGTTCTTCTCGAAGAGGTTGATCCATTACATTGATGTCTTCATTTCGCTGTTTCAGGTCATCATGATGAAGTTGGCGTCCTTTCTTCGGGAACTCCATCGTACTTACGAATAGGTAAGGGGCAGCTTTACAACAATTGAATGTTATAAAGGAAAATCATCTGGGCGGGGGTATCCCAAGAATGATCATAAGAGTATCTCTCGAGTTGAACAAGTGAAACACATCGAGAGCAAAGTAAGAAGGTACCATAAGAAGTTTGAAGCGGATAGACAATCGCCGTTGCCTGAAACAAGGCAACGGGTATAGGTATTGTGTTTAATACCAGAATCGATGATCACACGGAAGGTGGCTCGTGAATTACATACGAAGCCAAGCGTGATGAATAACTTTAGAAACAGGGTTGTACGGGAGAGTCAGGTTTCGATCCTGTGGAACTGTGGGTTATGGGCCCACCGTGTGGGTTAAAAGTAGGAAGGCGGTGACGATTTGCACGATCATGTAAGCAAGGCATGTCAGAGGATAGCCTGTCAGCTATGTCGGCAACAACATTGATACCAAGGGCGAGGGACGAAGAGAACCATTTTCCTGCTCGTTGAAATGAGGCGGACCAATAGGCAAAGTTCTCGTCCATCGGTGGCTACCGGGATATCATCAACAATAGTAACAGGGTCTTGCTGGAAGAATTGTACACCTGGGTGTTTACATAAGCAGGAGAATATTACTGCTTAGATCATATAGACCTCAAGAAGGTTAAACAGAACAATGGAAAGGAAAATATGATTATCAGATTAAACAGAACAATGGAACGGAAAATGTGTTTAAACACATATTGCAGGGGTATATCCTTCCCAAGGACAAGCAGAGCATGATATCCATGTCAGGATATAATGTAGAAAACTCTTTAGGTAAGGTGAGCAAAATTTCATGACTTTACCCATACAGCGGTGTTTGGATATTTGAGCAGGAAACATTTAGCATCTGGGCTTCAAATGTTCTTGTTGAAAATCGGAGTACCACCGACATGCTTCGAGATAGCATTGACAAGGTCTTCAAGCAAAGGTCAGACTCAGGATGCCTGAGAAGAAAAAGGTGCGACACAAATTGACGAGATGACATTGTAAGATCCTCGGGAAATGAACTATGGAAGCGAGTTCTGAAACAAGAGTTCATCATTAATCCAAGGGAATGACGAGGGGGTGGCTGATGGACTCAGCGACAATTCATCAAGATTAACCAAAGATGATTTCCACAATTATGTGAACAAGGAGATAACATTAGTCAGATCAAATGATATAATGATGTATGTCCGATGACAACATACACAATTGAACAATGATAGAAAGGTGCACCCGGAAATCTGGACTAAGTAGCACGATCAATGTTCGAATGATGATTCAATAAGCAATAGACTTAGAATGAAACTGTAGACCAATAACTTCAAAGCAATAGGGTTGCTAGAAGTTTAGAATTTACACATCACAGACCATTTGTCGGTATTCCGGTTAGAAACAACACGGAGACCAAGAAATGAACGCAAAAGGCGAGAGATATTACTATATCAAGAATTCTCAAGAGGTGGTAAAATTACCACGACATCCTTGACATAGAAGGTGGTAACATTCCAAGGTAAAGAAGAACAAATGCTGGATAGCAAGGATCTCAAGGTATAACACAAAACAGGAATAAGTTTGTGTTGAAAGGAAGGTGATAAAGTGGTCGGTGATAACACAAACCATTGAGGGGCGAGGATGGTATTTCTCATCAAGAATTCGATATATATCTTGGAAGAGCTCAGGATGTTGCTGATGACCACGACACATTTGTCGAGAGATTTCATGAAGATGTAATCGGTCGGCGATGACATCAAGTCAAATGATGATGCAGCGAAAGTCAAATAATACTTGAAGAAGAACTCATAAGAAGTTATGCAGTTCCGTGATAATCTCGAGATACCAGAGGGGGTAATACTCGACGACAGATCAAAGTAGAGGTTGGACTGGGGTATTGCTCTACATAAGCGCTTAAACTTGCACGCGAAATGGAATCAAGGAGAAACATGGTCGGAACCATGTCCACAGATACAAGATGAACTTATAACAAGGGGATAATTATTTTAAGAGAAGCTTCCATGATAAGGTATACATCGTTTCCATGGGCATGAACACAGGGTTCAGGTCGACTCCCACTTGTTCAACGCATAACCTTTCATTCACCTCTCGTATTTTGAAAATGGCATTAGTTGTTGAAAGTTTTACCTAGTGCAATACCAGATAAGTATGACCCGTGAAATCTTCCGGGTTTGCACAGATTAGGGAAGGCATTAGTTCAAACCATCGGGTATCTTAGGAACATATATCACAAACTTCAGGAGTAAATAACACAAGCTCGAAAGTAGAGCATGGTTGTCAAGGCAGAGGATACAATTTACCAAAGGCATTATATACCTGTGGAAAGGCTCACAAGGTTATTGAATATTAAGGACGATGTCGGATGAAATCCAACAATGGATCTGACGATCCACAACGGAGCTGATGTGAGTATCGGTACTCTACCAGAAGAAGAAAGAATACAAGGGGATCAGATGATAGAAACAACTGACTAACTCAAAGCTCAATTGCACAGGAATTATGATTCCAAGATAAGGGATCAGAAGCAATGCTCTGAATAGGGATGGATAAGTTGAATATTCTTAGAGGTACAATCGTCGGCAATTTGATTGGTCGAGAACCGACTCATGTTTAAAATGGCGTCTGAGCCGGAAGGATGAATTCTAGGATCTGGTTGAGGATTGCGAACATTCGCACTCATTGAATCAATGGGCTCAAAATGATAGTGGCAAGGGATGCCAATAAGATTACTAGACTTATGGGGTTAACCATAATGCAAGCAAGTAAGAATTTCTAGAACAACATGCTGTTGAGGATTTTCGAAAGATCGAATAGTATTTCGAAGACTATTGTGAAACAGATGAACAACTGGGGAGAAACAAATCCTCGGTATGTGTGAGGAATAATTTGTAGGTGTATTCAGGCGAGCAGAAACTACAACGCAGTAGGCACAGAGTTATCTCGTAGCAATAGAGAGAATTTCGGGGTATCTTGTAATAACAAGATCGATTGGGAATAAAAGTAAGAACGACAGGTGTAAGCATTTATCCATAGGGATATTTCAGTGGTAGGGAATTGTAAAAGCAACGGGCACAAGGTCTCGAGAAAATATTGGAGAGTATCTTCGAAATCTTCTTGTGCAGTAGACGATCATCTGTAACAAGGGGCTCTCCGGGAGAAAGTTGTTATGAGAACCTAATGTTAGAGTTTAGCAAATTCATTTAACCCGAATAGAAGAGAGATCAGAGTCCTAGAGTATAGACAAGGAGTAAAAGATACTAATACCACCCAGATGGCGACGTGGGCCCGTAAGGCACACAGCCATGTTAGTAAAAAGTTTAGTAATGTCTAGACTCGACTTCGGCCAAGGAGTGTGGAAGGGGGATTCCGACAGGCAGTCGGCTCTGATATCAACTTGTGACACCCCCGATTTAATCGTACACTAATCATACACGCAAACGTGTACGATCAAGATCAGGGACTCACGGGAAGATATCACAACACAACTCTACAAATAAAATAAGTCATACAAGCATCATATTACAAGCCAGGGGCCTCGAAGGATCGAATACAAGAGCTCGATCATAGACGAGTCAGCGGAAGCAACAATATCTGAGTACAGACATAAGTTAAACAAGTTTGCCTTAAGAAGGCTAGCACAAACTGGGATACAGATCGAAAGAGGTGCAGGCCTCCTGCCTGGGATCCTCCTAAACTACTCCTGGTCGTCGTCAGCGGGCTGCACGTAGTAGTAGGCACCTCCGGTGTAGTAGGAGTCGTCGTCAACGGTGGCGTCTGGATCCTGGACTCCAGCATCTGGTTGCGACAACCAGAAAGAAAGAAAAGGGGGGAAAAGGGGGAGAAAGCAACCGTGAGTACTCATCCAAAGTACTCGCAAGCAAGGAGCTACACTACATATGCATGGGTATATGTGTAAAGGGCCATATCGGTGGACTGAACTGCAGAATGCCAGAATAAGAGGGGGGAAAGCTAGTCCTATCGAAGACTACGCTTCTGGCAGCCTCCGTCTTGCAGCATGTAGAAGAGATTAGACTGAAGTCCTCCAAGTAACATCGCATAGCATAAACCTAACCGGCGATCCTCCCCTCATCGCCCTGTTAGAGAGCGATCACCGGGTTGTATCTGGCACTTGGAAGGGTGTGTTTTATTAAATATCTGGTTCTAGTTGTCATAAGGTCAAGGTACAACTCCAAGTCGTCCTGTTACCGAAGATCATGACTATTCGAATAGATTAACTTCCCTGCAGGGGTGCACCACATAACCCAACACGCTCGATCCCATTTGGCTGGACACACTTTCCTGGGTCATGCCCGGCCTCGGAAGATCAACACATCGCAGCCCTACCTAGGCACAACAGAGAGGTCAGCATGCCGGTCTAAATCCTATGGCGCAGGGGTCTGGGCCCATCGCCCATTGCACACCTGCACGTTGAGAGGGCGGCCGGAAGCAGAACTAGCCCCCTTAATACAAGAGCAGGCTTATGTTCCAATCCGGCGCGCGCCGCTCAGTCGCTGACGTCACGAAGGCTTCGGCTGATACCACGACGTCGAGTGCCCATAATTGTCCCCGCGTAGATGGTTAGTGCGTATAGGCCAGTAGCCAGACTCAAATCAAATACCAAGATCTCGTTAAGCGTGTTAAGTATCTGCGAACGCCGACCAGGGCCAGGCCCACCTCTCTCCTAGGTGGTCTCAACCTGCCCTGTCGCTCCGCCACAAAGTAACAGTCGGGGGCCGTCGGGAACCCAGGCCCACCTCTACCGGGATGGAGCCACCTGCCCCTTCAGCCCCCAACTCCGAACAGTATCATAAGTAATGTAACAGTGTAAAGTATATAGCATATGCCCGTGATCACCTCCCGAAGTGATCACGGCCCAATAGTATAGCATGGCACACGGACAAGAGTGTAGGGCCATTGATGGAACACTAGCATCCTATACTAAGCAGTAGGATAGCAGGTAAGGGTAACAACTGTAGCAACAATGACAGGCTATGCAGTAGAATAGGATTAACCGAAAGCAGTAACATGCTACACTACTCTAATGCAAGCAGTAGAGAAGAATAGGCGATATCTGGTGATCAAGGGGGGGCTTGCCTGGTTGCTCTGGCAAGTAGGGGTCGTCTTCGATGTAGTCGAACACACGGACATCAGCAGCGGTCTCGGATTCTACCGGAAAGAAGTAACGGAGGGGGAATACAATAAATAATAGAGCAGTCAAAGCATTACAAAGCATAACAAGGCAATGCGCGGTACTAGAGGTGACCTAACGCAGTAGGAGGGGATACCGGCGAAGGGGGGAAACATCCGGGAAAGTATCCCCGGTGTTTCACGTTTTCGGGCAAATGAACCGGAGGGGGAAAGTTGTGTGTTCTCTATGCTAGGAATGTGTGGCGGACGAACGGGATGCGTATTCGGATTCGTCTCGTCGTTCTGAGCAACTTTCATGTACAAAGTTTTTTCATCCGAGTTACGATTTATTTTATATGATTTTTCGAAGTTTAAATCAATTTCTAGAATTACTAATCTATTATTAATATGAAAATCAAATAGCAAAAATTCTAAGTGCACCCGGTGTAGTGCACCCAGAGTGCAACAGGGGTTGACGATGGGGCCAGTCAACTGCCCAGTCAGCAGTTGACTGGTCCATGGTTGAATAGTCAATGGGTCTGGTGGGACCCACATGTCAGTGCCTTATCTATTGCTTATCTATTTTTATTTTATTCTAATTCCTTAATTCTTTTCTTCTTCTTTTTAATAGGCCGGCCCCACGTGCAGTGGCTCAGGCCACGGTTGGGTGGCTGGGAACGCACACAGGCGCTCCCAGAGAGACGCCGGCGGCGACGACGCATGACGAGGAGGCGCAGCACAGGGGCGAACGAGATGGGCGAGGCCGGCGAAGCCAGCGCGCGGTCAGCTAGTCGGGGTGAGTGGCGGACGGAGCCGGCGAGGGCGAGTGGCGGCGCAGGAGAGGAGCAGCGGCGCCGGGAGAAGTGGGGCACGAGCGGGCGGTCCGTCGCAGCAGAGCAACGCAGTAGCGACGGCCGGAGACGGGTGCGACTAGTCGCGGCGGGGCCAGCAGCAGCGACTCGGGCCAGCGAGCCGCAGCAGAACACAGCAGCGCAGCGGGACGTAGCAGTGGGGGCGAGCAGGGTCGATGAGGGGACTGAGGCAGCTGCGGGGCACGGCCGGCGAGCGGCGCGAACGACCACGGCTAGCGGACGTGGGACACGGCCAGGGAGTGCCCCTGGGGCGGCGGGGACGCCGTGAGCGCGACCACACAGTGGTGAGCGACAGTGGTGAGCGCGAGCTCCGGCGCGGCGGCGTACAAGTTCTACGGCGACGGATTCGACAGGAAAAAAGGGGGGAATCGGTGGAGGTGATCACCACGGAGCTCGTGGACGTGGTCAGGAGGTCGGGGGCGCTCGGGAGGCGGCGCATTTGACGACGAACATCGGTGGCCGTGGCGAAGAAGACGGGCGATGGCGAGCTTCCGGTGCGTCCGAGCTCGAACCGATGCACGTAGTCGGTGTGAGGCGGAGGCGCTGAAGCTCCAGGGCATGCTCTCGGGTGACGGGGATGCCGGTGGCCGCGGGATCGACGTGACAACGACGACCATGAGCTTCAGGCGACGAACAAATGAAAGAGAGAGAGCACGAGGGGATAAGTGACGATTAGGGTTTGTCTATGGGGTTGGGGGTCTTCTTATCCATCTCCAGGGTACTCCAGATGATCGACACGGCGACAGTCGGCGGCGTGGACGGCGTGCATGCGTGCACAGCACCATGGCCTCCTCTGCACTATACAGAGGTGGGAGGAAAAGCCTTTGTGGGCTGGGCCAAAACACTATAGCTACATAGAGCCCACCAGCACAGGAGCTTGTTGGGTTTTTTTTCCTTTTACTGATTTTTCTATTATGTTTTCTTTTAGTCTCTAATTTATTTACTATTCTAAAAAGATAAAAGTAGTTCCTGATTTAGTATAACTAAATATACTACTGCCATATTTAACTATGGCACCCAAATAAAATAGTTTAGTATTTTACTAAAAATAAAAGGCATTTATTTAATTGTTTAAGATGTTGTTTTATTTATTGTAGTGTATTAAAATAATTTATAAAAATGTGGTTTCACCACCATAATCATCTAGGATTTATTTGCTACATTTCGAACACTTTAGATTTAATATTTGAAAACTTTTATTGTTTGCTTGATTTTGAATTTGAATTTGAATCGGTTTCGAACTAACTCGAGTTTATCAACAGTAATCGAGGTGACGTGGCACCATTAGCAGAGTTTTACTGTAGCTTGATTATCCGAGTGTCACAATAGGATAGCCATACACATTGGGAAATAATATATAGCGTTGAGCACCATGTTTAAGTAGAGATTACAACGGGTAAAAAAGGGGTTACACCGCTGCATAGAGGGGGAAGAGTTGGTGATGAGGGCGGTGAAGTTGTTGGTGTAGATTGCGGTGATGATGATGGCCCCGGCGGCACTCCGGTGCCACCAGAAGCGATGGGGAGAGAGCCCCCCTCCTTCTTCTTCTTCTTCCTTGACCTTCTCCCTAGATGGGAGAAGGGTTTCCCCTCTGGTCCTTGGCCTCCATTGCATGGGAGGGTCAAGAGCCCCTCTGAGATTGGATCTGTCTCTCTGTCTCTCTCTGTTTCTGCGTTCTCTGATTCTGCCCTTTCACCGTTTCTTAAATTCCTGGAGATCCGTAACTCCGATTGGGCTCAAATTTTAACACGATCTCTATCCGGATATTAGATTTCTTGCGGCGAAAGAAGGGCATCAACCGCCTTACGGAGTGGCCACGAGGGCCCAGGGAGCGCCTGGCCCCCTGGGGCGCGCCCCCCTGCCTTGTGGCCCCCTCGGGTATCGTCTCGCGTTCATTCTTCTTCCCAAAATTCACATATATTCCAAAAAAATCTCCGTCAGTTTTTATCCCGTTTGGACACCGTTTGATATGGATTTTCTGCGAAACAAAAAATAAGCAACAAACAGGAACTGGCACTGGGCACTAAATCGATATGTTAGTCCCAAAAATAGTATAAAAAGTTGCTAAAAATATATAAAAATTGTAGAATATTGGCATGGAACAAATAAAAATTATAGATACGATGGAGACGTATCACGGAGCGATACCTACATGCTAGGCTCAAGCATCGCATGGTTAGCTTGACGGTTCTGGAGTGGGCTCGAAAGAACCAATGTGCTAGGTTGGCAAATCTGAGGGAGGGTGATGCCAACACCAAATTCTTCCACCGTCGCATCAATGCCCGTAGACGAAAAAACCACATTCACTGGTTAAAGCATGCTCAAGGTTGGGTGACTGAGCATAAGTAAAAAGAGAAGATCATCCACGACCACTTCTCCGAGGTCATGGGGCGGGCAAGCACGAGTAAGAATGATTTCAATGGGATGAATTGGACATCGAGAACCATGCCTTGCAAGACCTCGACTCCGCCATCACTGAGGAGGAGGTTTGGGAGGCTATAAAGTAGATGCCTAGTGATAAGGCGCCGAGTCCAGATGGATTCACGGGGATGTTCTTCAAGAAGTGCTTGGGAACCATCAAGCATTCGATCATGGGGGTCATTCAACGATTCGATTCTCTGCACACCTCCAACCTCCAGTGGCTAAATTCGGCCAACGTTATTTTGTTGCCAAAGAAGGATGGCGCGGAAGGCATCTCTGACTATAGGCCCATTAGTCTCATCCACGCCATCGCTAAAATTATTGCCAAGATTCTCTCGCTTCGGCTTGCGCCTCACATGGATGATCTTGTCTCCAACGCCCAGAGTGCATTCATCAAAAGGAGAAGTATTCACAACAACTTCATGTATGGTCGAAACTTCGCCCGACGTCTTCACAAATGCAAAACACCCGCACTCCTCTTCAAGCTTGATATTAAGAAGGCGTTTGACTCGGTCAAGTGGGGATACATCTTAGAGATTCTCCAGTGGTTGGGCTTCCCACCCAAATTTCGGGCTTGGATTGTTGCGTTGTTATCATCTTCTTCATCTCGGATTATGTTAAATGGGTTGCCCGGCACATCGACAATCTTGCCTACTGCAAATGCCATTATTAAGGACATATCAAAATACTACCTCCTTTCCGGTTTATAAGGCTTGTGCGTATCCCTAGATCTATACTTCGACAAACATAAGATGACTTATATAGTCTAAATATTACACCATTAGAAATTATACGATTTGAAGTTTCTAATGATACATAAGAACATTTAGATCATTACTTTATTTTAGTGATCTATATGCTTGTATTTCTTTACGGAGGGATACTACATATATCCTTTCATGACATCACAACCATCCTGTTGTTTCCAGATTCTTGCCTTGCCAAACCAACCAGCTCGCTGCCATTTTGCCTCGAAGAGGAAGTGATGGCATATGGCACCAACAAAACGGAATGGTATAAGCTGGACGTATCGGGTGGGGGAAATAATGTTAGGCCGCCGAATATAGATCCTCCTCGCACACGTTATTCCAAGTTCCTCTGTCTCATATTCCCTAAAAAAAAGTTCGCCTGTCTCATCACTCCCAGAACTGTTGACACTCCATCATTCCTCAATCCTCGCCTTTGTCGGTTGTGGCCGAGATGTACTACTCAGATTCCTTCCCTTTCTCCCAAGGACAAATAATAGGATGTGCTTTATCTGAAAGTCACCTTTCACTGCTCCTGCTTTATGTACCCTCGGTCCTGCCCCGAGATGCAATTGTCAGCCGCTCGATCGATCGCTGGATATTACTAAAGGAGCACACAGGATTAGGTGACAGCCGAGCAGGATAGTCCAGGCACAGGCATAGATCGAGAACATGGAGACCAGCAGCAGTGAGAAGCGTGTAGGGGGAATCAACGAGTTCGTCTCGATCCGATGCAGTGCAGTTCGACCACGTGCGTGCAAACTGTACTACAGCAAGATCATGTCAGATCACAAAATTATCAGTAGATGATATGTTCTGCCGTCTCGGTCCGATGCAGTTCGACTCGACCACGTGCGTGCAAACTGTACTTACAACAAGATCATGTCAGATCACGCAATTATCAGTGATATGATCCGCCGTCTCGATTCATATCATGCGTACGGTCCCAGAACGCAGAGGGTTGGTTGTTAACTAACGCCGAAAACTTGCGTCACAAGCGTTAATTAGCATAACCCTTACTAACCCAAGGGGTCTACATGCTGTTAGAAGCTTCAGAAAAAGGGTGGTTCCACTGATTAGTGCCCGTATGCATGCAGTGGGGGTTACGGTACTTTAGAGAAGAACGGAAAGGTGACAATGGCGGCAGAGCGCTTCTTTCTCCCCCTTGAGAAGTAAACAAAACGGGCGAGGTCTCATGCGGACACACAGGGGAATTCCCGAGCGCAAAGCGATCAGAAACATTGTTGCAAGGGACAAGGTAGCTTCTGCGGCCTGATCTCGTCGCATTCCCTTCACATCGATTTTACTGTGGCTCTTGTAGGAGTAACTGTCCGACAATCACGGCCGGCAACCAAGCATCAACTGGTTGTGCTGCAGGTAAGGAATGGAACGAGATGCTAGTACTGTATTTGGTTATGTTCATGCTGGGGTCGCGGATTTTGCATCTTTAGGACTTTAGCCAGTAAGTAATTAGCTTTGGTTGTACGTACTTGTCTTTGGGACAAAGGTCTTCGGCTGGACGCCTCGAACCGCATACGGCATACTAATCATGCATAATCATGGCGAGCGGCAACATACGGAGCGACACAATCTTGTGGCACTTGATTAGCCGCAGCTACTTACTTAACCTGCTTTCTCCCAAGACTCTCGGCGATGGTTCAGCTAACGGTTCGTGCAGTGCGCCAAGCAGGCCATGGCCTGGAGCTCAACACACAGGCGTTCAGAGGCTCAGAGCTGTCGCGTTCATCGAAAGTAGGAGTGGAGTGGACGTTTCTGCGTACATCCATTTTCAGTAGGGCACAGGGCCCATATATTGCACACCATCTCGGCTGTGCCCACATTTTTCTTCTTTTTTTTTTTTGAGCGAAGGCCGTGCCCACATATGTGGGCCGACTTTGCGTTGAAGCCGTGCTGAAGAATAGTTCCTTTTCCCGGGCTGGACCGATAGCGCCAACCCTGTCATCATCAATCGGTTTGATGGGCGACAACGATTTTCTTTAGCAAATGGCTGAAAAATTGCTGTCACTCGGTTTCGCTGTTGCTCCGTTATGTGTCGGTGGTACACAGAGCTAGCTCACCCGAGCAGTAGCCAAAATGGACTACGGGAATTCTCCCATCTGCTTATCCGTTCCTCTATTCTCAACTGTGTGTCTAACTCTGAAAAGAGGAGAGGGCCTCTGACCTTTTTATTTTATTTATTTATAATATACTTCTTTCGTTTCTAAATATTTGTTTTTCTAAAGATTTTGAATGGACTACCATATACAGATGTATATAAACATATTTTAAAGTGTAAATTCACTTATTTTGCTCCGTATACAGTTACTTCTTGAAATCTCTAGAAAGACAAATATTTAAAAACGAAGAGAGTACTACTGATGTAGAAACTCGGTCCCATGCCGGAGCTTTTTTGGTTAGCATATTGCGAGCTCAAACTTGTCTTAGGACATCTCTTATCGAACCCTTAAATGTTAACTCATCAAACATTTTGTTAAATTTTCAAGTTTAAGGAGTTAATGTCGGGGAACGCAGTAATTTTAAAAAAAATCCTACGCACACGCAAGATTCATCTAGGTGATGCATAGCAACGAGAGGGTATGGTGTTGTCCACGTACCCTCGTAGACCGTAAGCAGAAGTGTTATGACAACGCGGTTGATGTAGTCGTATGTCTATACGATCCGACCGATCTTAGCACCGAAGGTACGGCACCTCCGCGATCTGCATACGTTCAGCTCGGTGACGTCCTACGAACTCTAGATCCAGCAGAGGTCGAGGGAGAGTTTCGTCAGCACGACTGCGTGATGACGGTGATGATGAAGTTACCGACGCAGGGTTTCGCCTAAGCACTACAACGATATGACCGAGGTGAAAATCTATAGAGAGGGGCACCGTACACGGCTAAACAATCAACTTGTGTGTCTATAGGGTGCCCCTGTCGATGTCAAAACTGGCGGATCTTGGGTAGGGGGTCCCGAACTGTGCGTCTAAGGCCGATGGTAACAGGAGGCAGGGGACACGATGTTTTACCCAGGTTCGGGCCCTCTTGATGGAGGTAATATCCTACGTCCTGCTTGATTGATATTGATGAGTATGAGGATTACAAGAGTTGATCTACCACGAGATCGTTGTGGCTAAACCCTAGAAGTCTAGCATGTATGGTTGTGATTGTCTCTACTGACTAAATCATCCGGTTTATATAGACACCGGAGGGGCCTAGCGTTATACAAAGTCGGTTACAGAGAAAGAAAATAATACATCCGGACGCCTAGCTTGCCTCCCACGCAAAGGAGAGTCCCATCCGGACACGGGAGAAAGTCTTCTATCTTGTATCTTCATGGCCTAATAGTCCGGCCCATGTCACACAGGCCAGACACCTGAGGACCCCTTAATCCAGGACTCCATCAGTAGCCCTCGAACCATGCTTCAATGACGATGTGTCCGGCGTGCTGATAGTCTTCGACATTGCAAGGCGGGTTCTTCCTCCGAACACTTCAAAGCGTTTGATCCGAAGAGTCATACTCGGCTTTCCATTTATTGTCGTACCCATTGGCTTCTGCGCCTCCACCGTTACGGCTTCCACGTGTCAAGCGAACACGAAAGGTCATAGTAATTTTTGCACATACCACCTTGGCCATGTAAGAAGGGTGTCTATTTAAAGGGACTGGATCTCAGATCCTATTCCACATCGAGCGGAAAATCCTTAGAGCTTGCTAGGAGAAACCATTCTAGCATGGCTAGTGTTCCCAGTTCTTCCTCCCGCCCCCATGGCTCCGAAAAAGGCGATTGGGAGAGATATTCCGTATCCCACGATCAGTTGGCTAAGCTTCAAACGCAGGAATCCCCCCCCCCCCCCCCCCGCGGATCTAGTCCCTGTTCGAGCAGGATTAACCTCTTTTACCGGCGAAGCCTTGGCGAAAAATTTCCCCAATCCAGCCAGGAGGGGAGCGAGTGTGCTTTACATCCTTAATAAGAGGCGTCGGGTTTCCAATCCACCCCTTCCTCCGAGGTCTTCTGGAGTACTACGGCCTCCAACTGCACAATCTCACGTCGGGTTTCATTCTGCACATCGCGGGCTACGTCGCTCTTTGCGAGCTATTTCTGGGCCGCGAGGCTCATTTCGAGCTATGGAGGAAACTGTTCTGCCTCGTCCCTCGCTCCCAAAAGGGATCTATATTTGAGGTGGGCGGCGCCGAAATATGGCGCATAGCCGGGACCGGATACTTATCCGGCACACCGAAGAAGGCGTCCGAAGAGTGGCCCTCACAGTGGTTCTATATTGAGGATGTCGCTCTCCCTGACCCAGTCCGAATGGGCCCTCCAAAATTTACCAGTGCTCCATTGAAAAAACGCCACAGCTGGCGCCCTCGGAGCCTTGAGGAGGAAGATAGCATTGTCGGTGTCAAAACCGGCGGATCTCTGGTAGGGGATCCCGAACTGTGCGTCTAAGGTCGATAGTAACAGGAGGCAGGGGACACGATGTTTACCCAGGTTCAGGCCTCTCTCTATGGAGGTAATACCCTACTTCCTGCTTGATTGATCTTGATGAATATGGGTATTACAAGAGTTGATCTACCATGAGATCGAGACGGCTAAACCCTAAAGCCTAGCCTGTATGACTATGGTAATGATTCTCCCCCTATCCGGACTAAGCCATCCGGTTTATATAGACACCGGAGGGGACTAGGGTTGTACAAGGTCGGTTACAGAGAAAGGAATCTTCATATTGGGTCGCTAAGTTTGCCTTCCACGCCAAGGAGAGTCCCATCCGGACACAGGAGAGAGTCTTCGATCTTGTTTCTTCACAGCCCATTAGTCCGGCACATATCCAACAGGCCGGACGCCCGAGGACCCCTTAGTCCATGACCCCCTCAGTAGCCCCTGAACCAGGCTTCAATGACGAGGTGTCCGGCGTGCAGATTGTCTTCGGCATTGTAAGGCGGGTTCCCCTTTCCGAATACTTCAGGATAGTCTTCAGGCGAAACGACGGTGTCCGTACCTGCAACACAAGTACCACAGCCGTAGAGTATAGTATTTTACGAGACCAATCTGCTGATAATTTTTATAACATGACATCACGCTCGCTCGATTATTTATTTCAAACCGTTTCCTATCCCACCGTTCCACGTTTCGAGGCGTGGTTGTCATTGGCACGTCATGTCGAAGCAGAGATCATGTTCCCTTATTGCGGGATTCTCATCAATACGAGCATGGGTAACCCAACCGTTCTGTTGAAAAGATTCCTTAGTAATAGGCAAGTCTTCAGGCTCAGGAGGAGGCGTTCAATACCCGGTGCCTTTATAAAGGAACCAAGGGCCGTCTTTTTACGCCAAACCTCTCCTCAGCCTTTCCAACCTCAAGTTCTAGCACCCAAGGTTCGACTTCATTGCTCCAAGCTTCCCCATCATGTCTGGGCCCATCCCTCAAGGTCGATGGGTGGCTTCCTCCGTTACAAAGGAGGATGTCGCAAAGCTTCGGGCGGCCAGATACCTGACCGCGGAGATCCCCCACAGGCTTCCTGCTCAAGGACAGGTTATTCCGACCCCCAGATCCGGCAAGAGGGTCGCATTCATCTCTCACTTCCTCCGAGGGCTAGGGTTCGCTCTCCACCCCTTTGTCCGGGGGCTAATGTTTTATTACGGACTAGATTTTCACGATCTAACTCCGGACTCTCTCCTCCACGTCTCAGCGTTTATCATCACGTGCGAGGCCTTCCTTCGAATCCCCCCACACTTCGGCCTATGGCTCAAGACCTTTAGTGTGAAGCCGAAGGTAGTCGACGGGGAATATGCGAAGTGTGGCGGTGTTGTAGTAAGCAAGCTTACCAACACTCTCTGGCCAAAAGGCTCTTTCACCGAAATTTCCAACCAATGGCAGCGAGAGTGGTTTTACATCACGGAACACCGTAGTACCAAGTGGGCAGCTATACCTGCGTTCTGTTCCGGCCCTTCGTTACAGCTTGCATCATGGATCAATAAGGGGATGGGCATGGGATCAGTTGATGAAGTGCAGACTCTACAGAGCCACATCCGAACCCTTCTTTCTGTCCAGCAAATCACTTCTAAACAGGTCCACATACCAAACTATAAACGGATTCACACCCCAATCTATTGAAACCCGTACAGAAAGCAGGTAAAAGTGTTAAAAGCTAACAAAAGGTGAACTAAGCTAACTACAGGAGGATGAGAAGGACCAAAACTAATGACATCTAACCACACAGCTGAATAACACTCTGAGCACTAAAATACTAAAAAATTGCAATTGCTGATGCACTGAGTCAACTATACAAAGGGCAAAAATACCACTAATAATTACAGTGTAAGAACCATGGAAAATGCACGGTAATTCCACTAAAAATACACTGTAATTCCACTTGCAAAATACAGAGCAAAAATCCCTAAAAGTACACTATAAATCCACTAAGACTTACAATGTAAATTCCACTAATAATTACAGTGTAAATACCATGGAAAATGCACAGTAATTCCACTAAAAATAGACTGTAATTCCACTTGCAAAATACAGAGCAAAAATCCACTAAAAGTACACTGTAAATCCACTAAGACTTACAATGTAAATTCCACTAATAATTACAGTGTAAATACCATGGAAAATGCACAGTAATTCCACTAAAAATACACTGTAATTCCACTTGCAAAATACAGAGCAAAAATCCACTAAAAGTACACTGTAAATCCACTAAGACTTACAGTGTAAATTCCACTAATAATTACAGTGTAAATACCATGGAAAATGCACAATAATTTCACTAAAAATACACTATAATTCCACTAAAAATGCCACTTGCAAATACAGGGCAAAAATCCACTAAAAGTACACTGTAAACCCACAGATTTACAGTGTAAATTCCACTGTAATTCCACTAATAATTACAGTGTAAACCCACTGAAAATGCACTCTAATTCCACTAAAAGTACACTGTAAATTCCACTTAAAACACACAGAAGAATTACACTGCAATACCACTGAGAAAGTACTAAATTTAACCCCAGAGAAGCACCACCAGAGAGGGCGATTCCTCCATGATCAAGGACACGAACATGGTTGGAGAAGCAAAAAAATCACAGGTAAACACCCCCTCCTATGCATTCATCAGCTCCTGTCGTCTCTCATCTCTCTCCTGCCTGAACAGATCTGGAAGAAAGAACATACCTGTAGTGGATATTACATAGGCTAAGTTAAGCACTAAATCTACATAGATTGAAAATAAGAACATAATCGTACAAAAGCTTGAACCAGGAGAAACTCTAGGAACAACTAGGATATGGTTGCATGAATTTGTAGTCTATGATCACAGGAAAACTGAAAACTAGATGCCCAGATCATAGATTTCTGAATTTGCAGAAATAAACACACTACAAGGATCAAAACATGCTCACGAAGCTAGCAATTCCATTTTAGGAAAACTAGTTAAAAACATACAAGGGGGAAGATTGCCCGAGTTGAGAGAAAATATGACTATTTTCGCAAACTTTGGAAACTAAAAACCTAAACACTGTTAAGAAACCTTGATTACTGGTTTTAGACACTTTCTACCCGTTCTTAAATAGCTGTGATTGAAGGACTGAATTTAAGTAACTTTGGAAGTGCAAACTACTATGATCTGATGCTTGCTTACATTGAATATTGATAGGCATTAACATAAGCACTAAAAAATGAAATTAACAGAAAAAGGACAAACACAATCAGGCTAAAAACATTCACACTAGAAGGCACTCACACTAGTAGCAACAAACAAAAAGAATCTATAAAACTGATAACATATTTACATTTCAGAACTAAAAGGACAAATTTGTGACCGTTAGATCAAATTACTGGGACCTACTACAAAATTACTCTGCATTTATTTACAGTTCAGAATTGAATACTTGTTTGCATTAATAGATAATTTACTCAAACTACTGAAGGCAGATGCCTACAATCGAACCAAATGCAATGAAATGCATCATCAAAGGACATGCGATGTACCTCAATGAAGACGAGGTTGATTTCCTTAACATATGGCTTTCTAATAGCAGAAAAAAAATCCTGAAAACAAAAAACATTATTAAAAACATGCTTTCTCTAACTAGTTTCTTGACAAATAACAGAGTGGGTCATACGCTTTTACCGAGCTACTTCAGGCGCAAATGATGTACAAGGTTTGCATTGCAAAAAAATCATAGAAAACTAAAATAGGGAAAATCTACCAACACTAGTCATCTGCTAATGATATTCAGTTTAACGTAGTGTGTTGGAAAAAAGGGAAAATTCAGAGTACATCACTGTAACTTACACACTCCTGAAGTTACAAGCCAATGGAACAAAACACTCAAAATTGCAGTGTAAGACAGACTAATAAAAGAGTGAAACTACAGTCCGAATCACCGTTACTTTTCTGAAAATATTCAGTCCACATCACTGTCCAATTAACTCAAAGTTACAGTCCAAATCACTCACCAAAACAGTAAAAATTACAGTACAACGCATTGTTACTTGACTTGAAAAATTCAATCTACATCACTATCCTATTCACTCAAAGTTACAGTCCAAATCACTACTCAAAACATTGAAAATTGCAGTCCAAATCATTGTTACTTAACTGAAAAAATTCAGGCCATGTCACTATCCAATTCATTCACAGTTACACTCTAAATCACTAACCAAAACCACTAAAAATTAGAGTCCAAAATTTCTACTAAACTGAAAAAAATCAGTTCACGAAATACACATCAGGAGACTGAACCCACCAAGAGGGTCAGCATTTGTATCCCAGCCATCTACATAAGACACATACCAGACGAACGACAACCTACCAAACTAGCAGATGACAAAGGGATCAGTGTACTTCTAGTCTAAATTTAATGTGAATATCAGTGATCTACTCAAGGGGCAACACAAACCACATACATCTACACAAAATATGTGCGGGTAATACATGCAACTAACACAAACAACAAGATCTGACCGAGAAAACTCTACACGCAACTAACAAACAGATCTGACGAACGACACAAATCGACGGGGAAAAATAGTAGCCGCGGTGGGGGAGGGAGGTGGCGTGGGGAGATGCTGCAGACCTCCGGTGCGGCAGACGGAGGGGGCGGGGCAGCCGGACGCCGTAGCTCCAAATCGCCATGGCTGTCTCACTCTCTCTCGACTCTGTTCCGGTTGTGTCTTCGAAATGAGTAGGGAAACGAGGAGGAGGAGAACGGGCAACCACAACAACGCGAGCGATAGCGAAGGAAGGGTACCGGGTCTCCAGAAAATGCCTCTTTGATTCACAGGATTTTGAAAATGTAAAAATAGGAAAAGTATAGGATTGCAGTGGCATATCAATTTGAATCCTATAGGATTAGCAAAGAGTGTTTGATGCCACATAAAAAACAAAGGAATTATAAAAAAAGGTTGGAGTGGATGTTAGATTTCCTATGAAATGTAGTACAAAAGATTTCATAGGATAAATTCCTATGGGATCCAATCTATGAATCAAAGGGCCGACATAGGAAAAATTCCTAAGGATTTCAATCCTCTAAAAATCTTAAATAATTCCTTTGAATCAAAGGAGCCCTAGTGGGCCCGATAAGAAAGAAAAGGCAACATTGGAGCAAAAATAACACGAATCTCTGCACAGAGATCGCATGGCTCACAAAACGGATGAAAGCCAATTGAATTCAACCGGATGAAAATTAGCAAAACCGAAAAAATATTTGTCATCATCAATCGGTTTGATGGGCGACAGCGATTTTATTTGCCAAATGGCTGAAAAATTGCTGTCACCTGGTTTCGCTGTTGCTCCGTTATGTGTCGGTGGTACATAGTAACATCGAGAAATAAGGATTCCAGTCGCTCCCGAGCTCTCTCAGAGTTTAGCAACTCTCGGTCGTCAGATCGTTTCGCTTGATGCGTTTGGGACCGTCGGATCGAGCCCTCAGTCACCCCCAGCTGCCGGATTGAACTGAAAACACTGTTGCAATGAATAGTTTGCTTCCAAGCTAAAATATCTTGTGCCACCGCCGTTATTACAGTGCCCCGACGAGGGCGTTTTCGTCTTTTCACATGTTGGCTCATGACGCGTTGATCCCTGGTTGGCCCGTCAATCGATGAGACGAGGGAGGGCGTCTGCCTCGCCTCTTCGTCCTCCCAGTCGCCCCCACCATCCCCGCACTCGCCGCTGACGCCACCCTTCATCCCCCGTGCTCCGCCTCATCTCCTCCCCTCCCGTCGCCCGAATCACATGCCCGCTGGTCGGGCCGCGGTGGCTGGATTCGAAGACGGCCGGGCGGCGACCATTCCCGTGAGGCCCGGCGGCGAGCAGCGCGCGCCGAGGGGTGGAAGGGCGCTCTGGATCCGGGCGCGATGGCAGCCATGGCCGAGCTTGAGCCTAGGCGTGTGGGTGCGTTGGTGAGCGCGGCGGTGGTCGGGGCCGAGCTCTGAGCACGGCGGCGGCCATGGCCCCGTCCTCCCGCATCCCAACCTCGCTAGCCCCAGCCCTCTCCCCGACCTCTCCCTCCACCAGACCTCTCCGCCCCGCCCACTTCGCCACCACCAACGCCTCGCAGATCTCGCCGCCGCCGACGCCCCTCAGACCTCGCTGGCGTGGACCTCTCTCCTCGTCTCCCTCGCACCACGCCGCCCGCAGCCTCCCCCTCTCGTCATCAGAAGGGAAGGGAAGGGAAGAGAAGAGGGAGAGTGAGCAGGGCAGGCGGCGGCCAAGGTGCTCATAGATTCGCTGGCGATGTCGTCCGACCTTGGCCTCCGAGTGCTTGTGCTCTGCCTGCTCCGAGCCCACGCAATGGCCTGCTCGGGATGCCACCCTCCCCCTGCTCCAACCCTAATCCCCTCCCCTCCCCTCACGATGTTGCTGCTTTTGGTCACGCAGGTGCACGCGCGCGTCCCTGCTCCTCTGGTGGACAAGGTCGGTTTCGATCTGGATGAGCAGCAACTGCTGCAGGTGGACGAGGCACGATCCCTCATGGCTCGTCCCTCCTCCTACTCCCCCTGAACGTGGTGAGCTCCACCCCCTCTTCCTACCCCTGCACATCTATCTTATCTAGCCAATTTGATTGCAATTTATCAAAAAGTGCCAAGCAGCAGGGCTCGAACATCGGCTAAACATCCATTTGGCATTTGTGCTTCTCTTATTGTTATACCTGGATGCTTATTGCCTTCCAGCTCTATGTTTCATGTGCCAATGGCCACTGGTGTTAATTGTTTGGTCAGTGTGCGCTTTAATTTTCATAAATCGCGAAAACAATATATGTTTACCTATTTTGGATTTTGTATCCTATCAGCATAAGGGATAATATTTGTCATCTGCTCTCATATTCTGATATACTTCCTATGTTAGTTTGCACTTCCTCTAGTCAAAGTGTTTAATGTA
Source organism: Triticum urartu (assembly GCF_056163025.1). Classification (NCBI taxonomy): domain Eukaryota; kingdom Viridiplantae; phylum Streptophyta; class Magnoliopsida; order Poales; family Poaceae; genus Triticum; species Triticum urartu. Next base: position 126,785,378 of record NC_141875.1, read on the forward strand.
TGCTTGGCTGCATGTTACTTGTTTTGAACGTAGATGAATGGCTGCAAGGCGTAGTAGCAGTAGGTCGGTTCAGTCCTAGCCTTGGATCTAGCACGATTCATCCAAACTAGTTTTTTGTTGTCTTCCTGGTTCTATTTCTCTGTCAAGAAAGGGACAAACTTTTGTTTCTTTCTGTCCAGGAGGAGCTTGGATCTGGCTACATCCTTGGAAGGATATATTTCTGTCCTATGTTCTTTGGTTGGTATTTCTTTTTTCCTATCCTAGAGTGTAAAACACGAATCTCGAGTCTGTGCTATGATGGTTAGTGTGGCTCTTGCCAATTGTTTTTTGGATAAACTAAGTGGATCTGGTCGAACATTAAGGATAAAATAATTTTAGAGATCTCAGGTTTGGTGTAATTGCAGACTCCACTATTTAGCCTTAGGTTAATGTTGGTGGGTGGTACCAAATTAGGTGCACACTTGTGGCATGTTATATGGTCTAGGTAGGTTCTAAGGAAGGGGATTGTTGGACAGATGGTTGTGCAAGCTTGCTCTTACAATTAGGTTTACTTCATGTGTCTTGTTGTATGCTGGTGCCCCATTATGGCTTCAGGATGAATCTTCTTTTCATATTGGCCTACATTATATGCTGGCGCGGTGGCGCCCCATTATGGCTTCAAGATGTGGATGCTTGCTTAGGATCAAATTTACTTCCAGCTTTGTCTTGGCCTTTTCCTGAATCTTGTTCAATTGTTCATTGCAACGTGGGATATACCATGTCTCTCTTCCAATGCAACCTGCAAATTTTTTTAGGAAAATTATTCTAATACTCTTTTTTCCATTTCTAATACTCTTTTTAGGCCCACATATGCTGGTTTCTAATACTCTTTTTTCCTTCTTTTTGTGTTCAAGGAAAAAAATCGAGTGCTGGAGTGAATCATCTAATTCAGGGACGAAACACAAATCAGATTGTGCTTATGTCGCTACCTCCTACGTCTACAACAGTACAATTTCAGGTCTGTATATATGGACCAACCTGTTATTTGTACCATGTCACTGATTCATACTGGTTGTTAGAATTTAGTTGCTTGTCAAATGTTCATTGTATTAAGAAGTATGATGTAGCGTCTGTATCCAATGCAACTTGGCTATAGTTTATCCAAAGTAGATGTCTATTACTCTGGTTGATTTGAGACGGTGATATGGTTTTGGGGGTCCATGTGCACCTAAGCTTAGCTACTTTCTCTATTTTTCTTGTTCTGGGAACTCCGTGTACACTCTATAAAATTAGTCTACAACATAATCAAATTAACCATCTCATAGCTGCACAATTTTCTTACCGGTCTTGGTAATAGGGGCCCACGAGGTACTTCTGTAAAGTACATACAAAGATGTACTATATATGTGCAAAGTATCAATTCAGTACACCGAATCCTATGACTTGTACCTCTAATTGAGGAGGGGGGAATGTCAAAGCAGTTAAAATAATCCTAAACAATCTGGAAACATATAGCTTTGAATAGACATATATTATTTTGCTGAAGAGTTCAGTCCATGCATGTTTTGCCATCTAATTTTGTGTTTTGGGTTGTATGTCATTGATACTTTTAAGTCCTATGTGTTGGAAATATACCCTAGAGGCAATAATAAAATGATTATTATATTTCCTTGTTCATGATAATTGTCTATTATTCATGCTATAATTGTATTATCCGGAAATCGTAATACATGTGTGAATACATAGACCACAATGTGTCCCTAGTGAGCCTCTAGTTGACTAGCTCGTTGATCAAAAGATAGTCATGGTTTCCTGGCTATGGACATGGGGATGTCATTGATAACGGGACCACATCATTAGGAGAATGATGTGATGGACAAGACCCAATCCTAAGCTTAGCTCAAAGATCGTGTAGTTCGTTTGCTGTAGCTTTTCTGAATGTCAAGTATCATTTCCTTAGACCATGAGATTGTGCAACTCCCGGATACCGTAGGAGTGCTTTGGGTGTGCCAAATGTCACAACGTAACTGGGTGACTATAAAGGTACATTACAGGTGTCTCCGAAAGTGTCTGTTGGGTTGGCACGAATCGAGACTGGGATTTGTCACTCCGTATGACGGAGAGGTATCTCTGGGCCCACTCGGTAATGCATCATCATAATGAGCTCAATGTGATCAAGTGGTTGATCACGGGATCATGCATTACGTTACGAGTAAAGTGACTTGCCAGTAACGAGACTGAACAACGTATTGGGATACCGACGATCGAGTCTCGGGCAAGTAACGCACCGATTGACAAAGGGAATTGTATACGGGTTGATTGAATCCTCGACATCGTGGTTCATCCGATGAGATCATCGTGGAGCATGTGGGAGCCAACATGGATATCCAGATCCCGCTGTTGGTTATTGACCGGAGAGGCTTCTCGGTCATGTCTGCATGTCTCCCGAACCCGTAGGGTCTACACACTTAAGGTTCGGTGACGCTAGGGTTGTAGAGATATTAGCACACGGTAACCCGAAAGTTTTTCGGAGTCCCGGATGAGATCCCGGACGTCATGAGGAGTTCCGGAATGGTCCGGAGGTAAAGATTCATATATAGGAAGTCCAGTTTCGGCCATCGGGAAGGTTTCGGGGGTCACCGGTATTGTACCGGGACCACCGGAAGGGTCCCGGGGGTCCACCGAGTGGGGCCACCTATCCCGGAGGGCCCCATGGGCTGAAGTGGGAGGGGAACCAGCCCCTAGTGGGCTGGTGCGCCCCCCATGGGCCTCCCCCTGCGCCTAGGGTTAGAAACCCTAGGGGTGGGGGGCGCCACCCTTGCCTTGGGGGGCAAGGCACCCCTTTGGCCGCCGCCTCACCTAGGAGATCTCCTAGGGCCGACGCCCCCCTAGGCACCCTATATATAGTGGGGGGAGGGAGGGCTGCGCACCCAAGTCCCTGGCCTCTCCCTGGCCTCTCCCTCTCCCTCCCGTGACACTCCTCCATCTCCCTTGTGCTTGGCGAAGCCCTGCCGAGATCACCGTTGCTTCCACCACCACGCCGTCGTGCTGCTGGATCTTCATCAACTTCTCCTTCCCCCTTGCTGGATCAAGTTGGAGGAGACGTCTTCCCAACCGTACGTGTGTTGAACGCGGAGGTGCTGTCCGTTCGGCACTTGGTCATCGGTGATTTGAATCACGTCGAGTACGACTCCATCAACCCTGTTCTCTTGAAGGCTTTCGCTCATGATCTACAAGGGTATGTAGATGCACTCCTCTCTCCCTCGTTGCTAGATGACTCCATAGATTGATCTTGGTGATGCGTAGAAAATTTTAAAATTCTGCTACGTTCCCCAACAGTGGTATCAGAGCTAGGTCTATGCGTAGTTACTATGCACGAGTAGAACACAAAGTAGTTGTGGGTGTCGATATTGTCAATTTGCTTGCCGTTACTAGTCTTATCTTGATTCAGCGGCATCATGGAATGAAGCGGCCCGGACCAACCTTACACGTACGCTTACGTGAGACCGGTTCCACCGACTGACATGCACTAGTTGCATAAGGTGGCTGGCGGGTGTCTGTCTCTCCCACTTTAGTTGGAGCGGATTCGACGAAAAGGGTCCTTATGAAGGGTAAATAGAAGTTGATAAATCACGTTGTGGCTTTAACGTAGGTAAGAAAACGTTCTTGCTAGAACCCTATTGCAGCCATGTAAAAACTTGCAACAACAATTAGAGGACGTCTAACTTGTTTTTGCAGCAAGTGTTTTGTGATGTGATATGGCCAAAGTTGTGATGAATGATATATATATGTGATGTATGAGATCATGTTCTTGTAATAGGAATCACGACTTGCATGTCGATGAGTATGACAACCGGCAGGAGCCATAGGAGTTGTCTTTATTTTTTGTATGACATGCGTGTCATTGAGAAACGCCATGTAAATTACTTTACTTTATTGCTAAACGTGTTAGCCATAGTAGTAGAAGTAATAGTTGGCGAGCAACTTCATGGAGACACGATGATGGAGATCATGGTGTCATGCCGGTGACAAGATAATCATGGAGCCCCAAGATGGAGATCACAGGAGCTATATGATATTGGCCATATCATGTCACTATGATTTGATTGCATGAGATGTTTATCATGTTTTTGCATCTTGTTTACTTAGAACCACGGTAGTAAATAAGATGATCCCTCATAATAATTTCAAGAAAGTGTTCCCCCTAACTATGCACCATTGCGACAGTTCGTTGTTTCGAAGCACCACGTGATGATCGGGTGTGATAGATTCCAACGTTCACATACAACGGGTGTAAGACAGATTTACACATGCAAACACTTAGGTTGACTTGACGAGCCTAGCATGTACAGACATGGCCTCGGAACACGGAAGACCGAAAGGTCGAGCATGAGTCGTATAGAAGATACGATCAACATGAGGATGTTCACCGATGTTGACTAGTCCGTCTCACGTGATGATCGGACACGGCCTAGTTAACTCGGATCATGTTATACTTAGATGACTGGAGGGATGTCTATCTGAGTGGGAGTTCATTGAATAATTTGATTAGATGAACTTAATTATCATGAACTTAGTCTAAAATCTTTACAACATGTATTGTAGATCAAATGGCCAACGTTGTCCTCAACTTCAACGCGTTCCTAGAGAAAACCAAGCTGAAAGACAATGGCAGCAACTATACGGACTGGGTCCGGAACCTGAGGATCATCCTCATAGCTGCCAAGAAAGATTATGTCCTACAAGCACCGCTAGGTGAAGCACCTGCTCTCCCTGCAGAACAAGATGTTATGAACGCTTGGCAGACACGTGCTGATGATTACTCCCTCGTTCAGTGCGGCATGCTTTACAGCTTAGAACCGGGGCTCCAAAAGCGTTTTGAGAGACACGGGGCATATGAGATGTTCGAAGAGCTGAAAATGGTTTTTCAAGCTCATGCCCGGGTCGAGAGATATGAAGTCTCCGACAAGTTCTTCAGCTGTAAGATGGAGGAAAATAGTTCTGTCAGTGAGCACATACTCAAAATGTCTGGGTTGCATAACCGCTTGACTCAGCTGGGATTTAATCTCCCGGATGACGCGGTCATTGACAGAATCCTTCAGTCGCTTCCACCAAGCTACAAGAGCTTTGTGATGAACTTCAATATGCAGGGGATGGAAAAGACCATTCCTGAAGTATTTGCATGCTGAAATCAGTAGAGGTAGAAGTCAAAAAGGAACATCAAGTGTTGATGGTGAATAAAACCACTAAGTTCAAGAAAGGCAAGGGTAAGAAGAACTTCAAGAAGGACGGCAAGGGAGTTGCCGTTCCCGGTAAGCAAGCTGCCGGGAAGAAGCCAAAGAATGGACCCAAGCCCGAGACTGAGTGCTTTTATTGCAAGGGAAGTGGTCACTGGAAGCAGAACTGCCCCAAATACTTAGCGGACAAGAAGTCTGGCATCACGAAAGGTATATATGATATACATGTAATTGATGTGTACCTTACCAGTACTCGTAGTAGCTCCTGGGTATTTGATACCGGTGCAGTTGCTCACATTTGTAACTCAAAGCAGGAACTGCGGAATAAGCGAAAACTGGCGAAGGACGAGGTGACGATGCGCGTCGGGAATGGTTCCAAGGTCGATGTGATCGCCGTCGGTACGCTACCTCTACATTTACCTACGGGATTAATTTTAAACCTCAATAATTGTTATTTAGTGCCAGCTTTGAGCATGAACATTGTATCAGGATCTCGTTTAATTCGAGATGACTACTCATTTAAATCCGAGAATAATGGTTGTTCTATTTATATGAGAGATATGTTTTATGGTCATGCTCCGATGGTGAATGGTTTATTCTTAATGAATCTCGAGCGTAATGCTACACATATTCATATTGTGAATACCAAAAGATGTAAGGTTGATAATGATAGTCCCACATACTTGTGGCACTGCCGCCTTGGTCACATAGGTGTCAAACGCATGAAGAAGCTCCATGCAGATGGACTTTTAGAGTCTCTTGATTACGAATCATTTGACACGTGCGAACCATGCCTCATGGGTAAAATGACCAAGACTCCGTTCTCAGGAACAATGGAGCGAGCAACCAACTTATTGGAAATCATACATACTGATGTGTGCGGTCCAATGAGTGTTGAGGCTCGCGGTGGCTATCATTATGTTCTCACCCTCACTGATGACTTGAGTAGATATGGGTATGTCTATTTAATGAAACACAAGTCTGAGACCTTTGAAAAGTTCAAGGAATTTCAGAGTGAGGTTGAGAATCAACATGACAGGAAAATCAAGTTCTTGCGATCAGATCGTGGGGGAGAATACTTGAGTCACGAATTTGGCACACACTTAAGAAAATGTGGAATAGTTTCACAACTCACGCCGCCTGGAACACCTCAGCGTAATGGTGTGTCCGAACGTCGTAATCGCACTCTATTAGATATGGTGCGATCTATGATGTCTCTTACCGATTTACCGCTATCATTTTGGGGCTATGCTTTAGAGACTGCCGCATTCACTTTAAATAGGGCTCCGTCGAAATCCGTTGAGACGACACCGTATGAATTATGGTTTGGGAAGAAACCTAAATTGTCATTTCTAAAAGTTTGGGGATGCGATGCTTATGTTAAGAAACTTCAACCTGAAAAGCTCGAACCCAAGTCAGAAAAATGCGTCTTCATAGGATACCCTAAAGAAACTATTGGGTATACCTTCTACCTCAGATCCGAAGGCAAGATCTTTGTTGCCAAGAATGGATCCTTTCTAGAGAAAGAGTTTCTCTCGAAAGAAGTAAGTGGGAGGAAAGTAGAACTTGATGAAGTATTACCTCTTGAACCGGAAAGTGGCGTAACTCAAGAAAATGTTCCTGAGGTGCCTGCACCGACTAGAGAGGAAGTTAATGATGATGATCATGAAACTTCAGATCAAGTTGCTACTGAACTTCGTAGGTCCACAAGGACACGTTCTGCACCAGAGTGGTACGGCAACCCTGTCTTGGAAATCATGTTGTTAGACAATGGTGAACCTTCGAACTATGAAGAAGCGATGGCGGGCCCGGATTCCGACAAATGGCTGGAAGCCATGAAATCCGAGATAGGATCCATGTATGAAAACGAAGTATGGACTTTGACTGACTTGCCCGTTGAGCGGCGAGCCATAGAAAATAAATGGATCTTTAAGAAGAAGACAAACGCGGATGGTAATGTGACCATCTATAAAGCTCGGCTTGTCGCTAAGGGTTATCAACAAGTTCAAGGGGTTGACTACGATGAGACTTTCTCACCCGTAGCGAAGCTGAAGTCCGTCCGAATCATGTTAGCAATTGCCGCATTCTATGATTATGAGATATGGCAAATGGACATCAAAACGGCATTCCTTAATGGTTTCCTTAAGGAAGAATTGTATATGATGCAGCCGGAAGGTTTTGTCGATCCTAAGAATGCTGACAAGGTGTGCAAGCTCCAACGCTCGATTTATGGGCTGGTGCAAGCATCTCGGAGTTGGAACATTCGCTTTGATGAGATGATCAAAGCGTTTGGGTTTATGCAGACTTATGGAGAAGCCTGCATTTACAAGAAAGTGAGTGGGAGCTCTGTAGCATTTCTCATATTGTATGTGGATGACATACTGTTGATGGGAAATGATATAGAATTCTTGAAAAGCATAAAGGCCTATTTGAACAAGTGTTTTTCAATGAAGGACCTTGGAGAAGCTGCTTATATATTAGGCATCAAGATCTATAGAGATAGATCGAGACGCCTCATTGGTCTTTCACAGAGTACGTACCTTGACAAGATTTTGAAGAAGTTCAAAATGGATCAGTCAAAGAAGGGGTTCTTGCCTGTATTGCAAGGTACGAGATTGAGCTTGGCTCAATGCCCGACCACGGCAGAAGATAGAGAAAAGATGAGTGTCGTCCCCTATGCCTCGGCCATAGGGTCTATCATGTATGCTATGTTGTTTACCAGACCAGATGTAAACCTTGCCGTGAGTTTGGTAGGAAGGTACCAAAGTAATCCTGGCATGGAACACTGGACAGCGGTCAAAAATATCCTGAAGTACCTGAAAAGGACTAAGGAAATGTTTCTCATTTATGGAGGTGAGGAAGAGCTCGTCGTAAAGGGTTACGTCGATGCTAGCTTCGACATAGATCTGGATGACTCTAAGTCACAAACCGGATACATGTATATTTTGAATGGTGGGGTAGTAAGCTGGTGCAGTTGCAAGCAAAGCGTTGTGGCGGGATCTACATGTGAAGCGGAGTACATGGCAGCCTCGGAGGCAACACACGAAGCAGTCTAGGTGAAGGAGTTCATTACCGACCTAGGAGTCATACCCAATGCGTCGGGCCCGATGACTCTCTTCTGTGACAACACTGGAGCTATTGCCCTTGCCAAGGAGCCCAGGTTTCACAGGAAGACCAGGCATATCAAGCGTCGCTTCAACTCCATTCGTGATAGTGTTCAAAATGGAGACATAGAGATTTGTAAAGTACATACGGACCTGAATGTAGCAGATCCGTTGACTAAACCTCTCCCTAGAGCAAAACATGATCAACACCAGAATTCCATGGGTGTTCGATTCATCACAATGTCACTAGATGATTGACTCTAGTGCAAGTGGGAGACTGTTGGAAATATGCCCTAGAGGCAATAATAAAATGATCATCATATTTCCTTGTTCATGATAATTGTCTATTATTCATGCTATAATTGTATTGTCCGGAAATCGTAATACATGTGTGAATACATAGACCACAATGTGTCCCTAGTGAGCCTCTAGTTGACTAGCTCGTTGATCAAAAGATAGTCATGGTTTCCTGGCTATGGACATGGGGATGTCATTGATAACGGGATCACATCATTAGGAGAATGATGTGATGGACAAGACCCAATCCTAAGCTTAGCTCAAAGATCGTGTAGTTCGTTTGCTGTAGCTTTTCTGAATGTCAAGTATCATTTCCTTAGACCATGAGATTTTGCAACTCTCGGATACCGTAGGAGTGCTTTGGGTGTGCCAAACATCACAACGTAACTGGGTGACTATAAAGGTACATTACAGGTGTCTCCGAAAGTGTCTGTTGGGTTGGCACGAATCGAGACTGGGATTTGTCACTCCGTATGACGGAGAGGTATCTCTGGGCCCACTCGGTAATGCATCATCATAATGAGCTCAATGTGATCAAGTGGTTGATCACGGAATCATGCATTACGGTACGAGTAAAGTGACTTGCCGGTAACGAGACTGAACAAGGTATTGGGATACCGACGATCGAGTCTCGGGCAAGTAACGTACTGATTGACAAAGGGAATTGTATACGGGTTGATTGAATCCTCGACATCGTGGTTCATCCGATGAGATCATTGTGGAGCATGTGGGAGCCAACATGGGTATCCAGATCCCGCTGTTGGTTATTGACCGGAGAGGCTTCTCGGTCATGTCTGCATGTCTCCCAAACCCGTAGGGTCTACACACTTAAGGTTCGGTGACGCTAGGGTTGTAGAGATATTAGCACATGGTAACCCGAAAGTTGTTCGGAGTCCCGAATGAGATCCCGGACGTCACGAGGAGTTCCGGAATGGTCCGGAGGTAAAGATTCATATATAGGAAGTCCAGTTTCGGCCATCGGGAAGGTTTCAGGGGTCACCGGTATTGTACTGGGACCACCGGAAGGGCCCCGGGGTCCACCGGGTGGGGCCACCTATCCCGGAGGGCCCCATGGGCTGAAGTGGGAGGGGAACCAGCCCCTAGTGGGCTGGTGCGCCCCCCCATGGGCCTCCCCCTGCGCCTAGGGTTAGAAACCCTAGGGGTGGGGGGCGCCACCCTTGCCTTGGGGGGCAAGGCACCCCTTTGGCCGCCGCCTCACCTAGGAGATTGGATCTCCTAGGGCCAGCGCCCCCCCTAGGCACCCTATATATAGTGGGGGGAGGGAGGGCTGCGCACCCAAGTCCCTGGCCTCTCCCTCTCCCTCCCGTGACACTCCTCCATCTCCCTTGCGCTTGGCGAAGCCCTGCCGAGATCACCGTTGCTTCCACCACCACGCCGTCGTGCTGCTGGATCTTCATCAACCTCTCCTTCCCCCTTGCTGGATCAAGTTGGAGGAGACGTCTTCCCAACCGTACGTGTGTTGAACGCGGAGGTGCTGTCCGTTCGGCACTTGGTCATCGGTGATTTGAATCACGTCGAGTACGACTCCATCAACCCCGTTCTCTTGAACGCTTCCGCTCATGATCTACAAGGGTATGTAGATGCACTCCTCTCTCCCTCGTTCCTAGATGACTCCATAGATTGATCTTGGTGATGCGTAGAAAATTTTAAAATTCTGCTACGTTCCCCAACACTATGATGATTATAAAAACACCTCACCCTGCTATTTTGTTATATTAGATGCTCTCCTGCTTTGGCTAAATAAGATAGAGGCTTTAAGCATATTCAATTTAGATAATGACAGTCTTAATTTGGATAAATGAAATAACAAGAGTCCAGACTAATGTGGAACAATTGGTCAAAATATAAAAGTTTGGTTCCTGTCGGTTTAGTTAGTGGCCTATATGAATCTTATTTGGACCACAATATTTTTGTACGGTTATTGATTTGCTAGCGTATATTCTAAACTTAATTTTGTAGCTCCTATCTGGTGTTCTTTCTTATAATATCTTTTTATACGTCGCAAGCTTACTCTGTCACAAGAGTTTCTCCATGTTTATGAAGAAAAGATTTGCGTTCAGAGCACCTTCGGTATAAGAATTTGTTTTCTAATTCTTGTTGGTCAGTCACAAAGCATTAATTTTGGTTTGCTTTATAATTTTTTCAGGAGTAATGGGAAATTATGAGCTCCTACTTGTTTTTATGCCAGCTCTATGTCGTAGTTAGCTGCGACCTTCTTCCCCGCGTGTTCGTGATAATCAGTTAACTTCCAGAGGGAATTGTGATTGCGATTAGTATCTTTAAGATCGACGGGGAACTCTTGATCAACATTTTGTGAGCAGACTAAGAAGTGACCTAATATTGGTATGCAGATCACAGTCATGCCAATTTCAGTATTGTCTAAATTGATCACGGTGAAACTACATCTGCTATTCTAGATTCAAGTTGAGTCTTGACCTCTACAGATATGTACTTGCTTTTCCTCTCCATAGGTTTCTAGCACTCTGAATGTATCGTAATGGCACATAATTACATCAATTTTCCTTGCAAATCAACTTAGAAATCCATTGCCCCTTGTACAAAATCAACTTTGAATGGATCATGGCCACGCATAACTTCAGTTTTGGCTGGGTTTTGGAACTGACAAACATCTGTTGTATATGTGTATTCAGGTTAAGAAAAGATATGGTATTCAAACTATTCTGATTTCTCTATTAAATCGAAGATGACAATGACATCGACGAAGGTCTGTATGCTCCTGTTGTCAAGTCTGCTTGATTTTTTTCTTCTAATTTTAGCTAGCTCTGCCTGGTGAAAGCATTCTTCCATGCTAAGTAGCCAGTCATTTTGCATTTAGTTTTGCCGTAATATTAATTCAGGTTCTACAGTCTGCTAGGTCATGTTTTTTATTTACTTAAGTTCACATCTAATTGACTGAATTAGTCACGCATGGGAGAGCAGTCTGAAAGTTATAATAGGGTATGCAATAATAGTGTGATTTATGTTGCTGGAAGTACTGCCAATGCTTTTGTCATTTTTCAGGTTTGCTCTCGGTTCTGTTGGCAAGGGATCTTTGGTCATGCATCCATTGTAGAATGGCAATAGTTGAGCATCAAGGGACAACAGAAATTACTATGATGATATTTCAGGTAGTAATTACTCGAACATAAACTTTTCCTGTTCTTTTTTTCTCCTTTATTTTGGTATGATGATGTGTTGATGCCCCCTGCCATGTAATTATGCCAAGATAGCCTGACTGTAATATTTCTGGGAGAAATATTATTACGAATAGAGAAAGCTTTATTTCAGGCATCTTAATATTTCATATCGTCCTAATATTACAGTCAGGCTATCTTGGATGAAAGACATAGTTCGTGTGAATCATGACCTTCTATGCAATATTTCTTTCTGTATAATCATTCATGTGTGTATATGTGGGTATGTTTGTTGGTATCTACTCACTATATTATATACCGTGTTATTCAGACATCCCGGGCCCTGCGGGGAGATCAGAGGCTGGCAGTGCATGCAACAGGGCATGTTAATCAGGCAAATTATCATTCAAAGACTGGGTCTATGATGCTTGGGGCGAAGGTCCTATTTCTCTCATTCCTCCCTTCCAACCCTCAACATTATGGATCATGGATGTAAGCTGTGCACAGTCACATTTTTTTGGTAAATGCATATGAGCAATGAACTTGGGAGCATTTTTATTCTGGTGTTAGTTTGCTTGATCTAAATATATGATGTATTGATCTGTACGCTGATGAACAATTTGGCTGATGCATATTGTTCCTTAGCTGATTCGTCTGACCACTACAGTTATGTGGCTTGATTGGCTTTGTGACTTGATTACATATTGTGGTTCAACCAGATTGGCTTGTGAGATGCGATATTATGCAGGGTAGTCCTATTTTTATTTCAAAAGCTCAGTATTTTTTTACAATGGATAGCACAACTTAGGCATGCTTCACTTCTTTGCCAACCTGTTCCCAGAATCTTTATTTTAGTTCCTTCCTGCATTAGATCGTTTTTATCTTTAGGCTGAATGATAGAGTGGAGATGTTAAACTCCTTCATGCTTAGAACATGGTGATAAGGAGAACATCTTTTTTTAGTTATGATCTATTTGAGATGTTTAAACAATGATTGCTACTTTCAAATAGATTTGATATGTTTCTCTGAAGTTTCATTCATTTCATGTGTGTTCAGGTATATATACTAGAAGTTATTATGGCTCACTTACATTTATATCACGTCGACACAGCGGATCAGCTGGTTAGAATTCTGTATATTTTTCTTCACCTCGTGAGAGGCACATCTTTCAACCAAGAATGTCATCAGCGATTATCCTGAGGACATGGCCAGAATACAATCTCAACACTTGCATTTTCATCTCCTTCTACCTTTTTTGTGTTTTGAGGTGTTAGAAATTGTGGGAAACAGTTCTGGATTGTGTGTGTATGGTAGTTTGCAAGTGAATTTGCGACTATTTTGGATATTGTCCCCAATTGAGGTTAATTTGAAATTGTGGATGCACACATGGTTTGTGTTCTTTATCATGGGGTATCTGTTTTTTTGCACATAGGTAGAAAGTGCTTGGTGGGTTTTTTTCTTTTAGTTCAATTGGCATGGCCTACTGATGTGTGTGCTGGTCCTGCGTGTCCTGTGTCATGCCAGTGGCGTCAGTTTGTGAGGATTGTTTGATAGAACATACTCGTCATAGTGTGTTGTCAGGAAGGTGTGGATGCAATAAGACATGTGCCCTTTAGTTTAGTCTTGTTTTTTCTGGTACATTTGAATTAGTCTATTAGTCTGTGTCCATGTATTCTTTTGTTTTTGGTTGGCACTTTCAGGTTTGTTTGCCGAGAGACAGAGAGTTGTTTGTCCATTCACACATGATAAACAGAGGGTTGGATTTTTTGTGTTGGATTGATGCTTGTGAAAGAGTGTGGAAAGGATAGGATGTTCATTGGGTTCTTTTGTTGGATTTGGTCTCCCGATGGTGCCATTGTTGGTTTGGTTTGGTTAATCCTTGCTTATTCATTTATCTTAGGGATTGGATCGCTCACATGGTTTTTTAGGAAGTAAATGGAGGTTGTACACCTATTGTGGTTGCAGTTCTATTAATCAAAGTGCTGTTTAGCGAGGTTTTTGTCTGGTGCTAACTTTTTGGTAGGAATTTCACTTCTGCCCTGAAAAAGCAACCTGCAAATGTCCAACTGATAATAGTTCCAATGTGCATTTTCTTGCTCAGACAATGAAACCTCTTACAACAGTGAAATGTGAGAGATAATCGTAAAAATAAACAGAAATACCGGGTGAATCATGTATGTTCATACTATGGTAGTTATCTTCAGTCAGTGAGCGAGAATGGGCCTGAGCTGCAATCCTCGCTTTTCTCTATTCCTTTTATGAAATTTCATTCATGGTGAAAATGTTCTCTCTTAATACTGTTGTTGCATCACCGTCTGAGATAAGTTACTCCAGTTGTACATAGGTATCCATCCTTTTCCTGCTCAAGTATCAAGTGGATGATATGTTGCTCTCACCTACATCATCTTTTCTTGCAGGCACCTTCTTCTTTCAGCTGCAATATTTATTTGGATCTCTCGGTTGTGAAGTGCCATATTTTCTATTTATACTCTGCAGGCACAATGTTACAGATTTATTTTCAATCTCAGTATGCCATCTATCCGAATTTTGTAGTGCCTAATATCATGAGCTAATGCTAATATTATTTATAGAGCTTTCATATTATCATGATGACACCTGTCAAGTATTGTCCACTACTAATTGCGCTGGCTTCGCCTCAGAACGTGGAAAGAGGAAGTAGAGTTATCAGTAGTGACCAGCTACAACATACCGTAGATATCGATGTTTCCAGAGCATCGTTTCCAATTGTCTGTTATCTCATTGTTTTTATGAGCAGATACAGCATCTCATGTAACACTTATTCTTACAGTTCCTGATATGAACTACTTGGCATTATTTTATATAATTTATGTCTTTATGTTTTGTACCACTCCATACAAATTAGTTGTCCTTGGCAAACATTTGGCTTGCTTTTGGTACAAATTTTTTCTTTATTATCTATAGTGAAATTGCGGTTATTCTTGGTAACAACTACACTTTGCTTTTGGTATATATTTAATCTGTATGCCCTATATTCAATTCAGTCATCATGGGCAGCAACTATACCTTGCTCCTGATATATCTTTGTAGTTTTTGTGATATATACTGAACACATTTATTGTGAGGTTATTTTAATTCCTTTGGATGTTCCGAACGCGTTGTTATATTGAGGTTTTAGTCGTTGGGTCACCGTGCTGAGCCAAACAACAACATTGCCTCCTTGACCAAAACATTTGGACCGGCACCCTCGCGCCAAGGCGCGATCCCGATCTAGTAGAGGTGGAGGTGGCTCAGTGGCTCACCCGAGCAGTAGCCCAAAATGAACTACGGGAATTCTCCCATTTGCTTATCCGTTCCTCTCTTCTCAACTGTGTGTCTAAGACTGAAAAGAGACTAAGAGAGGGCCTCTGACCTTTTTATTTTATTTTATAAAATACTACTAATGTAAAAACTCCGCCCCATGCTGGAGCTTTTTTCTTTAGCATATTCCCAGCTGAAACTTGTCTTAAATTTTTCAAGTCTCAAACGAACAGATCCCACATGAAACCCTTTTTTCCTGTTCTTTTTCTTCCTTCTTCATTTCACACGTCCAACGGCGACTTCTCGCCACCACATGATATCCATGAGTTAGCTTGGACTTAGGATAGATGATTCGCAAAGTTATTTTATAGAGGCTCGTTGTGCATGACGTAAGCACGCGACGAAGTAGGAAAAATTTGTCCTCCACGGGCCATGACATGGCGTCTCTTCGTCTGAATGGGTTCTTCCCCTCATCCTTCTCCTAGTGTCGCGATGGCATGGTCTGAAATGCAAGGATTCACCAGAATCAGCGATGAATGCTGGCGGCATGTATGTTTTCTTCATGTACTTGAACTTTTCCTCTGTAGGTACTTCTCTGTGTATGGTGCAACTTTGCTCGTAACTAGGGATGAAAAGGAGAAGCCCCGTCGAGCTAGGGACAATGGGGAGGAGCGCCTCTATGGCTGTAGACAATGGGTAAAGCATAAAAAAACTAAAGAGAAAAGTTCACAGAATTCTCGCCAAAATTTGGCCGCTGGTTGGTTGTAGCGACCAGACCTCAAACGGTCCAATCTCTGTGCTCAGTGTCATCCCTGGGTCAGTAATGCTAACACCACACAGTACTTGAAGGATTTATAACAGAGTAGCAATCACACACTTATTACATCGAGAGTCTCAAAAGAGAACTTATTACAATAAATATGGCTTAAGGCCATCTAATAACGATAACAGCGGAAGGCTTGGAAGATAAGTGAGTCCATCAACTCCAACGGCATCACTGAGTATAGAACCACGACCTAAAAGCACCTTAATCGTCATCTGAAAAGTCTGCAACATTAACGTTGCAGCCCGAAACGGGTCAGCACATGGAATATGCTGGCAACGTAACACATAGAGAGTAATGGAAGAATAAGTCTATACTACATGCATATTTGGCTGGTGGAAAGGCTCTATGGTTACAATTTTTGCGTAAAGCCAATTTTTCCCTACTGCAAAGGAATAAATTTTATTTAACTATCATGGTAGTTGTTAAACATTGAGAATGGTTGATAGCATTCTCAATCCCAATTAAACATCATCATTAAACAAAACCCAACAAAATTTATTTTAGAGTAACATGATGAGATTCACATGATAATCCAGGTACTAGATACTCAAGATGTCCATAACCGGGGACACGGCTAACCATGATTAGTTTATACACTCTACAGAGGTTTGCGCACTTTTCCCCACAAGACTCGATCGCCTTCATTTGATTTCTCGCACTACATGGTGTTTGAGAAACGGATGACCGAGACATAGTCTTTCAGAAGTGCTTGCACCTTACGATCGGGTAGACCGTTACACCTACTTTCCCCTACATCTGCTAGTCTACCACTGTAAGAGTTCGCACAACTTAATCAACTATGCTAGAGCCCATAGTAGCTTGTGGCTACACATGGAAGTTTCTAGCATGAATAATCTCATGATCCCTTTGAGCCTGGGTGGCGGTCCAAAAGAAAACAGGCAATCGCTGGAATACCCAGGTGCCTCAATCCACCCAGATGTGTATTTAAGTTGCCACCTTAGATAAACCTTTACTTTAACAATCTCACATCTGTCATGGATTTTACTCACCCAATCCACGTCTACTAGCATAGCATGGCATAATAAGCAAACGTAGAAATAACCCCCAAAGGTTTGATAATAAACAGGTAATAGGTACTACCTCAACTACTTCCCAAACCCACAATTTAATTAGATCCTAATCATGCAATGTGTGAGGATTGATCTAATGCAATAAAAACTGAGTAGTAGGAGATATGATCAAAGTGTTACTTGCCTTGCTGATGATCCGCGAAACCTAGCGATTTAAAGTAGCAAGCGGCGCACTCCGTGTACTCTATCGCAAACAAACAAGCATACAATAAGCACTCAACTAATGCACATGCAAAAATCGAATAAGAGATCTAACCAGAAAGTTCAACTTAAGAACTCCGGTTGGCAAAAAGAATCAAATCGAACGAAGTAACGAAAGACAAACGGCAAAAAAACAAGCTTCATTTACTATTCTGGATCTAGGACAATTTTTACAGTGGCAAAAACTTGTTTGAGTTGGTTAATCGGAAAGAGGGTTTCGAGACGAAACTCCAGGCGCTTGAATCGCCTGATTCCGACAAACGAGCGAAAATTTATACTAAAACGAAAAACGGATTAGGAATCGCGATCAGAAAAATCGCGGATTTAATCCGAGAAAAAAAAAGAAAACGAGGAACAGGTTGACGAACGGGTGTTCGTTAACTGGATCTAATCGAAGAACGCGTTTGTTAAAATGAACAAACGAGCGAACGCTCGCTAATTAGATAAACCGGAAAAACCGATCTACAAAAAAACGAACTAAAAAAACCGAGCAAAACTGACGGAAAAACCGATCGGTTTTTCAAAAAAAACGGTGGCGCTGAGGTCAACCTCTGGCGGCGGCGGATCCGGCGGGCGGTGCGGCTAGGGCGGCGGGGCTAGCGGCTAGGGTTTGGTGGGGGTCCGGCTGGGCCTCCCCGGCTTATAAAGTCGGCCAGGCCAAGTGTCCAGGTCGGACACGGCCCGGTAAGTCGGTTGTGCTTTTTTTTAAATAGTTACACTCAGAAAAAAAACAAAAGGAATACTAAATGGACTCCAAAAATCCTGAAATAAATTTTCCCCGGCATCTAAAATCGTGTCGCACAGGATGAACATTTATTTGGGGCCTAAATGCAATTTTGAAAAACGCGCATTTTTTCTAAATTCAAATAAAATAGCAAATAAAACCAAAATAAAATTTTATTTGATTTTTTATTAAATCCTCAGTATTTCTTTATTTTTGGGAAAGTCATTTTATTCCCTCTCTCATATTTTGATAATAGAAATAATTGAAGATAAAATAAATAAATCAAATGATCCTATTTTCAAAATTTAAGAAAACTCAAATATGAAAATAGCGAAATCACCAACTCTCTCCGAAGGTCCTTGAGTTGCGTAGAATTTTCTAGGATCAACCAAAATTCAATAAAATATGATATGCAATGATGATCTAGTGTATAACATTCTAAATTGAAAATTTGGGATGTTACAAACCTACCCCCCTTAAGATGAATCTTGCCCTCAAGATTCGGGTTGGCTAGAAAATAGATGAGGGTGGTCCTTCAGCAATTCTTCCTCTCGCTCCCAGGTGGCTTCATACTCCGTGTGGTGGCTTCACTGAACTTTGCAAAACTTTATAACCTTGCTGCGGGTGACTCGACTGGCATATTCTAGAATCTTGACTGGTTTCTTTTCATAGATCAAATCACTGTCCAACTGAATCGCTTCCAGCGGCACTGTATCTCTCAAGGGTATATCAGCCATCTCTGCGTGGCACTTCTTCAACTGGGAAACGTGGAACACGTCGTGAACTCCTGACAATCCTTCGGGCAATTCCAACTTGTAGGCTACTTCTCCCATACGCTCCAAAACTTTGTATGGGCCTACAAAACGTGGTGCTAACTTTCCCTTAACTCCAAAGCGCTTAACTCCTCGAAGTGGAGATACTCGAAGATAAACTCGGTCTCCGACTTTGTAAACTGTCTCCTTGCATTTAGAATCTGCGTAGCTCTTCTGCCTGGATTGAGCTACCTTGAGCCTATCACGAATCAATTTCACTTTCTGTTCAGACTCCTTAATCAAATCCGGTCCAAACAACTGGCGGTCTCCAACTTCATCCCACGACAATGGGGTCCTGCACCTTCTTCCGTACAAGGCTTCAAAAGGGGCTATCTTCAAACTGGATTGATAGTTGTTGTTGTAAGAGAACTCTGCATATGGCAAATTCTCGTCCCAACTAGATCCGTAATCTAGCGCACAAGCTCTCAGCATATCCTCCAAAATCTGATTGACTCTCTCGGTCTGTCCATCTGTCTGCGGATGGAAAGCTGTACTGAATTCTAGCCTGGTACCCAAAGTTTCATGCAACTGATTCCAGAACTTTAAGGTAAATTGGGTTCCTCTGTCTGATACAATGCTCCTTGGAACTCCATGCAGACATACGGTTCTGGTCATGTATATCTTTGTCAACTTTGCACTGGTATAAGTAGTCTTCACTGGAATGAAATGAGCAACCTTTGTCAAACGATCGACTACAACCCATATGGAGTCATAGCCTGAACGAGTTCTGGGTAAACCTGTAATAAAATCCATGCCTAACTTATCCCACTTCCATTCGGGTATCGGCAATGGCTGTAGCAATCCTGCTGGCTTCTGATGCTCAGCTTTTACTCTCTAACATACATCACAAACTGCTGCATACTCCGCAATATCCTTCTTCATTCCGGTCCACCAGAAAGTATCCTTCAAATCCAAATACATCTTGGTATTTCCTGGGTGAATCGAATATGGTGAATCATGGGCCTCTTGCAGAATTAACTTCCTGATCTCCGATCATTAGGCACATAAACACGGTCTTCAAACCATAAGGTATCGTGCTCATCTTCACGAAATTCCTTAGCTTTTCCTTTGCTCATTTTCTCCTTTATAGAGGCAATATCCTTGTCAGTCTTCTGAGCTTCTCTGATCTTATCCATCAAAGTAGATTGAATCTCCAATGCTGCTACATAGCCTCTCGGGACTATCTCCAAACATAGCTCATGAAGATTCTCGGCTAACTCTTTCGGTAAATCTCCCGTCATTACGGTGTTGACATGGCTTTTACGGCTCAACGCGTCAGCTACTACGTTAGCCTTTCCAGGGTGATAATGCAATCTCATATCATAATCCTTGATGAGCTCCAACCATCTTCTTTTATGAGATTCAACTCCTTCTGTGTGAAAATATACTTCAAACTCTTGTGATCCGTGTACACCTCACAATGGTTTCCAATGAGAAAGTGTCTCCAGGTTTTCAATGCATGCACTACGGCTGCTAACTCCAAATCATGCGTAGCATAATTTAACTCATGAGGCTTAAGCTGTCGTGAGGCATATGAAACAACTCTTCCTTCCTGCATAAGCACTGCTCCAAGTCCTCGACGTGAAGCGTCACAATACACCTCATAATCCTTGGTCTGATCCGGCAAAATCAACACAGGTGATGTAACCAAACGTCTCTTTAACTCCTGGAAACTAGCCTCACATTCCTCAGTCCATATGAACTTGGTATCCTTTTTCAACAACTCCGTCATAGGCTTTGCAATCTTCGAGAAATTCTCAATAAATCTCGGTAGTATCCTGCAAGTCCAAGAAAACTCCGGATTTCTCTAACTGTTGGTGGGGCTTCCCAATTTGTCACAGTGTCAACCTTAGTGGGATCTACTGCTATACCTTCGCCGGATATAACATGTCCGAGAAATCCAACTTCCTTCAACCAAAACTCACATTTGCTAAACTTGGCATATAATTGATGTTCTCTGAGCTTACGAAGTACCAAACGCAAATGCTCCTTATGCTCCTCTTCGTTCTTCGAGTATACCAGGATATCATCAATGAACACTACGATGAACTTATTTAGAAACTCCATAAACACCTTGTTCATCATGTTCATAAATTATGCAGGTGCGTTAGTCAGACCAAATGACATAACGGTATACTCGTACAACCCATACCTGGTGGTAAAAGCCGTCTTAGGTATATCATGTTCTCGAATATTCAACTGATGGTATCCTGATCGCAGATCGATCTTGGAAAATACCTTAGCTCCTTGCAATCGATCAAACAGATCATTGATCATTGGTAGTGGGTACTTGTTCTTGATGGTTACTTCATTCAATCCTCGATAATCAACAACCATCCTTAACGATCCATCCTTCTTCTCCACTAGAAGTACTGGTGATCTCCAAGGCGAAGAACTTAGGCGAATATATCCTTTATCCAGTAACTCCTTAATCTGCTTCTTAATCTCCACCAAATCCTTTGCGGGCATCCTATATGGTCTCTTTGATATTGGCCCTGTGCCTGGCAAAAACTCAATCAAAAACTCAATATCTCTATCCGGTGGCATGCCTGGCAACTCCTCTAGAAATACATCAGGGAAATCCTTCACCACTGGTACTTCCTCCTGCACAACTCCTGTTAAACAATTCACTTGAGTCCTCTTTGGCACATGTTGGGATACATACTTGATCCTTCTCCCTTTTGGGGTGGTGAGTAAGATCGACTTACTGGCGCAATCGATGTTTCCTCCATACATCGACAGCCAATCCATACCCAGAATTACATCCAATCCTTGTGATTCCAAAATGATTAAATCCGAGGGAAACACATGCCTACCTATACTCAATGGCACTTGAAAACATCCTTGACTAGCCATATACTCCGCTCCTGGTGAGCTTACTAACATAGATGTTCTAAGAACTTTGGTGGGCAGATTATACTTATCCACAAATCCCCTTGATATGTATGAATGCGATGCACCAGTATCGAAAAGAACGAGTGCAGTAAATGACTTAACCAAAAACTTACCGATTACAACATCCGGCTGCTCTTCAACCTCCTCCACGTTAACGTGGTTCACCTGTCCCCTGTTGAAAGGGTTCGGCCTCTTCCCAGAGCTTCCATTGCCATTTCCATTCTGGGATTCAGGACATTCATTAGCATAATGTCTGGTCTTCTGGCACTTGAAACAAGTGACTTGTCTCAGGTCTCTCTTGGCTGGGGTTGATGGGTTTGTGCGGTTCTGGCCGTTGCTTCCTCCATTCCCATTACCATTCTTGGTGTCGTTGTGATTGTGCGAGCTACTTCCTCCATGGGTATGCTGAAAATGTCCTCCCGGTCTAGGGGTAAAACGTGGCTTCTGCTGAGCTCCAGAATTGTACTTCCCTTGTCCATACTTCCTCTTGCGATTCTCAAACTGTTGCTGCTTCCCTTCAATCATGAGAGCACGATCTACCAACTCCTGGTAGTTGTTGAAGGTTGCTACCATCAACTGCATGCTCAACTCATCATTCAGTCCTTCCAGAAACTTCTCCTGCTTAGCTGCATCCGTAGCTACTTCATCTGGGGCATAACGTGCTAGCTTACTAAAGTCCTCCACATACTGGCCAACTGTCTGTCCTCCTTGGCGCAAATTGTGAAACTCTCGCTTCTTCATGGCCATAGCTCTTGCTGAAACATGGGCAGTACGGAAAGCTTGCTAAAACTGGTCCCACGTGACAGTGTCGACATGGAAAGTGGCTGTGAAACTTTCCCACCATGATGCTGCGGGTTCTTCAAGCTGATGTGCGGCAAACTTCACCTTTTCCGCATCTGTGCATCCTGCGGTGGTCAACTCCCTTGCTGTCTTATGGAGCCAATCATCTGCTACTATCGGCTCGGTGCTACTGGAGAACACCGGCGGATTCAGCCTAAAAAATGGGCTAAGTGATCAACAGGTGGTGGTGGTGGTGGTGGTAGGTTGTTGTTGTTGTTCCCCTGATCCTGATTCTGGACTAGCAACTGCATCAATGTGTTCTGCTGCTGGATCAACTGGGTGAGCTCCGGTGGGAAGGTAAATCCGGGGTCACGTCTCGGAGGCATCTAAGGGTTTAGAAAAGATGAGATTTAAGAATAGAGAGGGGTCTAGAGAGAAAACACTACCCATATGCACATGAGGCAAATGCAAACAATTCACTTCATTCAATCAAACAAGGGCATACAATCGATCTAACTATCGCAAAAGTGCTCGGACTACTATATTTACATGGTGGACTACTACTACTATTGGGGTGGTCAACTAAAAATACTCTTTGGTTGCAGACTCCATGATATCTGCTCCAGCTTCATCAACATAGTCATCATCGCTATCATCTGGGTCCGAGTCGGTGTCGTCGATGATGATGTAGTCTTCCGGGCGAATCTCCATGGGTTCTTCATCTTCTTCTACTGGTGTAGGGCCTCCCATGAATATTTCGATCTTCTTGATCAGATCGTCATTCTTCTCCACTAGTACTTTGATTTCCTCTTCATAATCTTCACGTGTGGCCTTGAGTTCTTCCTCCAGTTCCTTGATTCTTGTCCTCGCCTTCTTCAGATCTATCCTGTCGGCGCACATCTGGTTCTCCTAACGTCGAATGTGCTGGTTTAGCTCCTAGATAAAAACTGCAATTGATCTATCCTTGTTGGTGCTGATCATCTCCCAGTGCTCATCTCAGCGCCCACAAATCTGGTAGATACTATCCTTGAGATCATTGCGGTAAACTTCTCCAATGCGTCCCATGGCGATGTGAGCTGTCATGCTCTTTCCTAGATTCCAAGCTGGTGCATCAAAACAAAACTCTATGGGCTCAGTGACTGGCATGAACGTCCTTCCTGGAACTTGAACTTGAATCATACAGCGCTCTTCTTCAGGTAAAGTGGCGTTGTAGGTTCTGGTGAAACTTGGTACTCCTATGTTCAGGTATCTAGTGACATCCTTCAAATGATGTCCAAAGGGTGTATCTTCATCCGGTTGTGTGAACTTGTTCCTTGCATCCGCCATCCTAAAAGAGTAGAAAAGATGAGATGTCAGAATGAGAAGACAGTGAGTAGTGATCTAGGTCTTTTAGCTTAGTGGTCGTGTCCTACAGTCAGCGTGTGCTCTGATACCATCTTGTAGCGACCAGACCTCAAACGGTCCAATCTCTGTGCTCAGGTGTCATCCCTGGATCAGTAATGCTGACACCACACAGTACTTAAAGGATTTATAACAGAGTAGCAATCACACACTTATTACATCGAGAGTCTCAAAAAAGAACTTATTACAATAAATATGGCTTAAGGCCATTTAATAATGATAACAGCGGAAGACTTGGAAGATAAGTGAGTCCATCAACTCCAACGGCATCACTGAGTATGGAACCATGACCTAAAAGCACCTTAATCGTCGTCTGAAAAGTCTGCAACATTAACGTTGCAGCCCGAAACGGGTCAGCACATGGAATATGCTGACAACGTAACACATAGAGAGTAATGGAAGAATAAGTCTATACTACATGCTTGGCTGGTGGAAAGGCCCTATGGTTACAATTTTTGCGTAAAGCCAATTTTTCCCTACTGCAAAGGAATACATTTTATTTAACTATCATGGTAGTTGTTAAACATTGAGAATGGTTGACAGCATTCTCAATCCCAATTAAACATCATCATTAAACAAAACCCAACAAAATTTATTTTAGAGTAACATGATGAGATTCACATGATAATCCAGGTACTAGATACTCAAGATGTCCATAACCGGGGACACGGCTAACCATGATTAGTTTATACACTCTACAGAGGTTTGCGCACTTTTCCCCACAAGACTCGATCGCCTCCGTTTGATTTCTCGCACTACATGGTGTTTGAGAAACGGACGACCGAGACATAGTCTTTCAGAAGTGCTTGCACCTTACGATCGGGTAGACCGTTACACCTACTTTCCCCTACATCTGCTAGTCTATCACTGTAAGAGTTCGCACAACTTAGTCAACTATGCTAGAGCCCATAGTAGCTTGTGGCTACACATGGAAGTTTCTAGCATGAATAATCTCATGATCCCTTTGAGCCTGGGTGGCGGTCCAAAAGAAAACAGGCAATCGCTGGAATACCCAGGTGCCTCAATCCACCCAGATGTGTATTTAAGTTGCCACCTTAGATAAACCTTTACTTTAACAATCTCACATCTGTCATGGATTTTACTCACCCAATCCACGTCTACTAGCATAGCATGGCATAATAAGCAAACGTAGAAATAACCCCCAAAGGTTTGATAATAAACAGGTAATAGGTACTACCTCAACTACTTCCCAAACCCACAATTTAATTAGATCCTAATCATGCAATGTGTGAGGATTGATCTAATGCAATAAAAACTGAGTAGTAGGAGGTATGATCAAAGTGTTACTTGCCTTGCTGATGATCCGCGAAACCTAGTGATTCGAAGTAGCAAGGGGCACACTCCGGGTACTCTATCGCAAACAAACAAGCATACAATAAGCACTCAACTAATGCAGAGGTAAAACTCGAATAAGAGATCTAACCGGAAAGTTCAACTTAAAAACTCCGGTTGGCAAAAAGAATCAAATCGAACGAAGCAACGAAAGACAAACGGCAAAAAAAAGCTTCATTTACTATTCTGGATTTAGGGCAATTTTTACAGTGGCAAAAACTTGTTTGAGTTGGTTAATCGGAAAGAGGGTTTCGAGACGAAACTCCATGCGCTTGAATTGCCTGATTCCGACAAACGAGTGAAAAGCTATACTAAAACGAAAAATGTATCAGGAATCACGATCAGAAAAATCACGGATTTAATCCGAGAAAAAAAGAAAACGACGAACAGGTTAACGAACGGGCGTTCGTTAACTGGATCTAATCGAAGAACGCGTTCGTTAAAACGAACGAACGAGCGAACGCTCGCTAGTTAGATAAACCGGAAAAACCGACCTATAAAAAACGAACTAAAAAAACGAGCGAAACCGACAGAAAAACCGACCGGTTTTTCGAAGAAAAAAAACCGGTGGCGGCGAGGTCAACCTCCGACGGCGGCGGATCCGGCGGGCGGCGGCGGCGGCGGGCGACGCGGCTAGGGCGGCGGGGCTGGCGGCTAGGGTTTGGTGGGGGTCCGGCTGGGCCTCCCCGGCTTATAAAGTCGGCCGGGCCAAGTGTCCAGGTCGGACATGGCTCGGTAAGTCGGTTGCGCTTTTTTTTAAATAGTTACGTTCAGAAAAAAAACAAAAGAAATACTAAACGGACTCCAAAAATTCCGAAATAAATTTTCCCCGGCTTCTAAAATCGAGTCGCACAGGATGAACATTTATTTGGGGCCTAAATGCAATTTTGAAAAACGCGCATTTTTCCTAAATTCAAATAAAATAGCAAATAAAACCAAAATAAAATCTTATTTGATTTTTTTATTAAATCCTCAGTATTTCTTTATTTTTGGGAAAGTCGTTTTATTCCCTCTCTCATATTTTGATAATAGAAATAATTGAAGATAAAATAAATAAATCAAATGATCCTAACTCAAATATGAAAATAACGAAATCCCCAACTCTCTCCGAGGGTCATTGAGTTGCGCAGAATTTTCTAGGATCACCAAAATGCAATAAAATATGATATGCAATGATGATCTAGTGTATAACATTTCAAATTGAAAATTTGGGATGTTACATTGGTGGGGAGGATGGGAAGGGATGCGGGCGTCCAATCCTAACGCCGGGGAGCTTCGCGGCGCTACCGCAGAGGAGGATGACTTTGACGATGGCGTTGGTGTGGATGGGGAGAAGAGTCGCACGAAGGATTTTTATTTACTCGGAAATGCTTTTGGCTGCTCAAATTTGAGGAGTTCATATTTTGGAGGTTCGGTTAGGTAGGCCTTAACTTCTCAAATGGAATCATTGGAGGAGTTAAAACTTTTCAAGTGTTCTGTTAGACTCACCCTTAAGACTGCCTTCACTTATTGTTTTTAACCTTTTGCTTACCTTGTTTGTGAATTTTTAATTTTTAACTAAATTTAAAATTTGCTCCATGAATTTGAAAAATATTCCTAAGAAAATGTTCATGACTTTTCAAACAAAAATTCATGAATCTAAAAACTGTTCGTAAATTCATAAAAAAAGCCAGTTCAAAAAATGTTCATGGGTTTAAAAAACTGTGAACTAGAAGAATGTTTATGGATTATAAAAATATTCACAAATTATACAAATATTGATGTTTTTTGAAAACATTCACAAATTTGAAAAATGATTCATGAATTTTCAAATATTCCCAAATTGAAAAAAGGATTTTACAAAATTCAAGAACAGAAAACCATAAATTTAAAATTTATTAACGAATCCCAAAATTACTACAACAAATTTTAGAAACTTTAACTAATTAAAAAAATGTTCACAAATTTTAATAATTGATTGTTTTATAAAAGATCACGTCTTCAAAAAGAAAAGAAAACATGTTTTTTCCTTTTCTTAAGGCACAACCGTGCCTCTCGTGGAAGCAAATCTGTGGCTCCACGAGAAGTAAATGTGTGCCTCTTAACGAAGGAAAAAATGCGTTTCCCTTTTTTCTAAGAGGCACGGTCGTGCATCTTGCGGAAGCAAATCCGTGCCTCCACAAGAACTAAAATGTGCTTCTCATGAAAAGAAAAAACACGTTTTTTCCCTTTCCGAGAAACATGACTGTGTCTCTCGCGGAAACAAATTCGTACCTCCACGGGAAGTAAATATTTGTCTCTCGTGAAAGGGAAAAAACACAATTTTCTCTTTTCGATAGGACACGACGCGGAAGTAAATTTGTACCTCCACAAGAAGTAAATGAGTGCCTCTCGCGAAAGGAAAATAAATGTGTTTTTTTTCTTTCCAAGAGGCACGACCGTGCCTCTCGCAGAAGCAAATCCATGCCTCCACGAAAAGTAAATTTTTGCCTCTTGCAAAAGAAAAATAATATCATTTTTTCACTTTAAAAAATGTTTTATCCAAATCCTAAGAAAAACAGAGGAAAAACCCGAAAGTCCAAACAATCATAAGTTGAAGACGCATACAGAAAAATAGAAAAAATGGAGGGAGCGCCCAGCGCGCGGCACATGGCGGCCGCTAAGAGCGCAAGTGGCGTGCTCCCAGCCCATCCGAAGTGACCCTAGCGGGAGCTCCCGAAAGAGTACTCCTTAATTAGCTTTTTTTTGAGAGAAAGTACTCCTTAATTAACTGCTCTCGCTAACTGGTGCCCACACACGGAAGCTTATGGGCTGGCCCAGCTATGTGTCAGTTAAATCAGTTGACTGGTGGACTAACGACCATTGACCGGTCAATCATTAGGCACAGAGAGTTGATCGCAGACTATTTCGTAAAAGGAAAAATGTCATAAAATGAAATAAAAGTTTATTTCTTTTCATCAAATTTAGAAAAACTTCATGAAATTTGGAAAGCAAGGTTCATGAATTTGAAATAAAAATCGAGACATAGAGAATTTTGTAATTAAAAAATGATTTTGAAAAGGTTCACAATATTTGACTTAAAGTTTGTAATTTGAAACATGTTTAGAAATTTGGAAAAAAAATGTTCACAAGAGAATTTTGAAAAAAAACTCCAATTTTTTAAAAAGCTCATGAATTTGATATAAATAAATAAAAAAGAAAAAGAAGAAAAAACATATAATACTCATCTTGGAAAACCCAAGAGAAAACAACTCCAAGAAACTCAGTGGAACCTTCAACCTTCTAGAAGGTTCCTAAAACAAGTGAGAGAAACAACATCATGGGTTGGTTGACCAGGAACCTAGAGCATGCAATACTGTTATGAATTAGAAAGAAAAGTGAGTAAATGGGTCGAGCCTAAGGTGGAAGGGGTGTGAGTCAGTTTGCTGGAACCAATGTAAACGACGTTTAAGTTTTTGAATTTGATTTGAGACCATTTACAGGCGCATTTCCTATTTTTGTGTCCTCTGTACAGCCGTTATGGTTTCTTTTCCGCTTCTTGAAACTTCAGATATTCTGCGTATGTGAGGATGGAACTCTCAACTTCACGTTTCAGTAGTAACCGGTATAACCAACTTGGACAGCTCATCTTCCGTGCTTATTCACTTTTTTGTGCGTCAAATTGTAGCGCTAAAAGAGGACTCTATTTTTCTCTCTTTTCTTTCTTGACCGCATACACGTGGATGTGTGTTTTTTCGAGAAGAGGCCCAACTGGTTTTGTGAAGCTTCTAGCTGGGTTTTTTAGTTTTTCTTTTTCCTTGTTTCCTTCTCTTTTCTTTTACTTTTTCCGTTTTGTTTTTCCTTTTAGAAAATTCAAGATTTTTTTTTCAAAATCCATGAACTTTCTTCAAAATTGATATTCTGTTTGAAAATTGATGAACTTTTTTTTAAAATTGATGAACTTCTATCAACTTTGTGAACTTTTATTGAAAATTGATGAACTTTTTTTTCAAAATTGATGAGCTTTTACAATTTTTGTGAACTTCTTTTGAAATTCGATGAACTTTTCCCAATGTCGATGAACTTTATTCCAAAATCAAAGATTTTTTCAAATGGATGAACTTTTTTACAAAATCCGTAAACCTTTATTGATTTCACAATTTTTTTCATAAGCACTAAAAAGCAGCAGGTTGTTTTTTTAGGGTAAGCAGCAGGTTGTTTTCCTACCAAAGCACATCACAAATAAAAAAAGGAACCTGCGTAGCGAGTGGCCAGAGTGAGCGAAGCGAGTAGGTGGCAAGCGAGCAAACTCTGCTGGGCCGCAGACCGCTTAGGGTGCGCGTGAGCGGCAGCTCACATTTTCGGCGCTGAAGCCGCCTAATAGGAGCCTCCTTTTATAAAAAAAAGTAAGCCACACCATTTGGTTCCCCCCAATGCGGGCACGTGTCTTTGTTTTTTCCGTTTACTCTTTTTTTTCTTATTTTCTCTACTTTCTTTTCATTCTTGAAAAATGTTCAAAAAATTAGAAATATTTTGGATTTAAATAAATTGAATTCCAGAAAAATAACATATATGAAAAATGTTCCAAATTTAAAAATGTTTGGAAGTTTAATTTTTTTAAGAATTGAGGAAAACGTACAGAATTTCATATTTAAAAATCTGTTTTTCTAATTTTTGCAAAAAAACTTTATAATTTTTGGAAAAATGTTTATGAATTTGAAAAGAATTCTCCTAAATTTTTTAAAACATTGAAAATTTTAAATCCTGTTCATGAATTTAAAAATCATTCCCATATTCAAGAAATGTTCATGGAAAATTTGAAATTTGAAAGAAGTTTGAATTTTTTGGAAATTTTTTATTTGAAAGAAGTGTGAAATTTGAAAATAAATTCCAATTTTTGGAAAATAAATATTTATGCATTTTAATTAATATCCAAAAATTTTAATACCAAAAAAGAAAATTTTGGAAAAATAAATAATGATTAGTGTGCATGAAAAAAACCAAGATAACGCGAAACAAAACAACCAGGAATACGAAATAGAGAATAACTTGTACAGTGTGCATGAAAAAAACCAAGATAACGCGAAACAAAACAACCAGGAATATGAAATAGAGAATAACTTGTACAGTGTGCATGATTACACGTTATTAGACGCAGTATGCAGGGACTAGGATATGTAGCTAATATGGAAGATTCCTAAAATCATGTGGAACCTTCCTCAAATGTTTTGCACGGAAGCTCTCCGAATGATTATGTGCCTTAAATAGGTCAGTCCACTGACGCAAGTGAGAGGTCATAAAGATATGTATAACTATAAGAGGGTGCGTCTTTGTCTTGCTTCTTGCGAGACGGAGGTACGCCACACCTTAGGGCCTCGACCCAGTAGTGTTAGTTCATCAGTTTCGTTATTTTTTGCTTTTTATCTTTTATTTTTGTTTATGTTATGAGACATTCTAAATACATATATTCTAAAAAATAATTTAGGTAATTTAGAAAAATCAAAAAATGCTCACTGTGAATAGGAAAAATGTGAATGTTCTGTACAAAGTTTGTTAAATAATTTTAAAAAATAGTTGACAGCATTAAAGAAAGGTGAGTCACATTTAAAAAATGTTCATGCATTATAAAAAAACTACATGACATTAAAAAATGTTTTGTAATGTAAAAAATTCTTGCATATTTCAAAATTGATTTTCTTTTCCATCTTAAACAATCATATTACATTTATGGGAATGCTCACGGGTTTAAAAATTATGTTGATGAATTTTTTAGAAAATTTTCATAGAATGTAAAATATCTTTGTATAGTTTATAAAATGTTTTGTAACATTCAAAAATGTTACAACCCATATATGAAAAATGTTTAATATGTATTCAAAACAATGTTAAAAAACATTTATTTGATAAAAAGTCAATCATATAGTTTAAAAGTGGTAAACATGTATACAAAATGTTTTAGATCCATTAAAAATGACAATGTGTATTAAAATAATAGACATCAAAACTTACAATTAAAATTACATTAATCATGTATTTGAAAAATGTTAACTGTGAAAAATGTTCATGTTGTATATGTAAAATGTAGACTTGTCTTAAAAATTCTGAACTAAAAGTAAATAATGAATAAAATAAAGAAAGCCATCGAAAATCGAAGAAAGAAACAATGAAAACCAAAGAAAAAGCAGAAAAAAACTAAACAAAGAAAACCTGAATAAAATGGAATCAAACAATGAAAAACGATAAGAAAGCCACAGAGAAAAAAATTACGTGACACCTTCAGTATTGGAGTGACCTAGTAGCGTCGCGCGAAAGGTGAGCTGAAGCTATGTCTCGCATGATGCGACGCTTAACTACCAAATGGTAATGGATATGTATCATGACGAGCCCAGGTTCGTTTGGAGGCCAGCCCCAAGATGGAGTTGAAGCCCAGCCCAAGACGGGAGCTACTGGGCGCAGCTAATTGGCGCTTTAAGCGCCGCCGAGCGGAACCGGCGCTCACGCGCTCACTAGAGTGGGCTGGCCCATCTACACTGCCATGCGTACCGGAGCTGCTGCGTTCGATAAAAAAACCTAGCTTCTTGTTCGATAAAAAACAATCTTGAGTTGTTCAACAGTCAACTGTTGACCCTGTTGATGGCAGACAGTTGACTTTCAACAAAAATATCCTTTAAAAAATCAAGGATTTGAAAAAATTCATGAATTTTGAAAAAAATCATGAATTCAAAAAAGTGCACCGCTTTTTAGAGAAAAGTTAACAGATTTAGAAAAAAAATCAACGATTTTGAAAAAAAATCATGGATTTGAAAAATAGTTCATATATTTGGAAAATAGGTTCATGAATTTGAAAAAAAAGTTCGTAAATTCAAAAAAGTTCATCGGCTTTGAAAAAAAGTTCATTGATTTTCCAAACAGTTCACAAATTTCAAATAAATAAATAAATCCAAAAGTACACAAATTTTAAAAAAATTCATCAATTTTGAAAAAATAAATCATGAATATAAGAACAAGAAAGGGGAAAATAATAGAAGAATAAAAGGGAAAATAGAAATAAAAAGGAAAAAAGAAAAGAAAAATTAAAGAAAGAACAAAAAGAGGAAAAAAAAGAAACTTATCACAATAGGTGTTGTGTCCCAGGTGGTTAGCAGTTTATATGTGAACATTGTACAGGAAATCGTTAACTCGTAGCTACTCGGTTGGCTAGCGTGTAGGGGATTAATAGGCTAATCGGCAAGTTAATCAATTAATTGGCCGATTTATCAGTTTATAGGCTACTCGATGACCTTACGAATAGGGATTAATCGGTAAGTTAACTGGTTAATCGGATGAATTTTTAAACAGGGTCTATGAAAAAGACCGTGTGTTCGAATCATTGACGTGCGCACCCTTTTTCCATTTAACAGAGAAAAAAAAAATCTAAACAAGCCGGCCCACTCGGAAGGGTGGGGGTGGAGGTGTGTGCACCCGATTGGAGAAACTATACGAACGGGCACTTATGGCGCCGTTTAGGAATCGCCGATACTATTAGTGAGACATTGTTTTATTCAGGGTTTTCGTTTGGAATTATCTCTTTTGCAAGACACATGCATGTTTGTGAGCATTGATCTTTTTCTTCTTATAAGACCATCATGCATGTAATTTCTTCACAAAATTTCACATTTTTGTGGCTACGAAGATGAAGTTTTTTTCAAGGGAATACTATTCTATCGGATTTTACTGCTCATTCGGTTACATGTTCAACCTGTAGCAAAGCTCCATGCAAAAAATCACAAAAAAATTATAGTTACATGCTAAGTTGACTTGGAGCACTTCAAGAGTCTAGGGCGTGTTTGGTAGCCCACATTAGGCCCAACCAGGCCCGCGCGGGAAGAAAATGGCCCGTTTGGTTTCCTGCGCTGTATCTGCTTCTCCAGCCGCACAGAACTTAAAGCACCCCAAGCCTGTCCACAAAGGAACGGCCGAGCCGGTGGGTTTTTGCGAGCCAGAAGAACTCGAGACACGCGTGCCTCTTCGGTGCACGCCTCGGAGAGCGTCGGAGATGGACGAGGCGTCTCAGAACTCCCATCCCTCTCTCGTGTCACCGCCCACTCCGCCATTCACACCGCTCTCTCTCACCGCCCTTGCTCTCCTCAGATGGCTCGCCCGTTGACCCCCCATCATCGTCGACAGCAACAACATCAAAGACCGGTAGCTGGTCGGCCTCACGAACAACGACATTGACTTGATGGAGGCCATCCGCGCGCCGTCACCCTTCTGCAGCAGCCCGCTCGTCGGGCTAATGAGGTGTTGGCCGCTCCGGCTCCGCCGTCGTATCCGCACCTGGTGGTCTTGGGTTCGGTTGTGGCGTCGGAGGGGACATTGGGTGCGCCGTTATTCAGAACCCTAGTGGTCGGAGGGGGGAGGTTATTTTACCCCCATTCAGGGGTCTTCTCCAGGCAACGCGGTAGGGCCATGGACGACGACACCCTCTTCCCCTACCTCCCATGTCACCAGGAGCACTGGCGCATCGGCAATGGCCCTGGGCATTGCTGGCACGTCCTCTTTTGGCGACCCCTCGTTCCCACTAGGGTTTTCTCCTCGATCGGCGTACACTCCAACGGCAACCGCTACGGTAAGTTGCATTTTCCCTTTTGCTCATATATGTAGATTAGGATTTGCGTTGTACTAGGCATGGATTGGATTGGACTGTATTCGATTCGATCCAATTCCAATCGAATTGATTTGAAATCAATTCGGATCCAATCAATTGTTGTTTACTTTCAGTGGAGGTTCGTGCACTACCTTAGGTATTGATGCAAAATAGGTGTTGTTGTTGCTATATTGGTAGATTTGTTCTTGTAAGATTAGTAGTGACATTGGCTTGATGTTCATGCTAGATTAGTACTGACATTTGCTTGATGTTCCTGCTGCACTGCTACTGATCAGTGTTTTGTGTTGTTCGTAGTTAGGATTTGTGCATGATTTCAGTATGTGCATGGTGATTAGTGTAGGTAGGACAAATGTGCATGCTCATAAACATTGTAGGACCAATGCGTTTACTCGTTTAGGTACTAGTACCAATCCGAATGCGGGAATGTATCCGGTTCACCGGATGCCATAGAACACTTTAAAAAATCTGAAAAAAATCTAGCACATTAACACAACATCAATGTGTGGTGTCACAAAATTTGCTATCAAAATTTAAAACATTTTTTGAGATACAAAATTGACAAATTTGACATGAATGTAATAATGGGCCAAATCTAAAGTCCAAGTTATTTTATATACTATTCACTGTTGACTTTGTCATTTTTGTTTTTCAAGTCATGTTTCGAGTTTTGACTTGAAATTTTGTGACAACCTACATTGATATTGTATGAATGTGCTAATTTTTTAAAGAATTTTTTGAACATTTTAAACGCAACGTGAGTTTGGTGCATCGGTAGCACCACAAGCTCTGGTGCACCAGATATTTTCCCATCCGAATGCTGCCAAATGTGGAAGTGCAACTAATGATTGGAAACTTGTCAAACTTGCAGTGCTATGTTTAGATCATAACACTGATGATTTGGCAAGTGCCACTAATCCAGTGCTATGAACATAACATAGAATTGCATGTTTGGCAACCGACACTGATCAGTGGCAGTATTTTCCCATACGAATGCTGCCAAATGTGGAAGTGCAACTAATGATTGGCAACTTGTCAAACTTGCAGTGCTATGTTTAGATCATAACACTGATGATTTGACAAGTGCCACTAATCCAGTGCTATGAACATAAAAACATTGCATGTTTGGCAACCGTCACTGATCAGTGACAGCTGCCCAAGTGCAAGTGCCACTGATAAGTGACACTTGCACTTGGGCAACTGCCACTGATCAATGCCAGTTGCCAATGATCATCACACTGATCATTTGCAACTGCCAATCATGAGAGGCAGTTGCCAATGCTCTGTTACTAACACAAGTCATCTTACCTGACAAGATCATGAAGACGGAGTAAGACGTAGCCGATAAAGGAGTGCAGGTCGTGGCTGGTGCTGAGGACCTGATCCCAATGAACCGGTGGCTCAAAAGGGAGAACCTGCCCGGCAGGGTCGATGCCATGAGCCAGCCACGATCATGGGAATGATCTCCAAGGACCGGTCATGAAGAGGGGGAACGAGAGCCGCTGCGTTTCTACTTTTAGATCAAGGACATGGAGGATCTCGCCATGCTCATCATCCCGCCCAAGTTCACCGAGGTGATGAAGTAGTGGCTGGTGATCAAGCCCCCGCGTGCAGTTAAGTTGTTGATGAACAAGTAGTGTGAGTTGTAGGTTGAGGTCCAGAACTTCCCGGGTCAGATGGTCCTTCGTAGGGGCTGGCAGTACTTTAGCCGCCATCATAGGATCGTCCCCGGTGACCACCTTGTCCTATGGATATCCGTGCTTTGCCTCAAGGTTTAGATCTACAACCATGACAACTCCATCATGTACAAGGTGCGCTGCAACAGGCATAGCTGCATCGGTGACATTAGTCTCGCGCTCTAGAAGTCTTAAGTATGAACTTGGTAGTAGTTTGTGGTGATGGTGTGAACTAGTGTTGTGAACTTGTTTATATTTTGGCCAGAATCAACACCCTAGTGTGAAGCAGGGGGAATGGGATTCCTATATTATCTTAAACCTTAACCCCTACTAGTATTATGGATGTTTATCTGCTCTTTAACCTACTATTTATCACTTGTTTATCTGCTATTGTGCTGTTAATTAGGTAGTCTTTTCTTATATGTTGTGTCTTTTGTTGTGCTACAGATGTGGTGGTAAGGCCACCATATTTGAAAGGGGTGAGCAGAACACCAACGTGCACGCAACCAAATAGATGTGGTGTGCATCTGCTGTCCCCTGAAGAACATATGCGTGCAACCAAACAACCGACCCTAAAATGGGCACTAATGCAATGCGAGCGCCTATTTTTGCTTAGCTAGGCTGAACTGGGACAAGTACGCAATGCAGAAAAATATGGAGATGATAAAGAAACATGCCCCTAATGACCTCGCCAAACCTCACAGCGTGTGCCAGCGTATAATAGCTTGGTTGAATGATGTATTGCAGTAGGGTTGGAGCTGGTTTAGGGTTAGAGGCTAACATGCAAAGGACTCGGCGGCGATGCTGCTTCATTGCAATGACAAGTGATTCTGCGGTGACGCCATAACAGAGCTCCGCTCGTGCCCCAGACAACACTCTGTGACACGAGTGATAATGGCAAGAGGCCAAAAGGAGACATAATGCCGTGTGGAAGTGCATGGATCTGGTGCATCGGAAGACGAAGAGGATTGAGGTAGGACCAACAAATAAGGACGAAGGGGGTTAGGATTTTTTTGCCCTTTTTCTTTTTATTGGGTGGGTCCCACTTGTAAGGAACATGTCTAAAGGACCATTTTCCTGTTACTCATGGGCACTTTGGACCCAAGTCATGGTCAAAAGCCCATATGTGTCGGTAACTTAGGGGCATTTTTTGACAAAAATAACGGTTAGATGTCCTTCGACCTCATGAAACCTGTGTAGTGTTGAATTGTAGATGGGTCACAGAAACATGATCCGGGTGACCAAAAGGCCCACAACACACTGAAGGAAATATGCCCTAGAGGCAATAATAAAATTGTCATTTATATTTCCTTATATCATGATAAATGTTTATTATTCATGATAGAATTGTATTAACTGGAAACTTAGTACATGTGTGAATACATAGACAAACAAAGTGTCCCTAGTATGCCACTACTTGACTAGCTCGTTAATCAAAGATGGTTAAGTTTCCTGACCATAGACATGTGTTGTCATTTGATGAACGAGATCACATCATTAGAGAATGATGTGATGGACAAGACCCATCCGTTAGCTTAGCATAACGATCGTTTAGTTTTATTGCTATTGCTTTCTTCATGACTTATACATATTCCTCTGACTATGAGATTATGCAACTCCCGAATACCGGAGGAACACCTTGTGTGTTATCAAACGTCACAATGTAACTGGGTGATTATAAAGATGCTCTACAGGTGTCTCCGAAGGTGTTTGTTGAGTTGACATAGATCGAGATTAGGATTTGTCACTCCGTGTATCGGAGAGGTATCTCTGGGCCCTATCGGTAATGCACATCACTATAAGCCTTGCAAGCAATGTGACTAATGATTTAGTTGCGGGATGATGCATTACGGAACGAGTAAAGAGACTTGCCGGTAACGAGATTGAACTAGGTATAAGGATACCGACGATCGAATCTCAGGCAAGTAACATACCGATGACAAAGGGAATAACGTATGTTGTTATGCAGTTTGACCGATAAAGATCTTCGTAGAATATGTAGGAGCCAATATGAGCATCCAGGTTCCGCTATTGGTTATTTACCGAAGATGTGTCTCGGTCATGTCTACATAGTTCTCGAACCTGTAGGGTCTGCACGCTTAACGTTCGATGACGATTTGTATTATGAGTTATGTGTTTTGGTGATCGAAGTTTGTTTGGAGTCCTAGATGAGATCACGTACATGACGAGGAGTCTCGAAATGGTCGAGAGGTGAAGATTGATATATTGCAAGGTTATATACGGAGACCGGAATGGTTCGTATAAGCTTCGTGGATTTTTCGGAGTACCGGGAGGCTACCGGAACCCCCCGGGAAAGTTAATGGGCCTATTGGGCCATAGTGGTGAGAGGGAGGCTGC
This sequence comes from Triticum urartu, assembly GCF_056163025.1. Lineage (NCBI taxonomy): Eukaryota > Viridiplantae > Streptophyta > Magnoliopsida > Poales > Poaceae > Triticum > Triticum urartu. The sequence continues at coordinate 126,823,148 of NC_141875.1, forward strand.
CACAAGTGGTGGCATGTGCCCCGCAAGCCCAAACAGAATTGGACTAGGGGTGGGGGGTGCGGCCCCCCTTTCCTTCTCCCTCTCCCCCTTTCCCCTTTCCCCTTTCCGTTGGTTGGAAGGAGGGGGGCCGAATCCTACTTGGACTAGGAGTCCAAGTAGGACTCCCCCCTTGGCGCGCCCCCCTTGGGCTGGCCACCTCCTCCCCCCTTTATATACGGGGGCGGGGGGCACCCCAAAAGGACACCAAGATTTCTCTTAGCCGTGTGCGGTGCCCCCTGCACAGTTTACCACCTCGGTCATATTGTCCTAGTGCTTAGGCGAAGCCCTGCGCGGATCACATCATCAACAATGTCACCACGCCGTTGTGCTGACAAAACACTCCCTTGACCCTCTACTGTATCAAGAGCTCGAGGGACGTCATCGAGCTGAACGTGTGCTGAACACGGAGGTGCCGTATGTTCGGTACTTGGATCGGTTGGATCGTGAAGAAGTTTGACTACATCAACCGCGTTAACCTAACACTTCCGCTTTCGGTCTACAAGGGTACGTGGACACACTCTCCCCTCTCGTTGCTATGCATCTCCTAGATAGATCTTGGGTGATCGTAGGAATTTTTTTGAAATTGCATGCTACGTTCCCCAATAGTGGCATCCGAGCCAGGTCTATGCGTAGATGATATGCACGAGTAGAACACAAAGAGTTGTGGGCGATAATAGTCATATTTCTTACCACCAACGTCTTACTTTGATTTGGCGGTATTGTTGGATAAAGCGGCCCGTACCGACATTACATGACCGCGTTCATGAGACTGGTTCTACCGACGTGCTTCACACATAGGTGGCTGGCAGGTGTCTATTTCTCCAACTTTAGTTGAATTGAGTTTAACTACGGCCGGTCCTTGTTGAAGGTTAAAACAGCACACTTGACGAAAAATCGTTGTGGTTTTGATGCATAGGTAAGAACAGTTCTTGCTAGAAGCCCATAGCAGCCACATAAAACTTGCAACAACAAAGTAGAGGACGTCTAACTTGTTTTTGCAGGGCATGTTATGATGTGATATGGTCAAGACGTGATGAGATCTAAATTGTTGTATGAGATGATCATGTGTTGTAACAGTTATCGGCAACTGGCAAGAGCCATATAGTTGTCGCTTTATTGTATGAAATGCAATCGCCATGTAATTGCTTTATTTTATCACTAAGCGGTAGTGATAGTCGTAGAAGCAATAGTTGGCGAGACGACAAAAACGCTACGATGGAGATCAAGGTGTCAAGCTGGTGACGATGGAGATCATGACGGTGCTTTGGAGATGGAGATCAAAGGCACAAGATGACGATGGCCATATCATGTCACATATTTTGATTGCATGTGATGTTTTATATTTTTATGCATATTATTTTGCTTAGTATGGCGGTAGCATTATAAGATGATCCCTCACTAAATTTCATGGTACAAGTGTTCTCCCTGAGTATGCACTGTTGCTACAGTCCGTCGTGCCGAGACACCACATGATGATCGGGTGTGATAAGCTCTACGTTCACATACAACGGGTGCAAGCCAGTTTTGCACATGCAGAATACTTGGGTTAAACTTGACGAGCCTAGCGTATGAAGATATGACCTCAGAACACTGAGACCAAAAGGTTGAATGTGAATCATATAGTAGATATGATCAACATAGTGATGTTCACCATTGAAAAATACTCCATGTCACGTGATGATTGGACATGGTTTAGTTGATATGGATCACGTGATCATTTAGATGACTAGAGTGTTGGGGAACATGGTAATTTCAAAAAAAATCCTACGCACACGCAAGATCATGGTGATGCATAGCAACGAGAGGGAAGAGTATCGTCCATGTACCCTCGTAGACCGTAAGCGGAAGCGTTATGAGAACGCGGTTGATGTAGTCGAACATCTTCATGATCCGACTGATCCAAGTACCAAACGCATGGCACCTCCGAGTTCAGCACACATACAACTTGATGACGTTCCATGAACTCCGATCCAGCAGAGCTTCACGGGAGAGTTCCAGCAGCACGACGGCGTGATGACGGTGATGATGTTGCTACCGACGCAGGGCTTCGCCTAAGCATCGCTACGATATGATCGAGGTGGATTATGGTGGAGGGGGGCACCGCAAAGGGATCAATGATCAACTTCTGTATTCTATGGTGCCCCTGCGCCCGTATATAAAGGAGCAAGGGGGGAGGCCGGCTGGCACTGTAGGGCGCGGCAGGAGGAGGAGTCCTCCTCCTAGTAGGAGTAGGACTCCCCTCTTTCCTACTCCTACTAGGAGGGGGAAAGGAAGGGGGAGAAGGAGAAGGAAAGGGGGGCGCCGCCCCCCTTCCTAGTCCAATTCAGACCATAGGAGGAGGGGCGCGCGGCCTTCCTTGGCCGGCCCCTCTCTCTCTCTACTAGGGCCCAACACGGCCCATTAACCCCCGTGGGGTTCCGGTAACCCCTCCGGCACTCCGGTAAAATCCCAATTTCACCCGGAACTCTTCCGATGCCCAAATGTAGGCTTCCAGTATATCAATGTTTATGTCTCGACCATTTCGAGACTCCTTGTCATGTCCGTGATCATATCTGGGACTCCGAACTTCCTTCGGTACATCAAAACATATAAACTCATAGTACCGATTGTCACAGAACTTTAAGCGTGCGGACCCTACGGGTTTGAGAACTATGTAGACATTACCGAGACATGTCTCCGGTCAATAACCAATAGTGGAACCTGGATTCTCATATTGGTTCCTACACATTCTACAAAAATCTTTATCGGTCAAACCGCATAACAACATACATTGTTCCCTTTGTCATCGGTATGTTAGTTGCTCGAGATTCGATTGTCAGTATCTCAATACCTAGCTCAATCTCGTTACCGGAAAGTCTCTTTACTCGTTCCGTAATGCATCATATCGCAACTAACTCATTAGTCACATTGCTTGCAAGGCTTATAGTGATGTGCATTACCGAGAGGGCCCAGAGATACCTCTCCGATAATCGGAGTGACAAATCCTATTCTTGATCTATGCCAACTCCACGAACACCATCGGAGACACCTGTAGAGCACCTTTATAATCACCCAGTTACGTTGTGACGTTTGGTAGCACACAAAGTGTTCCTCCGGTATTTGGGAGTTGCATAATCTCATAGTCATAGGAACATGTATAAGTCATGAAGAAAGCAATAGCAGTAAACTAAACGATCAAGTGCTAAGCTAATGGAATGCGTCAAGTCAATCACATCATTCTCTAATGATGTGATCCCATTAATCAAATGACAACTCATGTCTATGGCTAGGAAACTTAACCATCTTTGATTCAACGACCTAGTCAAGTAGAGGCATACTAGTGACACTTTGTTTGTCTATGTATTCACACATGTATTAAGTTTCCGTTTAATACAAATCTAGCATGAATAATAAACATTTATCATGCTATAAGGAAATAAATAATAACTTTATTATTGCCTCTAGGGCATATTTCCTTTAGTCTCCCACTTGCACTAGAGTCAATAATCTAGTTCACATCTTTATGTGATTAGTTCACATCTCCATGTGACTAATACCCAAAGGGTTTACTAGAGTCAATAATCTAGTTCACATCGCTATGTGATTAACACCCAAAGAGTGATCATGTCTTGCTTGTGATAGAAGTTTAGTCTATGGGTCTGCAATATTCAGATCCGTATGTATTTCGCAAATTTCTATGTCTACAATGCTCTGCACGGAGCTACTCTAGCTAATTGCTCCCACTTTCAATATGTATCTAGATCAATGTAAAAAGCTTGCGTCGACTTAATTCTTTACGACGAACTCTTTTATCCCCTCCATAACCGAGAAATATTTCCTTAGTCCTCTAAGGATAATTTTGACCGCTGCCCAGTGATCTACTCCTAGATCACTATTGTACTCCCTTGCTAGAAGGATGCTAAGGTATACAATAGGACTGGTAAACCGCATAGCATACTTTATAGAACCTATGACTGAGGCATAGGGAATGACTTTTCATTCTCTTTCTATTTTCTACTGTGGTCGGGTTTTGAGTCTTTACTCAACTTCACACCTTGCAGCACAGGCAAGAACTCCTTCTTTGACTGTTCCATTTTGAACTACTTCAAAATCTTGTCAAGGTATGTACTCATTGAAAAAACTTATCAAGCGTCTTGATCTATCTCTATAGATCTTGATGCTCAATGTGTAAGCAGCTTCATCGAGGTCTTTCTTTGAAAAACTCTTTTCAAACACTCCTTTATGCTTTCCAAAAAATTCTACATTATTTCCGATCAACAATATGTCATTCACATATACTTATCAGAAATGCTGTAGTGCTCCCACTCACTTTCTTGTAAATACAGGCTTCACCGCAAGTCTGTATAAAACCATATGCTTTGATCACTTTATCAAAGCATACATTCCATCTCCGAGAGGCTTGCACCAGTCCATAAATGGATCGCTAGAGCTTGCACACTTTGTTAGCTCCCTTTGGATCGACAAAACCTTATGGTTGCATCATATACAACTCTTCTTCCAGAAATCCATTCAGGAATGCAGTTTTGACATCTGAGGGAGTCCTGGATTAGGGGGTCTCCGGACAGCCGGACTATATCCTTTGGCCGGACTGTTGGACTATGAAGATACAAGATTGAAGACTTCGTCTCATGGCCGAATGGGACTCTCCTTGGCGTGGAAGGCAAGCTAGGCAATACAGATATGTATATCTCCTCCCTTGTAACCGACCTTGTGTAACCCTAGCCCCCTCCGGTGTCTATATAAACCAGAGGGTTTTAGTCCGTAGGACAACATACAATCATACCATAGGCTAGCTTCTAGGGTTTAGCCTCTCTGATCTCGTGGTAGATCAACTCTTGTAATACTCATATCATCAAGAATAATCAAGCAGGACGTAGGGTATTACCTCCATCAAGAGGGCCCGAACCTGGGTGAACATCGTGTCCCCTGCCTCCTGTTACCATCCGCCTTAGATGCACAGTTCGGGACCCCCTACTCGAGATCCGCCGGTTTTGACACCGACATTGGTGCTTTCATTGAGAGTTCCACTGTCTTGTCGCTGTAAGGCTTGATGGCTCCTTCGATCATCGGTAACGATGCAGTCCAGGGTGAGGTTTTCCTCCCCGGACAGATCTTCGTATTCGGCGGCTTCACACTGCGCGCCAATTCGCTTGGCCATCTGGAGCAGATCGAGAGCTACGCCCCTGGCCATCAGGTCAGATTTGGAAACTTGAATTACACGGCCGACATCCGCGGAGACTTGATCTCCGACGAATTCAAGCTCATGCCAGGTGTGCCGCTTAGTCGCAACGAGCATGACGTAACTCTGCCGTCGGACAATGTTCGGGAGATCGCATCTGTAACTACTCCGGCCATCAATCGGGAGCAAATTGCGCCATCCGAGAGCGGAGGGATAGACCCCGCCATGGAGGCTGCACTCTCAGTGGCGATACAGCCGGATACTGACTTTACCCCTTACGAGAGCCGCGTCGCCAAACCACTGGATTCTTCTCTGGCCACGGGCTCCGAGCCGCGTGCATCCGCACCCATCGAGTCCGATTGGGCGCCAATCATGGAGTTCACCTCCGCGGCTATCTTTCAGCACTCGCCCTGCGGCGATATGCTAAATCCATTAAGGTCTCTCTCCCTGTCAGGAGAACCTTGGCCGAACTATGTCCGGCTAGAATGGGATGAGGACGACAAAGAAATTCGCTGCCCACCCACCACCCACTTAGTAGCCACCGTCGACGACTTAACCGACATGCTCGACTTCGACTCCGAAGACATCGACGGTATGGATGACGATGCAGGAGATGAACAAGAACCACCGCCCACAGGGCGCCGGACCACCACTTCATCACATGACATATACATGGTGGATACACCCACAGAGGGCAATGGCGAAGAGACAGCGGAGGATGCCCCCTCCAAGAAACCCAAGCACCGACGTCAGCGGCGCCGCTCTAAGTCCCACCATAGCAAAAATAGCGATAAGAGCGCAAGAGGAAATAACAGTCCAGTCGACTCTAGAAGAAACGACGACTGCACCACCTTGGTGGAAAAGCACGATCAAGATGCAAACGGCGAACATAGTACGGATCCGGCGTCCGAACACGGCGACGCCAAGGATAAACCTCATCAAACCCCGTCTGGGGAGGAAAATAGTCCGGATAAAGATGCACACATCATCCCGAAAACGCACTTGGAACAAGAGAACCTCCGCAGAAGGCTTATCACCACAGCGAGGAGCCTGAAGAAACAGAAGCAAAGGCTTAAGGCCGCACAAGATACACTCAACAACAGGTGGAACAAAGTGCTCGACAAGGAAGCAAAGTATAGTGGAAGTTACCACACAAAAAGCTATCCAAAGCGCAAGCTATTACCGGAATTCGACGATGAGGCCTTAGAGCCCACACAGCCGAAGAATGATATGGCCAACCGGCCGGATCCACCACCTTGTGAACGCGATAGAGCGGCTAACAAAGTCGCGCATAAGTCAACACACGATCTACGTTAGAACTTGCGCCAAAAATCCGGAGCGACCAGATCCATCTATGGATCTAGGAAGCGCGCTCCGGTACAAAACCAAAACCGAATACTACAACCGTCCGAACACCATGGCACATCCCAATACAGGGGTGCCGCACACCCCTTATATTTCACTAATGAGGTGCTGGACCACGAATTCCCAGAAGGATTCAAACCGGTGAACATAGAGGCGTACGACGGGACCACAGACCCTGGAGTCTGGATCGAGGACTTTATCCTCCATATTCATGTGGCTCGCGAAGACGATCTCCATGCCATCAAATACTTGCCCCTCAAGCTTAAAGGGCCAGCTCGGCACTGGCTGAAAAGCCTCCCCGAAAACTCAATTGGAAGTTGGGAGGAGCTCAAGGATGCTTTTTGGGCTAATTTTCAAGGGACTTATGTCCGACCACCGGATGCAGATAATTCAAGTCACATAATCCAACAGTCCGGAGAGTCTGCCTGAAAGCTTTGGAATAGGTTCCTCACCAAGAAGAACCAAATCGTAGACTGTCCGGACGCCGAAGCCTTAGCAGCTTTTAAACACAGTGTACGAGATGAATGGCTCGCCAGACACCTAGGCTAAGAAAAACTGAGAACAATGGCAGCCCTAACAAGCCACATGACCCGCTTTTGTGTGGGCGAGGACAGCTGGTTGGCCCGTAGCAGCACCAGTGACCCAAGCACATCCGAAGTCAGGGATGGCAATGTAAAACCATGACGCAACAAAAACAAGCGTCGAAATAAAGAAGGCAGCCCAGATAACACGGCGGTAAACGCTGGATTCAGGGGCTCTCGACCAGGTCAGCGGAAAAAGCCTTTCAAAGGCAGTAGAGAAGGACAATCTGGCCTAAACAAAATTCTTGACAAGCTCTGTCAGATTCATGGCACCCCCGACAAACCTACAAATCATACCCACAGAGAATGTTGGGTCTTCAAGCAAGCCGGTAAGCTAAACGCCGAACACAAAGGGGAAGAGACACCAAGCGAAGACGAGGATGAACCTCGCTAGCAAAGCGCCGGAGGACAGAAAAAGTTCCCACCAAAGGTTAAAATGGTAAACGTGATCCATGTGACGAAGAGGAGAAGCAAGCATGCACTCCGAGACACACGCACCATAGAGCCCGTCACCCCTAGGTTCAACCCCTGGTTGGCCTGCCCAATCACTTTTGATCATAGGGATCACGCGACAAATATCCGGCACGAGAGACTGGCAGCCTTGGTGTTAGACCCAATAATAAATAGGTACCATTTCACACGAGTCCTCATGGACGGCGGCAGTGATCTAAATCTGATATATCAGGACATAGTCCGCAAAATGGGGATAGACCCGACACAAATAAGCCATAGTAATACTACCTTCAAGGGAGTAATACCAGGCCAAGAGGCCCGCTGTACGGGCTCTCTACTGCTAGAGGTGGTATTCGGTTCTCCCAATAACTTCCAAAGCGAAAGGTTAACTTTCCACGTCGCTCCATTCCGAAGTGGTTATCAAGCACTACTCGGAAGAACGGCTTTCGTTCGTTTCAACGCAATACCGCATTATGATTTTCTCAAGCTTAAAATGCCTGGTCCACGTGGCATCATCACAGTTAGCGGAAATACCGAACGTTTTTCACGTACGGAAGAGGATGCGGCGGCTCTAACAGCTGCGAACTAGACGGCCTCACTAACCAGAAAAAATGGCAGGTCGTCAAGACCACGGACACGGTTATACGAGTCCGGCGTTCCACCACATATACACGAGATCGGTTTGATGATCAAACGCTCAAAGACGATACCAGGGGCTTCCCGCGTGTAATCAGGGCCAGCCCGGCTCAACTTGACTTCTCTTGAATTTTGATAGTTCATTGATAATAACCAATTCTTTTTTTTTCGGCACGACAACTTTCACCTAAGTTCTTTCCTTTTACAGATGACAATCGTGCTACACCCGTCCAGGACATGGCACAACGGAGACACAGGCGCAGACGTGCAGCAGGGACCCGCCCAAAGGTTTCCTTTTAGATTAAGACCCTGCGTAAACCTTTTTTACTGTCTCTTGTTGCTCTCATCCTCCGGATACTCCACACAACCGAGAAGGATGCTGACGTTATTGGCATGTGGCCACGTCAGGCTATTGCACGTACCTGGACACATGGGGTCTATTATTGAGGGCATTGTTTAGCCGGTATATATTATTAAGACCGAACACCTTAGGGAGTGTTCGGCGTCGCGAGTTTGGCCCTATATGCATCAGCTCCGAATCATGTCTTTGGTCAAATGTTGGGTTTGCCCGGCTCCCACGTTTTGGTACCTTACGTTCCGTTATATCGGCTAAGGTAGCACTGGGAGAACTACTGCGATTGTGCCCTGGTTCATCCGGATGAGCACCTCAGTAGAGAAAGCCGAAAACTGACTGTCATGATATAGCGAGAGACTGGTCAACCACTTGATGACTCAGCGGAATCTTCGGGATTCCTCCGCATTAACGAAGGGCCGTTTCCCGGTCATGTACGTACGCGCCCCATATTCGGACAAGCGCAGAAGTACTAGGGGCTATATAGTAGCCCCACCGTCAAACTCCTATGGCTAAGTGAAAGTGTTAAAGCAATATAGTCTGATTGCATCGTTCGCCGCGCTACCACCTCCTTAACAGACCAAGACGTTGGATCAAGTGTGGATATGCGTTTTCTGTGAACACCCTAGCATTATATGCGTGGGGGCGGAAGCCGACGACTGCAAACTTTCAGGTTATATACATATATACATAAACGGCCGCACAAGAGGCATCACAGTACTTTCGGGCAAAAGTATAAATACAGCCTAGATAAAATTGAGTAAACATTGTTTTTACAATGGGAATACTTTTCACTAGAACATAATATTCTTCGAGCACTAAGCCTCTATCGAACGAGCGCCTTCAAGAACTTCTTCAAAGTAGTGCTCGACAGCCACTCGGCCTATGGTCGAACCCTGTGTTGCAATAGTGGTGGCCTCCATCTCCGCCCAGTATGTCTTAACACGGGCAAAGGCCATCCGCGCACCCTCTATGCACGCCGATCTCTTTACAGCATCGATGCGTGGCACAACACCAAGGAATTGTTGCACTAAACTAAAGTAGCTATTCAGCCTTGGCCCTCTCGGCCACAGATGATCCACAGCGGACCTCATGGCAAGTCCGGACAACCTATGGAGCTCGGCCCACTCGGCCATTTGCTCATTCAATAGCAGTGGATGGACCGGAGCATGAAACTATGACCAGAACAGCTTCTCCACTTCATGATCTTTCTGATCCTTGAAGTACTCGGCCGCATCGGCAGCACTTGCAGCCAAATCCACATAGGCGTCTGCAGAACTCCATAATCGGTCAAGAGGAGCATACTTTAGATCTCTGAATTTAGTCCGCAACAAGAAGGGCTTCCCAGACACAATATCTGCAGCTTGATGCAGCTCCTCCTTCACCGCTCTAATTTTGGAGCGGGCTTCCTTGGCAGCTACCAGGGCCTTCTCCAGGCCCGTCGCCCTTGCTCGGCTTTCTTCTTCAAGAAGCTGGTAACGGCCAGCGGCATCTTTTAATTCTATAGCCATTTTGTCTATTCTTTCCTTGCTCTCGCAATGCGCGGCCTGTTCGACCCTTAACTCTTCGGCTGCCTTTAGAGCGGCCACATTGCTACTCCTTGCTTGCTCCTTGGCTCGGGCAAGCTCCGCCCGAAGGGTCTCCATGGTGGCCGCTCCATCTGCAGTCACAACATATTAAAGATACTGGCATCATGCTCCTTTTATTATGTGACGGTCACTAGAGAAATCACTCACCCTGTGTGTCGGTGTCAAAACCGGCAGATCTCGGGTAGGGGGCCCCGAACTATGCGCCTAAGGCGGATGGTAACAGGAGGCAGGGGACTCGATGTTTTACCCAGGTTCGGGCCCTCTTGATGGAGGTAAAACCCTACGTCCTGCTTGATTATTCTTGATAATATGAGTAGTACAAGAGTTGATCTACCACGAGATCGGAGAGGTTAAACCCTAGAAGCTAGCCTATGGTATGATTGTCCGTTGTCCTATGAACTAAAACCCTCCGGTTTATATAAACACCGGAGGGGGCTAGGGTTACACAAGGTCAGTTACAAAAGGAGGAGATATACATATCCGTATTGCCTAGCTTGCCTTCCACGCCAAGTAGAGTCCCATCCGGACACGGGACGAAGTCTTCAATCTTGTATCTTCAGAGTCCAACAATCCGGCCAAAGGATATAGTCCGGCTGTCCGGAGACCCCCTAATCCAGGACTCCCTCAGTAGCCCCTGAACAATGACGATGAGTCCGGCGTGCAGTGTTGTCTTCGGCATTGCAAGGCGGGTTCCTCCTCTGAATACACCACAGAAGAGTTTTGAATACAAGGATAGTGTCCGACCCTGCAAAATAAGTTCCACATACCACCGTAGAGAGAATAATATTTCCACGAATCCAATCTGCTGACACGTTTCGGCAACATGACATCATGCCATGGCCCGGTAATTATTCGAACCGTTTTTCCTTAACCAGCCCCGTACATAACGCGAGGCGGTTTCTTGACACGTCTTGTCAAAGCAGAGATCGTGTCCCCGTTATTACGGGATCCTCATTAATACGGACGTGGGTAACCCAACCATTCCTAGGACTCCTAGATTTTAGGAAAGTCCTAAACGGCCACGAGGAGGACGCTTGATATTCACCCTCTTTATAAAGGGACAAGGCGTTTACTTCTTCCCTCCCATGCTCAATCGAATCCTTCCCCCGCCTCGAGTTCTAACACCCAAAGCCTAGGTCAGGTGCTTCGGACCTTCAATCATGTCCGGATCCAGCCTTCAAGGCCGATGGATGCCTTCCTCCGTCACGGAGGAGGATATCAAGAAGTTAAGGGAGGCCAGATACCTGACCGCCGAAATTTCGCATAGGCTGCCCGCCCGAGGGCAGGTCATCCCTACTCCCGAACCCAACGAGAGCGTTGTGTTCGTCTCCCACTTCCTCCGAGGACTAGGCCTCGCTCTGGATCCCTTTGTCAGGGGTCTTATGTTCTATTACGGGCTGGATTTTCACGACCTAGCCCCGGATTCCCTCCTTCACATCTCATCATTTATTGTCGTTTGTGAGGCCCTCCTCCGCATCACCCCTCACTTCGGCCTGTGGCTCAAGACCTTTGACGTGAAGCCAAAGACAATCGAGGGGCAATACGCAGCGTGCGGAGGTGCTCTAATAAGCAAAATTGCTGGCGCTCCATGGCCGAAGGGCTCCTTTCCAGAGGTGTCCGGATTGTGGCAATGGGAGTGGTTTTATGTCACAGCTCCCCGAAGTGCCAAGTGGGTAGCCGCCCCTACCTTCTGCTCGGGCCCTCCACCCCAACTGATGTCATGGATCAGTAGGGGGCTAAGCTGGGGCCCGACCAAGGACGTGCCCATACACTACTAGGGAAAACCCTAGTAGTAGCGCTGGTTTTGTGCTCACTAGTAGCGTGCGCGGGGGGGGGGGGGGGGTGCGCTACTAATAAGGCGCTACAGCTATTGCTTAGCAGTAACGCGTGCCCGCACGCGCTACTGCTAGGACAAATAACTGCAGCGTTTTTTCGCTCCCACGCTACTGCTAATGTAACTAGTGGCAGCGTGTTTTCTCTCCATCGCTACTAGTATTCTTTTTTTAGTGTATTTATGCGCCATCATACAAATATTGGTACAATACCAGTTATGAGGTTTACATCATTATGTCCATAACAGTGTGTCAAATGAAGGTGGATTAGGTTCAAGTGGAGGCAATATGTGGTGCATGTCAAAAGTATACTACTAATCCAAACTTGATCTAGTTTGGACTAGTAGTACTTTCGATGTGCACCACATGTTGCCTCCGCTTGAATCTAATCTGCCAGCACAAGCTATTTAATCATCATCATAGTCATTACCACCAACGGTATTTATTTAATCACCACTAACAGTAGCTAATAATAATCATCATAGTCATTACCACCAACACTAGCTATTTTATCATCATAGTAATAGTGTAGCACATCATCATCCTCAAACTCATTTCTAGCTAGCTAATCACTCCTGCTGCTCTCTCTCAGGTAAAATAACATAAAACATGTGTAGCTCTCCTCCTTGATCAAGTTGGAGCATGCAGATGAACCTGTCTCCTAATCGTGGGTAGCACATCTGTTTGCTGCCCCCTAGTACTTCTTTGCGCTTCCCCATCACATATTTGGTCCAGTCTTGCACTATTAAGCATCCGTCGCTAATCTTGCACTATCATACCATAGGCTAGCTTCTAGGTTTAACCTCTCTGATCTCGTGGTAGATCTACTCTTGTACTACCCATATCATCAATATTAATCAAGCAGGACGTAGGGTTTTACCTCCATCAAGAGGGCCTGAACCTGGGTAAAACTTCGTGTCCCCTGCCTCCTGTTGCCATCCGCCTAGACGCACAATTCGGGACCCCCTACCCGAGATCCGCCGATTTTGACATCGACATTGGTGCTTTCATTGAGAGTTCCTCTATGTCGTCGCTGTTAGGCTTGATGGCTCCTTCTATCATCGTTAGCGATGCAGTCCAGGGTGAGACTTTTCTCCCTGGACAGATTTTTGTATTCGGCGGCTTTGCACTGCGGGCCAATTCGCTTGGCCATCTAGAGCAGATTGAAAGCTACGCCCCTGGCCACCAGGTCAGGTTTGGAAGCTTAAACTACACGGCCGACGTCCGCGGAGACTTGATCTTCGACGGATTCGAGCCTCTGCCTTACGCGTCACGCAGTCACGATGAGTACGATTTAGCTCTACCAGCAGACAATGTTCAGGAGATCGCACCGGCAGCCGCTCCGACCCTCAATTCAGAGCCAGTTGCACCGTCCATGGATGGGTGGATGGACCCCGCCACGGAGGCCTTACCCTCAGCGGCGATTGAGCCGAACATCGACCTTACCTTGCACGAGAGCCGTATTGTTAAACTGCTGGATCTTTCTCCGGCCACAGACTCCGTACTGCCTGCGCCCGTTCCTATCGAATCCGATTGGGCGCCGATCATGGAGTTTACCTCCGCGGATATCTTTCAGCACTCGCCCTTCGGTGACATACTGAACTCATTAAGGTCTCTCTCCTTGTCAGGAGGATCCTGGCCGAACTATGTCCGGCCGGACTGGGATGCGGACGACGAAGAAACTCGTGACCCACCCACCACCCACTTAGTAGCCACTGTCGATGACTTAACCGACATGCTCGACTTCGACTCCGAAGACATCGACGGTATGGACGACGATGCGGGAGACGAAGAGGAGCCACTGCCCACAGGGCACTGGACAGCCACCTCATCATATGATATATACATGGTGGATACATCCAAAGAAGGCAATGGTGACGAGACATCAGAGGATAACCCCTCCAAGAAGCAACCCAAACGCCGATGTCAGCGGCGCCGCTCTAAGTCCTGCCAAAGCAAAAGTGGTGATACCGGCACAGGAGATAATAACACTCCGGATAGTGCCGAAGATAACAACAATCCCCTCCAGCAAGATTTAGAGCAGTAGGATGGAGGAGCCAGCCCTCCTGAGAGAGCGGCAAACGGAGAAGCGGAGGATGGTAATTACATGCCCCCTCCGAAGACGAGGCAAGCCTCAGCGATGACGAATTCGCCGTGCCAGAGGATCCCGTCGAACAAGAGAGCTTCAAGCGCCAGCTTATGGCCACGACAAATAGCCTTAAGAAAAAGCAGCAGCAGCTTCAAGCTGATCAAGATCTGCTAGCTGACAGATGGACTGAAGTCCTCGCGTCCGAGGAATACAAACTCGAGCGCCCCTCCAAGAGTTACTCAAAATGCAGGTTGCTACCTCGACTGGAGGAAGAAGCGTATGACGTGGCTGATCGGCCACCTCGTGGCCGTGATAGAGAGGCATTCCAGCCAAAAACTCATCCTGCACCCCGACGCCATTCAAATAAAAAAGCATGGGGAAATACACCATACATGCGAGACATATTGGAGGACAAAGCAATACATGCAAGATCGATCTACGGATCACGGTGGCGCGCCACTATGCGAGATGATAAGTGTCACGCCGGATACAGTAAAAGTAAATCCGGCCGGGCCGAACACAGCGGGCAAGACCCATTTGAGCTGCGTCGTGATATAGCCCAATACAGAGGCGCCGCACACCCCCTATGCTTCACAGACGAAGTAATGGATCATCAAATCCCAGAGGGTTTCAAACCTGTAAATATTGAATCATACAATGACACAACAGATCCTACGGTTTGGATCGAGGATTTCCTCCTCCACATCCACATGGCCCGTGGCGATGACTTACACGCCATCAAATACCTCCCACTAAAGCTCAAAGGACCAGTGCGGCATTGGCTTAACAGCTTGCCAGCAGAGTCCATTAGCTGTTGGGAAGATCTCGAAGCCGCATTCCTCGACAACTTTCAGGGCACTTATGTGCGACCACCAGACGCCGATGACTTGAGCCACATAATGTAGCGGCCATAAGAGTCGGCTAGGCAATTCTGGACACGGTTCCTAACAAAGAAAAATCAAATCGTCGACTGTTCGGATGCAGAGGCCCTAGCAGCCTTCAAGCATAACATCCGCGATGAGTGGCTTGCCTGGCACCTTGGATAGGAAAAGCCGAAATCTATGGCAGCCCTCACGACACTCATGACCCGCTTCTGTGCGGGAGAAGACAACTGGCTGGCTCGCAGTAACAACATATCAAAAAACCATGGTACTTCGGATACCAAGGACGGCAATAGCAGGTCACGTCGCAACAAACATAAGCACCGCATTAACAGCGATAGTACTGAGGATACGGCAGTCAATGCTGGATTCAAAGGCTCTAAACCCGGTCAACGGAAAAAGCCATTCAAAAGAAGCACTCCGGGCCCGTCCAGTTTGGACCGCATACTCGATCGCTCGTGTCAAATACACGGTACCCCTGACAAGCCAGCCAACCACACCAACAGGGAATGCTGGGTGTTCAAGCAGGCCGGCAAGTTAATTGCCGAGGATAAAGATAAAGGGTCACACAGCGATGACGAAGAGGAGCCCCGGCAGCCGAACACCGGAGGACAGAAGAGGTTCCCCCCACAAGTGCGGACGGTGAACA